>NC_086284.1:7902698-8256031 GCF_963924245.1 Chroicocephalus ridibundus
CAAGCATCCAACTGTTTTGGGGATGCTAGAGGGGATAAATGGGTAACATCAGTTCCCACCTGAGCAAGCTTCTATTCACTTGACCATAAGAGTGCAGAGGACATTGACACATGGTCCTAACACATGCCCCTGCTTCAAACTGCAGAGAGAGTTGGGGGGGTTCAGCCTGGAGAAGAGGAGGCTCCACAGAGACCTTAGAGCCCCTTCCAGTCCCTCAAGGGGCTCCAGGAAAGCTGGGGAGGGACTCTGGAGCAGGGAGGTGAGCCATAGGACAAGGGGTAATGGCCCCAAACTGGAAGAGGGAAAATTTAGATGAGATCTCAAGAAGAAGTTTTTCACTCTGAGGGTGGTGAGGCACTGTCCCAGGTTGCCCAGGGAAGCTGTAGCTGCCCCATCCCTGGAGGTGTTCAAGGCCAGGTTGGACGGGGCTTGGATGAACCTGGTCTAATGGGAGGTGTCCCTGCCCAGGGCAGGGGGTGGAACTGGATGATCTTTAAGGTCCCTTCCAACCCGAACCATTCTGTGATTCTACCATCAGCTGTCCCAAACCACAGGGAAGCACACACCAGGTTGTGGTCTGAACTGTTGCTCACCCACCCTTCACCAGGTCCATTGCATAACTCCTTTGTGCGTGTTCAAGGGAAGCTCTGCACTCCAGCCTTACGCAGCACAGCTCAAGGGCTGTTTGAGCAACACCTCAGCCATGGACCCCTGGGATCCACAGCTGCAAGGGTAAGGAAAACTATCACAGTGTTTCTAAAGCAGTACATGAGGAAGGAAGGAGTTGAAAGCCTCTTTTAGAGGCTTAAGCTATTCAAGTGGGGAGAGACCCAAGTTAAATACTGAAGTGAAAGACTTGATTGCTGTATGAGGAACCACCCCCTGCAGCATTTGCTGATACACTTAACAACCTTGAGAAATAAACACTTGCGTTTTCCTTCACTTCTCTTCATTACTTTATTTCACAAGGACCACAATAACTGGCTAAAATGCAACTCAAGCTTCTGGCCTATGAACAAACAAGGAGGTGTGTTTACATATTTCCTTTTCTGTTTATGGGTCAGCCTGTCATTAGATGGGATGCAATGCTGTAAGCAGCTGTTTACATAGCATCACCTAGGTTGGAAAGGACCTTTCAGATCAAGTCCAACCACCAACCTAACTCTGACAAAAGCCACCACTAAACCATATCCCTAAGCACTACGTCTACCCATCTTTTAAATACCCCCAGGGACGGTGCCTCAACCACTTCCCTGGGCAGCCTGTTCCAATGCTTAATAATCCTTTCAGTGTAAAAAAATTTTTCCTAATATCCATCCTAAACCTCCCCTGGTGCAACTTGAGGCTGTTTCCTCTTGTCCTATGGCCTGTTCCTTGGGAGAAGAGACCGACCCCCACCTCTCTACACACTCCTCTCAGGCAGTTGAATGGGTATTGAATGGGTTCAGTCCAGGGTGTTGCTGGCAAGACATACTGCTAGTGGTGATACCACAGCAAGTGCTCATGCTTAGTCAAGTTAAACTTTGATGGAGAAGAGGCTCTTCTCTAGATACAGGCAGGTACTAGAATTTTGGTAGTTTCCACAAAGCAGGTTTCACTAATGCATCCTTTAAACATGCCAAGCACATCTGCAGTCTTTGCTGTTGCCCTTGCTGATAGTCTAAGCAATAGGATTAATGCACTGTAGCTGCACCTGCAGAACTGCTGTATTAGTTCTGCAGCTGCTTTGCTCCCCCTCTTAAATGCTATTTAATGTTAAGCCCGCACACGGTCCCTAGGACTGACAGCTACATACCTTCCTGAGCATTTCTGCTAACACAGGACATTGGCAAGGAGCCACACCAGACCCTGCAGCCCAAATCTAAAGCCAGCCCACCCACCCAGGGCCCTTGGCTCTGCTTAGTCTACGGTGAATGAACAATCCTTGCAGTGGGTTGGGCATTAAGTACTCAAAACAGACCAAGTTGTGGCCAAGGGTAGATCATGTCACTACAACTGCCAGTAAACTGAAACCTCCAGCACTAATCCAGTCTGAAGCTCAAGGCGAAGGCAGGTCCTTGCAAGAGAACATGTGTGCTGAATTCACTCTTAATTATTAAGTATCTCTGCAATTTCTGATGTGAGCCAGGACAACATGCTGGTGAGTTAAACCACCATCACGCGCTGATTTGCAATGCTTTTCAAGACCCAGAAATCCTGTGCTGCAGCTCTTCACATTTGACAGCAAATGCCCAAATTTGGGGTGAGTGATAAACTCCATGCCATTTTTTTTTTTTTTTTTTTTTTTTTTACAAAGTCAGAGTCACCTGTCCAAGGGTAAGAGGAATCTGTCATTCCCACCAAGGGGCCACAGCCTAGGGGCAGCTCCTACTGCAGGTCTAGAAACTGTCTGTCCCAAAAACCTCGTTTTCAAAATTGCACATGGACAGACCTCATGTGGCCTCAGGGCTGCTAGGTACTGGTTTAAAGAAAGCTTCTAGCAATAGTCGTGTCACTGGCCATCCCTCTATACCTTGAAAATAAGCCAAAAGTCTTAGAGATTATTTGTGATCCATAATAAAAGCCCAGCCCCATGTAATTTATCGTTCCAGCATCTGAAGTTACACTACCAAAACATCCTTGGATCGATGAATCCAACGCTGCAGCCTTGGATCAGCTAAATCCCTATCCTCTTCCCCCGAAGAGAACAACTGTTTATCCCTCCAGATGAGAATTTGTGCTTCAGCATTTTCTGGATGCTTTAACAAATGGTAGGCATTGCTAGCCCTGTAAATAGGCCAGTATTGGGTAGCACAAGTCAACCGGTCAACTTGCTTCTTGAACTGCATTAAGCTTTTTGTGGCAACGTCCAACGCCTGCAGACAGAGGGAAGGCACAGCACACAGCTCAGCACCTGCCCGTGGACAAATGGTGTCCTGGGTCAATTATTTGCTGAAAGGAAGAACATCCTTCACAGAGATAAGATTCCCAATATCAGAAGAGCCAGTAGTTACCATGGGCTGAATAATATTAGCATTTAATTCCCACTTAAGGGCAGAAGAGAAGCCCAGGGCTATGGGCAGGTATGTCACCTGGCAAGTGCCTAGTCAACCCTTGCACCAACAACCTGCACACTCCAGATGGACCCAGATCACCTGCAGGCTGGGCAATTACAGATTTCAGTGTCGAGACAGCCATTTCCAGCCAGTCTTGAGCTTGCTGTTCATCATGTCAGATTTAACACCTTAGGTATTCAACCCTCCGTGCAAGTGCATGCTTCCTTTCTCCTTCAGCTTCCTTTTTGTGAAGATCCTCAATGCTCTGGAGAACCAGGGTGGTTAGTTACTAGGGACACAGAGCAGAAGAGCTTTGATAAGCCAACAGAAGTGTGGGGTTTTTTTGGGACTCAGCCACAGCAGAATAACTCAACACTGATACTTGGGTTCAGTTCTTTAAAGAAAACCCGTCCTTTTAAGGGTGGGCCCACACATCATTCACATATTAAAAAGCCAGAGAATTAAGCATAGGAAAGGCAATTTTTCTCTATCTTTCAGGGAATACATTAGCTCAATAACCAAGTTTAAGAAGGTCCATTAGACCTACCTATGACTAAATTTGAGGTGAACAATACCACATACCCCAGCCTTTGGTATCCATTTGTATCATTCTTTTCCCAAGAAAATATTTTGAATCCTGGAGAAATACAGATCTCAATCTGCTACTGCCAAAGACAGTCGCTTATCCTGTGCTGGCCACCCAGTGCAGCCCCTGGAGGGTTTTCTGGTTGCTCTGTTTTCCAGGGCACCTTTTCCAGAAGGGGACAGCCTGGCTGTTTGGGGTCACAGCCTTAGCAACCCATGTCTACACTGCAGAGATCTTAGCAGCAGCTTTCCTGGTCTCAGATGAGATCCTGAGCCCCTCAACTCACACCACAGCTCATGCCTTGGAGTATTGATGGGATATCGCCCGCACTAAGCCCTGATGGTTGGAACTACATGATCTTTAAGGTCCCTTCCAACCCAAACCATTCTATGATTCTATGCCTGGCTTTTAAGGATGCTACTTGCCAAGACAGCCAAAGTACTGACTTCTCCAGGAAACCTCACTGCCACTCAGTAATAGGAGCCATCTGCAGCCTTCCAAGGAAGCTCAGTGACATTACCCAGCTGTCCCTCAACTGGTGATGGGCTTAGTACACTTATTTAATTACAGCACCCATCAGAGTCAACCACAAGAGATGTTACCAAGGAGATCCTGGAGACAACAAAGGGTTTGACCAAGCATCTGACTCATTCCTGCACCACAGACTCAGACAGGGACAGCATCTGGTGCTCTTGCAGCACAGTTTATTTCTGATAAAGTGCTCAAACACCAAAATTTACCTAGGCAGGAAGGCAGACCCAAAGGTGCCAGGAGAGAAAGGAAACAGGACTTCACACTTGGACACCAGAAAACCCAACTGACAGCACTTAATTAAAAGCAGACAAATAAATTAGCTGAAAGGAAGTACAAGTGTTACAGAGTTAAAAATATAATGAAAGCTTGTTAAAGCTGAGCTTCATCTGTTACCTTTTCAAGGCAATTAGCACATTAATTCTTGGCCAAGAATTATACTGCATCACACAGCTTATTTAGATGAAAACCAAATTAGATGTAGTGTAGCTGAGCACTTCCAAAGCATAAGGTGGAAGTGGACATTTTGAGATACGTATTTGGCAGAAAAGCTAACATTGGAGGCATAATAAAACTAAATTAAACAGTCCAACACGACGATACTTGTGAGGACCCAGCCTCCCATTCAAGAGTCTGCAGGGCAAGCTGCTACACCAAATGTGACATAGATTCATAAAATAGCTTGGGTTGGAAGGGACCTTAAAGATCATCCAGTTCCAACCCGCCCTGCCTTGGGCAGGGACACCTCCCACTAGACCAAGCTGCTCAAAGCCTCATCCAGCCTGGTCTTGCATCTGTAAAAACCCTTGAGCAGCACAAATTATTCTGTATCTCAGTTTGCTCAGATGCCCCAGCTGCAGTGCACAAGCTCTCTCCACTTCCAGCTTTGTTGTTAGTGGTACTAGTGAATCATTTGTTAGGAAATAACATATTACCAGCGTGGGTTCTAGTTATCATAAAAATCATCAAATGGTTTGGGTTGGAAGGGACATTAAAGATCATCCAGTTCCAACCCCCTGCCCTGGGCAGGGACACCTCCCACCAGCCCAGCTTGCTCCAAGCCCCGGCCAACCTGGCCTTGAACCCCTCCAGGGATGGGGCAGCCACAGCTTCTCTGGGCAACCTGGGCCAGGGGCTCACCACCCTCACAGCCAAGAATTTCTGCCCAAGATCTCATCTCAATCTCCCCTCTTTCAGTTTAAAACCCTTCCCCCTCGTCCCATGGCTCCCCTCCCTCATCCAGAGTCCCTCCCCAGCTTTCCTGGAGCCCCTTGAGGGACTGGAAGGGGCTCCAAGGTCTCCGTGGAGCCTCCTCTTCTCCAGGCTGAACCCCCCCAACTCTCTCAGCCCGTCCTCCCAGCAGAGGGGCTCCAGCCCTCCCAGCATCTCCGGGGCCTCCTCTGGCCCCGCTCCAACAGCTCCGTGTCTCTCCTGTGCTGAGGCCCCAGAGCTGGAGGCAGCACTGCAGGGGGGTCTCCCCCGAGCGCAGCAGAGGGGCAGAATCCCCCCCCTTGCCCTGCTGCCCACGCTGCTGGGGATGCAGCCCAGGCTGCGGGGGGGTTTCTGGGCTGCCAGCGCACATTGACAGCTCATGTTGAGCTTCTCACCCACCAACACCCCTATTGTGCCCTGTACACAGCTGTATAGCAGTTTGCTCATGCCCCAGAAGACTACTTAATAATCCCATATTATCAGCAGTAAAGAATGCCTATGACTGGAGGTCAACAGTATAGTTAACAGGGACTTGTGACAACAACTTTTATTTCAGCCTCATTAGGCTGCGTAGAAAATAAACACATTTGTTATGACATTTATCTCATGGTATATCTGCATTTCCTTGCAGCATGGAACTTGGCCTTCAGTCTCGACAGTCACAGATGTATGTGGGTTAAAGTGAGGTAACCATGAGGGTAAACCCAGCTGTCCTAGACCAGTCAACAATTTTAGATTTAAGCCAGCAAGACTTCATAGCTCAAGACAAGAGAGGGGGAACCATCCTACTGCAGCTCATTGGTGTGCCCAGGGGAGAAGCGTAGGAGCTCTAGAAGAAGGGCTCAGTCAAGCAAGTCCAGACCTCTACCTCCCAGGCAGTTTTGTCAAGAGAAGCTTCAACACAGCTAGTGGAACCCTCCAGGCAACACAGACCTGGAGCCCCCAGGTCCACTCCAAAGCAGAAAGTGAGGTCTGCCAAACCTCAGGGGCAGCATAGTACTATGTCCAAGGTAAAGCTGAGCGAAATCATCTTCCTCACCCCAAACTAGTCTACAATTTTGTTCCACCTTGCAGAAGTTCAATACAAAGCTTTCAGCCACAGTCCAGCCAAAACAAAGGAAAGAAGGAGCTTCTGTAATTGAAACGAGATGAGAAAAAGATACTTCAGTAAAGGACATCCCTTAAATGCTCCAGCCAGACGAGCATCCTTCCTCAGGAGAGTGAAGGACCTGCCTGCTGCTCAGCCAAACACAAGGAGAAGAGCACCTGGACAGCCTATGGCCAAAGTGGGTCAGGTCAAGATGAGGAGACCACAACCCCTCCTACCCAAAGTGTCTCCAAGCATCATCCAACCCCAGGCATTGGTCCAAGGTCAGCTCTTATTTTTACAATGCTGGGTTGGTGTCCAAGAAAGTTCCCCTGCACACACACAGGGATGGATAAAGAGGCAGATGCCTGAACTTTCTTTCTTGCTTATTTTTAAATAGGATCAGACTTTTCAGCCAAATTCACAAGCAATGGGACAAAGCCAGATGCCAGGCAAGGAAGAAGACTGAAGACAAGAGGACAGTATGAGCCATTCAGACTCTTCACGCCACAAGTCAGCCCTTTGCACAGGCAAAGTACTCGGAAAAGATGGCCAAGGAGGTAGAAAAAAAGTCCAGTGGGTTTGTTCTAAATATCCTATGTATGTAGTGGGACAAGTTATCTAACACGATCAAGCAGCTCATGAAGTCCCATGCGTGAACTGCTGCACCACATCCCCTCTGCCCATCTTTGATCCGCAGGGTCCCACGTCATCATCCCCAAAGCCCAGCCTGAGCCCAAGCTCCTCTGGCAGGCACCTGCTTTTTGCTTTGAGCAGGCAGGCTTTGAAGCTGGTCCTGCGTTCTGTTGCCCATGGCAGGCGACAAAACTGGCAAGGGGTTGCGTTGGTGGATGCTGCAGTCACCAAGGCAACATCTCCCATCACCCCAGGCAGAAGCACATGGAGAAATGAGTAAGGAAGCACAAATATCACCACAGGACCCCCACGAGGTGCCTCAGAGGAAAACTGACCTGAGGAGAGTTAAGACAGCTTTCCATCGCTAAGCAGGATTATCTAGAGATGAGGCCAATCACTGTCCCTAAACCACACTCCCATTTTGAATTATGCACGTGTCCCAGATCCATCATTAACAGGCCAGTGCCAACAAGGGGGGCACTGAGGTCTCAGGTCAGCCCTACATATTTTATAGGTCTTCTGAATGATTTATTCTCCGTACTTGGCTTGCCGTTAACTCTCAATTTAACAGTTCACATGCTGTTAGTTCAAATGACCTCTCTCAACAAAAACCATCAAAACATCACTTGTCTTCTGCTAGTGGTATAAGCAAGCTAAGTTACTTTAAGGACCAGAGCTGAGCATGGGAAACACATGTAGATCTTTTCCCCAATATTGATCCTACAGATCCATCTCTAATATTGGTGGGGACCACGTCTTTCTGACAGAGACGAGCACCGGCAGCTCCACATGCAAGACTGGGCAGGACACGGTACAAAAGCATGAGCTTAGGGGTTAATTCACCAGGTTTAGGTCCTCTTAGCTCTGCTAATGATTTGCTTAATCAACAAGCCATTTCACAGGTCTCCACCATCCCAGGAGGAATTATCAGTTGGCTTTTTCAGGGCAGAAAGCCTTTTGCAACACAGAGCGATGACCCAAGGACTCTCCACAACGCACAGGGTAAGTTGTTAAAGCGCCTTTTCTTGCAAAACCCCCGCTATTTGCAAGTCCTGACGCTTCCCTAGACAGCCACCCTCGCAGGAGGCTCTATCAGGCAAATGTTTAGACTTGTTGAATTTATTCCTGCGAGATCCTTAGAGCTGCTTTTACAAGCACGCAAAGGGAGCTGGCAGTTTGGGATTTCCCATGTTGTCTCCCCAACGTCTTTAACCCGCATGTTTCAGCCTGCGGCAGGAAGCGCTGGGTGCCAGCAGCGGCCGTGCTCGTGATGGGTGTCAGCCACGGGCACCCAACCTGCACCTCTCCCCAAGGCAGTGACTTACCAGCACGGAAGGCTGTAAAAGCAAACTCTTCGCTGCCATTTCCTAACGTAAAGTCTTGCTTTCACACTGCGTTTTCCACTCCCCATTATAAAACGACAACAAATAGCAATGTTTCTCCCTTCCACCCCCCCCCACCCCGCCCCCGTGGGTGTAGGTGTGGGGAGCACAATATTACAAAACAGGGCTGCAAACAGTGAATTTTAGCAGCCACGCAGTGTTGCTAAAACTACTACACTCTCCTTCCTACCATCACAAGGAGGGGGGAAAAAAGGCTGATTTTTAAGCAAGTGCCACACGCCCACATTTTGCCAGGGTGCAAACTCGCTTAGATAAGCCAGGGCCGTTCGCAACAGCTTCAGGAAAGCATCCCAAGCTCGTTAAAAAGCAAGAACCTGCGCAGAGAGCTGTAATCCTCACCCCTAAGAGAAGCTGCAGCCAGCCTCCCCGCCATTGCATAGTGCTTTTCCCCCCACACTCTGCAAGCAGGAAGAAGGGGAATATAAACAAATAAAGCCGAGGGTTTCGGTACTGCTTCCACCCCAGCCCTACACCTTGGTACCACCGGGATGCTGCTCCCCCAGCGCACCATCCTCCCGCTGCCGGGATCCCCCTTCCCGGTGCCGGGACATTTCCCCCCCCCGCCCCGGTACCTCGCAGCACCCCGGAGTAGGCAGCGATGATGGTCTTCATTGCGGAGGGGTGGTCAGGTCCCCGCCAGGGCCATAGGATGGAGAAATGGACCCGGCTCCGCAACCCCGGGGCAACCGGCAAGTGGGAGAAGCACCCGCCGCGCATCCCTATATAGCGCCGGGGGGGGGAGGAGGAGGAGGAGGAGGAGGAGGAGGGCGGAGAGAGGCGGGCCCCGGCAGGACGCCTGGGTCCCTCAGCCCGGAACGTGGGGGTGGTGGTGGTGGAGGAGTTTTTGGCGCCGGTGGGGCATCTTGCTGCATTTAAGGCCAGGTTGGATGAGGCTTTGAGCAACCTGGTCTAGCGGAAGGTGTCCCTGCCCACGATCTTTAAAGTTGCTTCCAACCCAAACCGTTCCATGATTCTATGGGATGGGGATTTGGAGGGGAGGACAACACCCCCACACCCTCTCCAAGGTGTTTTCCTCCCTGGTTTCCTTCCCCACCCATCACAAGGTGGGGGAAAATTCCCCCCCGTAACCCCCACTACTGAAGGGCATGTTAAAACACGGTGGTCCTCTTCTCGCTCAGATGCTCTCCCACTCCATTTTTGGCTGATTTTGGCTTCCCTGGTAGGGTTTGGGAGATCTGGGATCCTAAAAGCATCATGAAACTAAAACAAAAGTTAGAAAAGAGAAAATTTTAGAAATTTTATTAACTGAAGCTTTAATAGTTTCATTAAGTTTCATTTTCATTAAGATAGCCTACAGGTATGCCTGAACCACTGACCACGCCTCATATTCTTCTCCTAACAAGATGTTTAAGGATCTACTCACAAGATCTGTAAGAAATGAGGTGTTATTTAGGTTTGCATCAAGGTTTTAACTTGCCAAGAGATTTCTATAGATTTTAACAGATGGGTCTGTCCCAGCTCCCATGACATTAAACCAGATTCTCTACAACAGGGTCATGTCGGGCCCAGTTGTTAAAGGGGGGGTTTTGCTTCACCCCTGGGGCAAAGCATCAGACCTCTACCCGTTTCCTAATCTCGGTTTCATCTTCTGTAATTTGGAGAAAATAAAAAGCATCTGCGTTTGAGCAGCACCTTGAGATCCCTCAAGGAAAAACCCATCGAAAGCAACGAGGGTGTAGAGCTCCCCATATGTGGAGGACGGGCAGAAATCACCACCGAAACACCCCAAAACATGCTTCAACTTTTGCTTGGTTTTTAGGGTGGGGGCAGGATCCTGCCTTGCTGAGCCAGCAGTTTCTTCCTGCTGCCCCTGGGGATGCCACCGCAACAACCACTTTTTCGCCCGGAGAGATGTGGCTACCAGTGTGTTTTGCAAAAAAAAAAAAAAAAAAAAAAAAAGTCATATTTTCAGCTGTGGAGAGCTTAAATCTGAGATTTAGAGGTGAAAGAGTGATTCATTTTCCTTCTCAGTCCCTTGTGGCATTCCCTTACCCATCTCCTTGAGTCAAACTGGCACCAGGACTTGTTCGTTCCCAGTTTGGCCATAGGGCCTCCTTCCAACAGTTGTAGTGGCCTGTTGAAATATGTATAAAAATGGAAAATTGCAAGAGCCTGTCTGAAGAAAGGGTCTTGCCCAACAGCTCTTGGATAAGACCTCCAAAAGGGAGCCCAGAACAGAAATAAATCACCGCTCCAGTACTGCTGAGTGAAAGGGGAACGGTCTCCTGCCTGTCTGTGTCCCCTCTTGACTTGAATAGAGTTAGCTGCAAGCGAAGTAAGGACTGGGGTAGCTTTTCTTATTGCGGTCAGAATAAAAACCTGCAAAAAATTATACTGCCAGGTTGTGTCAGCATGAGATGGGGAGAGAGAAAAATGGTAGTGTGCTGGGACCTTCATCTATCCAGACCCATCACCTTTCTATTGACCTATACCCACTTTGTCGTACAATTTGGGTGCAAATTCTCTGAATCTTGATCGTCATCTTTTTTTTCCGTGTGCTGCAGTGGGGTTGGAGTCCAGAAGGACGCATGAATAAAATAAAATTTAAAAAATTGATAGTAAAAACAAACCTCAGCGCTCAACGGAGTTTTGCAACCTGCAGGAGTAGACCCAGTACTGCCGAAGCCCGAGGGTGAGCAGCATCTCCATCGCCTGACTTGCGGGTGCGAAAATTGTGACGTCGCGTTTCTTGGGAGGCAGCAAAAGTTGAGCCCAGAGCCATGACGACAGGGCTGAGCCCTGGGGATCGGGTAATGGCTTCAAACTGAAAGGGGGTATATTTAGATGAGATCTCGGGCAGAAGTTCTTGGCTGTGAGGGTGGTGAGCCCCTGGCCCAGGTTGCCCAGAGAAGCTGTGGCTGCCCCATCCCTGGAGGGGTTCAAGGCCAGGTTGGCCGGGGCTTGGAGCAACCTGGTCTGGTGGGAGGTGTCCCTGCCCAGGGCAGGGGGGTGGAACTGGATGGTCTTTAAGGTCCCTTCCAACCCAAACTATTCTAGGATTCTGTGATTCTAGGATTCATGCCACCTGAGCAGCCGCAGGGACCTGGCTGCTCCCCCCCCGACTCCCCCCTCACTCATTTTACCAGCGCTTGTCCTGCAAGTTGGGTTGTTTGGGTTTTTTTTCCCCTTTCTCATTCACTGAAAAATCGGAAAACAGTCCCAAAGAACAGATTAGAAATATCTCGTCTCTGTTCCCCACGATGATTTTTTTTTTTTTTTCCTCACCGAGAAATAGTGGTTCGATAGCTGGTTTTGGAAATGCCCATGGCTTGTTTTCCTGGGTGCTTACGTTGGCGCGGGGGCTACGCGACCCTGTCTATTATTAACCCACGTGGCTGGCTCACTTATTCTTGAACAACAACGTCCTTTCAAATACCCTACTATTACTTCACCTGAGCCTGAAAAACACGGGCTATGGACAGAGTAACATGGGCAGGAGCCAGTCTTCCAGCTCCCTGCAGCCAAGAACAATCCACAATAGCTTTAGACTCCTTTATTTCGGCTTTTTCAGCAGCAGCGGAATCTCACAGCAAAGCAGCAACGCACCCTTACGCAGTCGCGTCTATTTTTTTAATGCACGTACTGAATTTTTAGGGCGATGCCTATCAAAGAAAGCTTTTGAAGCCACGTTTCTTTTTCTCTTCCCGCTTCTATCCAGGGACTTGAGAACGGTTTCAAGGCGCAGGGTGGGTTTGCAGCACGTTGAGTCAGCCGTCGGTGTGCAGCTCTGTGGCTTTGCTTCTATACGGTTATTTAGCAGCAGAAAACACCCTATTTCCAAAGCATCGGTGTTCAGCGTCTTCACCCAGAGGCTGGGTTTTTGGCTGCTTGTACAAAAGTGCCTGTATTTGGCATGACGGGACACATGCACTCAATTTGAGTTTATCTGTCATTGTAATCCTCCTTCTCTGACTTAAAAATGTAGAGTCATTTCCCTGCCTGGGGTTAACCCTCTGTTTATGGATTTTTTATTTTTTTTCTTTCCAGGAAGTATTATTTTTAGTAGATTTTTGTTTCCAGGGCTGACACAAGCCTTAAACACAGAGGGTTTACAGCTGCCAGAGTTGTCCATTACTCCACTCATCTCTCTGCACCGACTGCAACCACAGCATCTGAAAAGGAACTTTTCTCCCTAATTTCTTCTCCAGAGCCCACTGAGAACATGGTGGGACCATCTCTGTGGGACACACCATAGCTTGGGTGCCGCGATCTGGTTCAGTTCACTGCGTATTTCTTCTGATGCCTGCAGCGTGAGGAATTCAGGTTGGATTCAGGTTGGACACAAGGTCTGCTCTCATCGCAGGCCACTTGTGGTGCGTGAGGAGCATCCTCGTGGGCGGGGAAAGCCTGGCGTTGAGCAGGAGGACTTTGCACCCCACCAAAGACCTCTCACCAGACCATGGGTTCCTCCAGATCGCTTCTGCTTTCATCCCTGCATCTTCCTCTGAGCCGTAATCATTCCCTCCCACCGGGAGCGATGGACGTCTTATCGTCAGCGGTGTAAACGACAAACCAGACGATAAGAGCTGGGATTTAACGAGGAGTTTGAACCCGAGTCAGCCAGTCAGCAAGATTTGCTTTGCCGGCCAAGCAGACAAAACAGCGACAAGACCCTTCCTCACTCCCACAGCAGTTATTTTTCTACCTGCTGTAAATGTGACTTTGGCCAAGCTTACTTTGCATTGTGTACCACCTACAGTCCTCACTGCTCTCTGCTCTCCTTCCAAGGCCTTGTGTCCTCTTCCTCGCCAGTTAATTCAGCCATGGGAGCCCAGGAACCCCTCACATGAGCTCAAAAATGTAACCTGAGCCTCAGAGTGCCACTTGGGAGGCACTCGCAAGCAGCGGTGCTGGTGAAACATTGCATGGTCATCTGCGCCCGCCTTGACGAATGTCCATCCATCACCTCCCAGGGGGTATTTTTAGCATTTTGTACAGAGGTAGCAGAAAGTCACGGGAAGGTTCATCTTTCCCTCCACCCTTTTTCCTGGCTCAATGGGAACCGTTCACAGTCCAGGTTGTATTTATGGAAGTGTGCTGTTGGATTATACATCTCCCGAGCAATGGACCTGAATTTTGAGCTAAGGGAAAAGAGGTGTGTTCCCACATCCCCACATGTCACCCACTTCTCTACAGACCTACAAATAAATATAGAATCATGGAATGGTTTGGTTTGGAAGGGACCTTAAAGATCCCACTAGACCAGGTTGCTCCAAGCCCCGTCCAACCTGGCCTGGAACACCTCCAAGGATGGGGCAGCCACAGCTTCTCTGGGCAACCTGGGTCTGCGTCTCACCACCCTCAGATAAACCCAAAAGCCGTGTAAGCCCTGGGTATGGAGAGGGAAACTGAGGCACAAGCTTGCTGGGGAGCTAAGCTGCCATATCCTTCTGGAGAAGCATTGCAGATGTAGGTGGTTGTAGGAATTTCACGCTTGGTCTTTCATCCCTTTCCTTGAAATCATCAGCTTCAAAGCTCCCTCCTGCTTCCCGTCTATGGCTTCTGGTAGGATCCCGCAGGTGCTGTTCATTAATGTTAGGGGAAGAAATGTTTTGTCACCCCAGGTGAGCAGCAGTGCCTGGACTCTAATTTCTGTCCATGCTTTTGAATTAGGTGTTATGATTTTAGGAGCCCAGACTGGTGCTTTCCAATGCTTTGCCCTCAGAGAAGTCTTTTCCATATAGGCAGGAACCATCCACATTTCAGACATGCAGAATAGGTGCCAGCTGGGGTACGTCTGAATCCACCAACAAACTCTTCATGGCTCATCGCTCATTCCACAGACAACAACCACGGATCAGACGCTTCCTAACTGGAGCATAACAGGACAACGTGTTACAGATGGATAAAGTCACTCTGGGCAAGGCCATCTGCACGGTCCAGTGATGCCAGCTCATATTTCACCAGGGTGCAAAGACATCCACCACCATGTCCGGAGCCAGGAAGAGCTGAGTGAGCAGAGAGCAATGCCTTCGTCCCTGGGGGAGCTCAGCAGAGGTCCTACTGAGATACCTACAGACGGAGCACCACCATGGTCATTGCACTGATTGGCCTTTGCATCTGGAGCTGGGTCCACCTCATGTGGCCAAAGACTTGTCCAAGTCCCCACCTCACAGCTTGGTTTTCAGCCAAGTCGTGCTTTACACCCTCCCCAGACCTCGGTGTCACACCGAGCTGTTATCTCGCAGGTATTTATCAGTTTTGGCCTTCAAAGAATTTGCTTAGGAAGGGGATGTTTGCAAGGGAGAGCCTTGCAAAGCCTTTCCTCCAGAGGAATTTCTGCACGTAGTAGGGGCACCTCCGGCATGCATCAACACATCCCTGGGACTTTTTCACCTGGACATCCCCAGGAAAGAAAGAAACAAAGAAAGAACGAGCGTGGCAAAGCTTGCATTCATCCCAGACTGGGTTAAAAGCAAATTTGAGTGAAGAGCGATCCATTGCTGTAGGGAAGGGAAGAGCAGAGGATCAAACCCCAGTGTGTGTCCCACAGTTCTGTCCACCTGTAGGATGCTGGTCCTGTATCCTTTCTGATGGCTCACCATATTTTAGGTGCAGCCTGGGGTAGGAGCATCAACGCTGCAAACCCCCTTCTCCTGCTCAAGGTAGACACAGTCACTATTTCTTTGGTAGTATTGGGGCAAAGAGTATGTCCTCTGCAACTCGCTGGTTAAAGGTACAACCACTTTGGAGCCCAACGCTGGAATCAGCTATTTTCATAGCGCTTGCTTTTTGGTTCACGGAGTTAAAAGTTATTTAACATTACAGAGGTTTTGAAATGTAGCCATTTCTTGTCCTTTTAAGCTGCACTTACACCTCTTTTTTTTCACAAGTGGAAGCAAAGTTCAGGCCAAAAACTGCAAGAGAGACTTCACAGCGAGCTTTGTGCTGGAGGGCATTAAAAACAAAATAAAATGCATAAATAAATTTTTAAAAAGAAGCCCCACCCTCACTTTTCCCCACCAGACAGATAGGAAGATTTATGCAGGTCACTGAGCAAAGCCAGATTTTGGCTGTTGGCAGCAAGTCAGGGTATAGCTGCCTAGCTACGCTCTAAAATTAGAGCACCTAAAAATTAACTGTACGGCTACAGAACTTTGGTCCCTGTGCTGAATGAGCACTGGAGAAGTAGTAATAGTTAACCAGCCCTACATTTTATCCAATAGCAAGGTATTTGCAAAGCAAGAATTTGCCTTAAAAATAATAATAATAATAATAAAAAAAAAGGAGTTGGCTTCAGCGTTTTTCTCAATTATGTTTGCTTCCTTCATTAAGAAAGTGGCGGGGAGGGGCGGGCGGAATGAGGCATGGGAAACTGGTTACATGTTGTAGGGAAAAAATAGTTTCCCTTTGTTGAAACGTGGGAGACTTCCATGTTCTTTTAGGAAGTGTTACCTTAATCTCGTGTTATACTTCTCAAAAAAAATTGAGCATTTTCAGCTCTCCCCCATGACGAAGACTGCGTTTTCCTAAAAGCTTCCCTGTGAACTCCTCAAACCTCTGTGTTTGCAACCAGACAGCCCTGGGACCGCACCACTCTCCAGCCACAGGTGGGGAAACTGAGGCACAAAGCCTGGAGGGGTGACCGCCCAAACCCACACTGTGCATTTCTGATGAAACCACAGGCTCCTCCTCGCCTCCCTGCCTCCATCTCATCTCCCACGCCAGGCGAATCCCTGTTGAAAGCCTCTTACACCCTTCCATCCCCTGGTCTTGTCCAGGGCCAGCGAGGAAGGCTGTAATGCTATTAGCTGAGGCCGTCTGTCCCTCCCTGACCTTCCAACCAGCCCCACCTCGCGAGGGCTCTCCACCACCCTGGGGAGGACAGTTCCGGCCCCAAATCCTGTGCAGGCTTCATTGGTCCCAAAATAATAAGGAAAAACGGATTAAATAAGGAGAAAATGGAAAAAAGGAGGAGAAAAATGACTCTGTGATTCTGTGCTAAATTGACCCTACAAACCACGCTCAATTTGCATGGACAAAACCAAGACTCGACCCATGGGATTTGCCCATTTCTGGTTCTTTCAATCTTCAAAGGATTTTACCAGCCGTGGCAAACCTTCCCACGCCCTTCGGGCAGCAGCACCCATGTGTCTCATGCAGAGAATAACAGGGGAAATCCTCCCTTTACCCCAGACTCCTGCCATCCTTCCTTAGGGTTTCAGCCCTGCACAGAGCAGGGGATGACTTCTAGTGAAGAAGGAAAGATGCTCCCCATCCTTGCCCTGTAACCTGGTGAGAAAGGACCCCCTTTCTACAGGGCAGAGAGGTGACTTAACCATTGCCACATGGGTATCTGGTTTCTCAAGGCTTAGAATATCATATATAATATATATATTTTTTCTGGGTACCTCTGGTCTACGAGAAGAGGTTTTGGGTTGTTTCCTTGGAGACCATCTCTCTCCAGCTGGTGGGTCTCTGCTCCGAATTATCTGCTGCTTGTCTCTTCCTTTGGCTGGTGAAAAGCTGGTGGTTCTTAGAAATTGGGAGGACGATTGTGATCTTTCTAAGATCTAAAAAAAGGCTCCTTTCTTAGATTTCTCCTGATTGAAAATTGGGAGATGTCAGTTTGGATGCAACAGGTGTTGCCTTGGTGTTAAGTCCGTGTACATACGTACATCCAGGGATTTGTCTCAGCAGAAGGAGAGGAGATGGAGACTGCATGTGGATGACCCTAAATGCATGGGTCTCAAAGGAAAAGAGAAAGGGGCTGGGCATGGGAGGTTGACCAGAGAGGTGGTGGAGGCCCCATCCCTGGAGACATTCAAGGCCAGGCTTGATGAGGCTCTGAGCAACCTGATCTACTTGAAGATGTCCCTGCTCACTGCAGGGGGGTTGGACTAGACGGCCTTTAGAGGTCCTGTCCAACCCAACACATTCTATGATTCTATGAGACCACAGGTATCCCAGCCCTGAAACATTGCAACTGGAATTTCCTCTGGCTCGAGCTGCCCTGGCTCACCATCAGTCCCAGGACTGGAGCTCCTGTGAGCGGCTTTGCAATGGGGAACGGTGCAAGCGGAGAAGGACGTGGCATCTGCTTCACCATGTTCCCCATTGCATGAGGCATGGGTCAGCCCACAGGCTTAGGGACACATTGTCGTTCACTTACCTGTGTTTTATGCATAGCTCAGAGGCCCAAGTTAGATTGTTCAAGCTGCCCCTGGAGGTCTTGGACCACATGGTTTCTCCTGACGAGGGGTTGGGAGCCAACCAAAGGGACTCAGGAGGTTCTCAGACCAAGCGAGTCTCCTTTCCAAGGATGCTCTTACACACAGCATCAAGCACGTTGGAGGTCTGGCTGGGTGTGAGCATCATCATGCGAGCCATCAGGGCTTTGGTCTTTTTTGCTATGGCAAATTTTGCCATTTCTACCAGAGATTTTACCTTTTTTCCTGTATTTTCATGGGTTTTCACACTCTGTTGACTCTGACTGCAATTTCTATCGCCAGCTACAAGGCAGGATTGTGATGCTAAATGACTCAAATCGTACTATGATACTCCTTGGACCGCAGCTGAGAAGCTCCTGCAACACCAATCAGTAATAATGATCTTAAATTTACCAGAACATCCAAAAGAGGCCCCAGATCTGCTGCAGATACTCATTTAGAAGCGCTCACCTTTGAGAGAAGCTGCAATCAGACCCGTGCTTGCTAATTATGCCGTGTAAACATAGTTTTGCCTCCTTTCACCCTGTCCCAGGGCTCTCCCCTGTGAATGCAGGAAAGCATCAGTGTTGGTGGTCTGTGAGAAGGCAGAAATGCTCTTGACCTGAGGTTCCTCTGTCTACCAAAAGATGAAGTTTTGGCTTCTCTATGCTACAGAAATAGCTGAAGGGAAGTTTTAGGGCTTGTTTGCAACATTTCAGTTTGCTGTTTTGGGGCAAGAGTGCTCACCAGTTTTATGTGAATTAACAGTAAACACCAATTAAAATTGAGGGTTATTTTAGCAAGGAAAAGACTTAAGTTCTTGATTACAAAATTGGAAGTGCCTCTGCAAAGAGAAAAGCATAAAGCCACTAGAGCAAAGACCTGAGACCTACCTGACATTTCTCCTCATGTGGCTCTTCCTGCCACTGGGGCTTCTTCTTAGGCGCTTGCTACTAAGAAAGCAGAAGATGCTGCTTGGCAGAGCTCTTCTACTAAAATGCATATTTCTCTGGGACTTTGACTCTCATGCGCACTTGGATATTTCGTATTGGCTCTTGAATTTCAAAGCACATCTCCAAAATCCATGCATGGTTGGAAATGCCTCCCCCTGATGAATGAAGAAGGCTCTTGGAATAGAAATTCATCTCCTTCCCTTGGGAAATCAGCTAACAAACCCTCACAGCAGCAAGGTGTACAGCAGAAAGGGTTTGTGGACATCCCGCAGGAGGTTGTCGTTTGATTGCTCCTGGCTCAGCCCATCTGAGTGATAACCTGAGCCTTCCCAGGGTGTTAGAATAGCTTGCTGCGAAAAACACATCATTTCTGCAGTATTTTTTACAGTCTGGCAATTGCAGGGCTCTACGCAGCGATCACGTGTGATGGATCAATGGAATAGAGGTTCCTCGGTCTCTCGTGGTGTCAAATTTAGGGGCTTGCCTCACAGCCAAATATAAACCAACTCAGTATTAACAAAGTCTGCAGGGAAAAGGTACCAGCCGTGTTTCACAACCCCTGTGGGTACCAGCAGAGTCGTTCCACGGATGCGTGCGGGTAGTAGGCAGCAGACAGAGACAGCCCTGGCCACCCTTTGCTCACCCGGGGAGTCACGTTGACTTGCAGCCAGACTGGTCTGCAGTCAGAGCAGTGCTGCAAATGCTCTCTGTGCTTCCCACAGCTGCAGGATCAGGACAGGAAACGCAGTATAAGGGTGGTGCTCCTTGGTGGCATCTGCAAGCTGAAGAACAAAACCCAATCTGGTCACATTAGATTGTCTTTACTGTCTACAGAGCCCCTAAATGGCTCTTCATCTCATCCTGGGATGCTGGACTGTCTAAGAAGGGTTTCTATGAACATGTTGTCCTGGTAAAAGAGAGTATCTGTCGTTTGTTTTAGTGGCCAGCCCAGCCAAACCCACGACATATATAGGATCATAGAATCATAGATTGTGTTGGGTTGGAAGGGACCTTTAAAGGCCATCCAGTCCAACCCCCCTGCAGTAAGCAGGGACATCTTCAAGTAGATCAGGTTGCTCAGAGCCTCATCAAGCCTGGCCTTGAATGTCTCCAGGGATGGCGCGTCCCCCACCTCTCTGGGCAACCTGGGCCAGTGTCTCACCACCCTCAGTGTAAAGAACTTCTTCCTAATGTCTGATCTAAACCTGCCCTGCTCTAGTTTAAAGCCATTGCCCCTCATCCTATTTCTACATGCCCTCGCAAACAGCCCCTTCCCAGCTTTCTTGTAGGCCCTCTTCAGGTACTGGAAGGCCACTATAAGGTCTCCCCAGAGCCTTCTCTTCTCCAGGCTGAACACCCCCAACTCTCTCAGCCTGTCTTCATAGGAGAGGTGCTCCAGCCCTCTGATCATCTTCGTGGCCCTCCTCTGGACCTCCTCCAACAGGTCCATGTATATACCTATGTAGAGAGAGGGAGAAGGAAGAATATCAATGTAGGAAGAAATAGGCCAAACCAGTTGAAATTACAATTATCTTATAGAATCATAGACTCTTCATGGTTGGAAAGGACCTTTGGGATCATCGAGTTCAACTATACACACACAAAAAAACCCCCTACAATCTCTGCCACTAGAGCATGCCTTGAAGTGCCAAATCTACACGTTTCTTAAATACCTCTAGGGATGGTGACTCAACCACCTCCCAAAGCAAATCTTAAAGCAAGCAAGTTGCAATTACTGATTACTTTAAAGCAAGCAAGCAGAAATGCTGAATTCTTTATTAAAAATGAGAATTTAAGAGCTGATGACCAGATTTGACAGATATTTAGTATAAAATTTGTTCCCTTCCTCAGAAATAACACAGATAAAGCAAGAGTATTCTCCACGTTAGTAGTGTCCCTGCAGCCTCGTCTCCTCTTTTGGTGGCCACATCTGTTAGTCTCTATTTCACCCTCGTTCCTTCTTAACCTGCCAGTCTAGTTGGCAACAGCTCCCTTGTAGAAACATTTGCAATCCTGTTGTATCAGCCCTCCCTGTGTTCGGGATGTCCACATCCTTCGGCCAAGGGCTGAGAGGGGATGGATTTCATGTCTAGCCGAGAGCATGTGTGCAGCACAGAGGTCACTGCTGCTCCGGCACACGACACTGATGGTGCCAGGATGTGCTGCTGGTTCTCTCTTTGACAAAATTTAGGTCCTGGGCATGGCTGGAGCAGCCACAGAAGAGCTGGCACATCAGTAAAACAAGGAAGAGTGCAGCCACTTGTATATCTCAGTCCAGATCCAGTCCCTGATGGGATCAGTATAAAGGACTTTTCTGCTGCAAACTTTTCCTTCTCCACCACCAGATCCTTCCCTCCACCCTGGCCATGGCTTCCTTCTCCCTTACAGTCAGAAACTGCTTTCCTTCACGATAAGCCCCAAAGGCCACGTTCTCCAGCCTGACCCAGGGCTTTCCACCAGTTCCCACTGCGTCCCAGCAGATTGCTAGACCAATATCCAGGATGAACCACTCAGTCCAGTTCACAGGGAATAGCTCTCTCCTGGGATTCCCAAACCTTTCTGGAAAGTCTTCAGGGACACATTATAAGTTTAAATACTGAGGCAACTGAGTGAAAGGTAAAGGCCTGTGAGATGTGGGAGATCATAAAACCCATGGATTTCATGACAATTGCCAGTTATTTTCTTTCCCCTTTGCTCTGCTATCGGAATTTACATTTTTACTTGGCTACTTCTCTTCCACTTCTCATTATTTGGGTAGGATTTCAGGCTACCCATTTGAGGTCACGTAGATATGAAGAAGCTGTTTGCTCTTGCATGGATAAGAAAGGGGACAGATGACCAGAAAATGAAAATTTGCAATGAAAATACAGTTGTGCAGGGATTGCACATACTGCACCCCAATTCTAAGGGATTTTTTTGATGCTAAATCATCTGTATTTAATTTCATCTACTGCTCTCGGGGAGGGGCTTAAGCTACTTTTTATAAAACCTACACAAGTAAGGGTGTTTCTTTGTTCACATATGCCTGCATAGCCCAAGCAGCCAAGTGGCGATGAGATTTGAGGAAGGAGCTGGTGTGTTTGCTTCAGTGTTTTGAAGGACATGGGAGGTTATGCAGGTTTTGGGTCAGCCTGATGATCCATCAACCCATGTCCTGCCTCTGCCTATGGCCAACAGCGGGTACTTACAACCTGGGAAGACCAGCATTGCTGTAATTTTCTCTCTCGTAAGAGCAGGATATGGCATTTTAGGTGTTGCGTTTAGGAGTCCAGCAGACTTCTCTTCCACAGATTTTTCTGATTCTTTTTGAACGTGCATGCTTTTGGCCACCCCAGCATCTGCTGACAGTGTGCTCTAGAAAAAGGGAAAACAAAGCAAACCTGCTTTCGGTTTGCTCCAAAACTCTCTGCCCAAAGATTTCCGTGGATGTTCCCCACTTCCTGAGCTCTAAGATACAATTCCTTCATTACCTTCTCCTCTCCTTTCAAAGTTTCACAGGCTGCTGCTGCCATCCCCTCCATCCTCTCTTTCCCAGGATGAAGATTCCTACCACGTGCCTCTGTCTATGGAAGAGGTTTTTAGCTCTGATTATCCTTTTTGTCCTCCTCAGACCAGAAATTCACTCATTGTTTGAATATTGACTCACATCATTACTTTATTCAGTTGTACAGAGATGCTTTATTTTTCACTCTTTATTCCTTTCCTAAGAATTCATATCATCCTTTTTGCTTTTTCCAGCCCATGCTAAGCAAAGAGCCAGCCTTTTCAGAGGACTACCCACATGGACTTCAACATCTCTTTCCCATGTGGTGAAACAAATTTAAAGTCCAGCTGTGTGAAAGTTTCTAACTGTGGAAATAATATCAGCTGTGAAGATAAAAGGTTTGGAAAAAATATTCTAAGGGAACTGGGCAAAAACATTCCTGGGATCTACTGTTAAATACAAAGGTATCACCTGGTCAAGAAGACCCAGACTGCAAACAGCTGGGAGCTGGGGAAGTGTTGTGGAGTTTGTGCTCATCCCATTCTTCCCAGGCATCTACTGTTGGTCACCAACAGAGAAATGTTACTGAGGTAGTTGGACCTTTGCTCTGAACCAATACAACTATTCTGTCTTCTTAAGCTGTGGGTGGGAGGAGATACGTGAGGACAGAGTTGAAGCTGGAAATGCTTTGCATGCACTGGAGAAGTAGCACTTGAGTCAATGTGGCCTCCCACAGCTCATCGGTGTGGGGAGAAAAGAGACCTGGACCCCAGACACTTTCTCTGTGGTCCTTGGAGAGCTGGAGCCCAGGGCATAACTTTGAAAGCTCTCACATAGAGTCAAATCCTAGGGACAAGAGCTGGAGAAATGAAGACAGCAGTTAGTCCTCAAAGCCAGCTGCCTTCGCCTCCCACACTGAGGGTGTGGATTCTGGATGTCAGCCCAAAAATAAACTTTTAATCTTCACTGAAAGCTTTATTTTGGTAAGGAGGCTTCTTGTCATCTCACTTTCTTTTTTATTGACCATCGCAGAGCAGCAGATGCAATGAAACCCAGTAATGGGAAAAAACATTGGACACTGGTGTCAGTAAGAAGGAAGAGGTATTGATCACTGCCTAGCAGGTCATGCTAAAGCTGGCCTCATGAAAGATCTGCCGAAGCCTATTAGCTAAGGCACATCCTGGAGGAAATCCTCTTAGAGCAGTGGAGGTGAGAGTGCAGATGATATTACCATTCCCAGCACTGCAATCATAGAGAAATAGGGCTGGGAAGGGATATTACGAGGTCGGCGGGGCCATGCCCTTTATCTCAAGGGAGGATCAAGTCCATCCATGTCATATGTCACCAGGCAGACACGGTGTTAACGTGCTCTTAAAGACTCTCTTAAGACAAAGAGTCCGCAACCTTTCCAGCCAATCTATTCCAAAGACAAATATTCCTGCTGTAATTAGTCCCACTGTTTTTTCTCCCATCCAGTATGGGCGTGAAGACAAGTTTATTCCCTTCTCTGTATCTGTCTTCTGTTATATATCTCTTCTCAATCCAGACTTCTGCAGACTATACCATGTTAATTTGTTCAGCTGGATCCAGCAAAACCTCAGTAATCATCTGTACTAGTTTGGGTGCTTGGGTGCAGACAAGTATATATGTGTGCGCATTTATCTATATTTTGATGATCAATTCAGCTTCTGGAGTTGGAGAACATGGGGTTATCAAGACTGCCATGAGGTCTGAAAGTGCTTCCAACAGAAAAGCGCTGTTGGAAGTTGGCCAATGAGGGGAGTAATTCCCCTCTTCCCATTTATACCCCAAAGCCATTGGTCCGTTCTTGGGCATCCCCAAAACACTGCTCCATTTTTGGACAAGAAATTTCTTATGTGCAGATCACTGAAAAGGGATCATAAGAGTCCAGAAGGTACTTTTCTGCTTCCTTCCTTCATATGTGTTTGTGAGCCAAATCCATCCCCATCCTTGCTTAGAGCAGCCCTGAGCTTGCTCTGATTTCCATCCCGTTCTTCCAAGATCTTTTCCAGGGCTGGGAAAGAGAAGAGCAGCTGAAGCACAGGCTGCCCCAGCTGTGAGTGTTTCCCAGTTCAGCGGGTAGCCTACTACAAGACCCTCGTTATTCAGCAAATTGCTGTAAATAACCTCCATCCTGGCTACCTTGGAGTGACTGGCAAAGTTAGTCAACAATATATAATATGCAGCCCATCTATTTTCTAGTGGGACAGCCTCTGTCCTTTGAAGATTT
Organism: Chroicocephalus ridibundus; assembly: GCF_963924245.1. Taxonomy (NCBI): domain Eukaryota; kingdom Metazoa; phylum Chordata; class Aves; order Charadriiformes; family Laridae; genus Chroicocephalus; species Chroicocephalus ridibundus. Next base: position 7,927,047 of record NC_086284.1, read on the forward strand.
GTAGTGCAATGGCTGATTGCCACAAGGCCAATGCCCGGAGCATCCTCTGGATTTGTCTGAAGATGAGAGGTGGTGAGAAACCCAAACTTTCCAGGGCTGAACAAGCCCTGTGTCCAGACGCTACTTTATTATGCTTTCCTGGAAGAAGATAATTTTGCTCTGGAGGGGTGATTTCTTAGTGTCTTGGTGCTGGGTGGCCATCTGGCTCAATGGCTAGAGCCCTATAGACAAGACCTGAAGCAGGACTCAACCTGAGATTGGAAATGGGAATCTAAACCAGGAGCAAACCAACATCAGTGACAAAATGAGGCAGAAAAAATGAGCCAGGAGAGGACGCCAAGCCCTGAAGCAACAAAGTCACCCAGGGAGAAGATCAGACCACACTTGTTACCCACCAGGCTGGGATGAAGCACCCCACAGATTCCCTGCCTCCAACTCTGCCTCTGTGGGCATGTTCTCAGAGAGATCAAATGCTGCTCCCCATGTGAGGAGCAAAGATGTCCTCGGAGGACAGTGCTGCTCCCATGGGAGAAGGGGATTTGCTGATCCTTCTGTAACCAGCTTTGCACCCAGGAACTTGCCTTTTTATAGGACATTCATAAATGCCTTTAGGATATTTTTCTCCACAAGATTATTTGGTGAGGAATCTTCTTTCTACTCAGAATAACTACACAAAACCTGATTTCAAGATATGATCTAAGTTACCATCCCGTCTTTAACCACAATGTGTGGCCTGTAGAGCCACAGGATGCCTCATAATGACTTATAGAATCACAGAATGGTTAGAGTTGGAAGGGACCTTAAAGATCATCTAATTCCAACCCCGCTGCCCTGGGCAGGGACACCTCCCACCAGACCAGGGTGCTCAAAGCTCTGTCCAACCTGGCCTTGAACACCTCCAGGGACAGGGCATCCACAGCTTCTCTGGGCAACTTCTCTGGACTTAAGATGACTCAAGACATTTGCTGGTTTCATATATAAAATAATCCATGTTTGACCTGTGTTTATACAGAGGTCCCTTCTTGCTGATACGACAACGATTTGAAGATAGAGTAAAAGCGTGTGTTGTGCACTTCAATCCTAAAGGGAAGTACAGAAGCTGAGAAGGTTCCTCTGATTCAATCAGCTCCTTCTATCATTAGGGTTTACTCATCACTTCTCATCTACAGATAAACACCCAGGATGTTCCTGGCATTGGCTGTGGGTGATTAATAGCTGGAGGAGCTGGTGGTGCTGGTGTGACTGGTGCTGGGACACACCATCATTTGCTTGAGTGCTTGGAAAAGAAAACGTCTCTCTGTCTCTTTTGAGGCTCCTTCCAGTAAAGGGGTAAAATCCAGAGGACCTGGAAACATGTTCATCTCACCCCTCTGGTTTATTTGTCAGGGCTTTGCAGTTTGGGTACCCCTTCATCCTGCAAATTGTTTGGCAATGATGGGAGCCAGGATATCCAGCTGCCACCAGGATGAGACCTTAAAACTGCACTTGGGCAAGAGGAGCATCGAGCAGCAAACATTTAGAAGGATGCCTTTGGTGGTTGAAATGGGTCGGATATCTGCCCCCAATCTTGTTTTCAGGGCTTAGCTATAAGAGGAAGGGCAGTGCTGCGGTTCTGACCCCAGGACATGGGATGGGGAATTCAGGTCTCAGCTTTGCTACAGACTTCCTGCAGCAGATCAGTTGGGTCTAGATGCACCAGGGATTTGGGCCACAGGGTCATGCTCATTCTTGCTCTCTGCCCCTGTGACACCCATGGTCTCAGGTTGACAGCAGCCCAGCATCAACCCAGGGGTTAAAGGAGCTCTTGCTCCACCTCTCTGGGGATTATGTATCGTATTTACTTGTAAAGTGCTTGGCAGTTCTTGGAAGCAAGGCAGACTGTGGGATTTGTAGGTAATGTCACGGGACTGATATAAAATACAGCATGGAAAAACCTGTAACCCAGCTCATTCCCTCATCTGAGGGACAGATTGTGACTCCAGCAAGCGAGCACGTAGTGATGCCAAGTCTTTCAAGTCAAGATTTTAAGTTGCTGATGAGTAAAATGAGCCTTGCTAGGAGATCCCACTGTGCGGCAGCTTAAAGGATCTCCTTCTCAGAAGGTAGAAGCTAAGCACTTTGTAAACACTTCTGGAAATCCTGACCTTATGGTATCTTCTCGGTGGAAGAATCCCACAGCGGTGTTTACGTGCTCTTGGCAATGCAGCGTTGTTCTCCCAGTTCAAAGTACTCCGTGATGTGGAGGTGAATTCCTCCGGCATCCACATGTACCCTTGGCCATGAATAGTTTGTGTGCAATAAGCAACCAAGTTCTGTGCTTGCTGATGGTGGCGAAGATAAAAGCACTGCTTGCTTGCATTTGCTCCCCTTCAGTTTTAGGTGACCAGAACAGACCAGTAACCCAGAACACTGTCTTCCCCATGAATTAGGCATGCATTTTTTTTCTGTGCATGCAAGATTTTCTGTACATGCATGATTTTATGCCCATGCATTTTCTGCAAGCATTTCACAAATCCCAGTGTTTTCAAATCATTTCCATTGTGTTTTCTGGACACAATTTTCAGCGCATCTTGAGTTGTGTATTAAAAATGTGTTTGGGCTGCTTTGGTTGATCTCATATGATCTAATAAGCAATAGGGCAAGGGGTAATGGTTTTAAATGTAAAGTGGGGAGATTCAGATTAGATCTAAGGAAGAAATGTTTTAGGATAAGGGTGGTGAGACACTGGCCCAGGTTGTCCAGAAAGGTGGGAGGTGCCCCGTCACTGGAAACATTCCAGGACAGCTTGGACGGGGCTCTGAGCAACCTGGTCTAGTTGAAAATGTCCCTGCTCATGGCAGGCGGTTGGACTAGATGTCCTGTTCCAAACCATTCTATGATTCTATGAATCCACTGAGCTCACAGACATTATTTTGTACCGCAGCATCCAAAATGCTGGCCCATGACTACCTTATTTTGCAGATGTTTCCCCTCCTGATAAGTGCCTGCTGCATTTTGAAGGTCTCATGCTGCCTGAAGCACCTGAGACCTCTGTGCCTCAGAGATGTGGTGGTTTAGCAGGTTGCTAGCACAGAATTAATGGTTTAGCAGCTCTGAGTGGGCTGGAGATGGGACATGGGCAGAAGTAAGAGTAGGCACGAGCTTGAAAACTGGATCAACCATACCCAGTATTTCCTTAAATCCAATATATCATAGAATCATTAGGTTGGAAGGGACCTTTCAGATCACCGAGTCCAACCATCAACCTAACGCTGACAAAACCACCACTACCCCATGTCCCTCAGCACCACGTCTGCCCGGCTTTTAAATCCCTCCAGGGATGGCGACTCCACCACTTCCCTGGGCAGCTTCTTCCAATGCTTGATAACCCTTTTGGTGAAGAATTTTTTCCTAATGTCCATCCTAAACCTCCCCGATATACCCATCTGCCTCATGCAGTGCGTTGGTCATTGCGGGTTAGTTCTCCTCTGGTGTTTTTTTATAACCTGAACAAGGCGTTCTGCCAAAATCCTGTATCACATGGGTCCTCCCAGAAAGCTGGTGTCAAAAGGTGATGGAAGATGCAGAAAAGCGGCTCATTGGGTTCAAATCAGACAGAACTAAAAGATTACCCGAAAAAAGGGTCCACATTCCTGGGGAGACCTGTGGTTTTGGTTGATTTTTAAATGCTATAAATGGTTTTGAAAGCAAAGTGATGGGTTTCAGATGGATTTGCAATTTTATTTCCTTTCTTGAAAAGGAAAAGGCTCTGCGGCTGGAGGGAAGGATGTTTAACATACCACATTTTGGGTCTTTATTGCCTTAAAAGCAGGAACTTCTTCCCTGAGCAGAAAACCACAGATTTTTCTAGTTGTTTGCCACAACAGCAAGCAACCTTTTAACCCCATTCCCAGGGCAGGAAAACAGTTTTGCGGGACTAGAGCTACAGAAGGGCAAAAAAAAGCATTTTGCTTGGCTTTCCTCCTCTTGGGGAATTAGTCCGTATTTTGTATTCATCAGTCATGGGAGGTTTTCTTCTGAGCCTCATGATCTGAACCTACTAAGTAAGGCAAATCCAGATTAGAGCCTCTCTCAACAGAAATACTGGAGAGATCATCAGGGAAGTGGTCGGAGGAAGAGACAGGCAGGAAGGGAATACCCAATCAGTACACTTCTATTTTTTACTGTATTTTCCAATTTGGAATTTCCATAAGAGTCCCCAGAAGGCTGGAAATTTGAAATTTCTGCAAGAGAGGCGATAAATTTATTCCTTCTTGGGCTTGTTTCTTAAATCAAAGCCAGTCACAGAAATAGGGGGTGGATATGCTGGAAGGAAACTTGCTGTGTTGTTTCAACTTTAAATGGTCCTTATTTGGGGGTGACAGCTTGGATGTCCCCTAGTCCTACCATCTTTGCCTCCGACTGAGCCAGTCCTGAGCTGCCGAGTCCAAACCCTGGTATTCTGGTTTGAATGGTTGATTCGGGCACTCCTCTTTTCTTAAGGTTTCTCCTGGCTTGTGTTGCATTGGAGGAGTTTTAATCCTCCAGACAGCCCTGCGCCAGGCTGAAATAGCACAAAAGCTTCTCATTTTACAGTGTTTTGCTTGGAGGCAGCTCTGGCCTCTCGAGAAGATGAGACCTCACATCACACTGACACCCCTGAATAGCCCTGGCTGCAAGGATGCCTATGAATTATCATTCTTAATGTTATATTTAACACAAGCCCAGGAACTGACCTCTCCTGGGTTATATAGGTCCCTGAGGGATCGAGGACACGTTCCAGTCTGTGAGATAAAACTGACCTCAAAAGAAGGTCAGTTAATATATAGCCAAAGCCCTCCTCTGACCCCTCTTCTCCAGCACTGTGGTCTTCCTTTGCCTTCGGGTCTTGCATGCCCCTGACCACCCCATCAGCCCTCAGACAACTCCAGCATCCTCCTTCCCATTTCTTACTGGGATTTTTTCCTGACCACCCATTTTCTGCCTTTTCTCTCTTTCAGGATGGCATCACTGGTCAGGAAGTTGATGGACCATCCCACCACCCAAGTGGGTGCATCTCTGGCATTGGAGGCATCACCACACCAGGTCCCCAAAGGGGAAAACCGAGGCCTTCATGGACAATTAGGGAGCACAGCTTCTAATGCAGCTTATCCATCAGGTTGGGGCAGAGTCATGTCATTCCTACAGATCCAACCCCTCTTGTCTGTACCAATGCTTGTCATCCTTGTCTGTGGCATGGGCTGGACCTTGCATCCCCATATCTCACGACATCCAACCACCCATCTGACGTCTCCACAGAACCTTTCCCTTGCTCACTGCTGATTTCCACCCCAACAGCAGCACCTTTCTGCCTTTTCCCATTGCATCAAGATCTCAGCTCCTTGTCTTCATCCCTGGAGACCACTCCCATCCCCACAACACCCCTTGGGAATATCCCCACCACTCCCCTCCCTCAGTGTTCCACATCGGGATGTCTGCAGAAGCTCATGGTGATGTTCCTGGGATCTACAGATGGTAGGAAAGGAGAGGAAAAAACAACTGGATTTAGGGTAAAGCTTGGATGGTGATGAGCAGCAAAAGAAAAAGGTGGGATAGAATCATTTTTATTTTCCTGGTATGTAAATCTTCCTCCTGCTTAGGCACCTCTGTCCTCAATTAAGGACAAAAGAAAAAGACTATTAATAGAAAGCAAGCAAGAAATCATAGCAGGTGACCTGCTTTATTTGACTGGATTAAGCGTGGGATTACAGGAGTGTTTAGAAATGTTGATAAGGGCTCCATCAAATTCTTCCCTGTTGCTGCTTGTTTTCTGGGAACAGGAGGGATTTCCAGCAGGTCATTCAGATTAAGAATCCAGTGGAATAATTTGATCAGGGCAGGAGGAAAGGGGAAAAGAAAACAAAACACACTGATGGCCCTGGTATTGTCAGTTTAGAAACAGTTCTGTGTGTTTTCCTTGTTAAATGCAATTCTTGCAGCTGCAGTAACAAAAATCCGGGGTGCAAAGAAGAGCATGTGCTCTCAGGGATTTTTGGTGGTTCCTTGCAGCTGGGGAATGGGACATGGGGAAAAGAGAAATGAAGGGAGAGACAGAAGAAGGTGATGGTATAAGGGCTCTACAATGTAAAGCTGATCTGAGCAGATGGCTTCCTGCCACCTAAAACTTCCACGTTGCGAAATCCCATTAAGTGCAGTTTAACAAAGTTCTGGATATCAAGAAGAAGCCGCTATTTAAAGCCTTGATCACCTGCCAAGCATGGCTTTGTGAGCCACATTTCCTGTCCCAAATCACTTCTCCCTTGTCCCATCTAGCTGGTGGCTAGTCCAAGGCATTCTCAAGCAGGGGCGTCTGGGTTTAAATTAATAAAATTATAAGCAGGACTCCCAGATCCCAGATAGGGTGAACCCTCTGGATGATCCCTTGCCCTTTATAAAAGTTTTATTTCTTTTGCCCTGGTGGGATCTGGCATCGTGTTGCTACCGAGGGTGCCTGGCACCGTGCTGGGAGTATGACCTTTCTGATAAACTGTGTTTCAGGTGGGGAGAAAAGAGCCCAGAATGATTAAAGACACAAAGAGGACCAAGCAAACAATGATCATTCGTTGATCTAGACAAATTATATTTTTAAAAAAACCCTATATGCATTCACCAGAAATTGTGGCTCATCATGCCATTTCCGAATGAAAATAGTGCAAAGGGAACTTTCAATAATTCATCTCCGCCTGGAAATATCTTGAAATGGAAGTGGGAGTTTTCTGCTGGGGAGTGTCAACAGTGCTGACCACAGATGGGATTTTTTTTTTTTGTTCTTCTTCTTTATACTTTTTATGTGTCCTACAGGGAGAAGAAATTTGCATGGCCCTACACTCATGCAAATGCTGGGAAAATCAAGTCCTTCTCCCTACACCGTACAGACCGTATGTTAACCGTGACTGAGTTGAGGTTGTGAAATAGTTCCAGAGAGAGGAGAAAACTTGAAGCTTGAGCTCCATGGTTTCACCTTGCTTGAGGAGCTCTATATAAATTCCAGGTGTTTGTCTTCTGGGATATTATATTTAGCTTTGTGCTCCTCAAATAGCTTGCACAATTCATTTAGGTATTTCTGATGTACTTGATCAACCTCTTCCTCAGATGGTCTGTGCTTCCTCTGCACCGGAATTGGCTTCCCAACTGTAAAACAAGCACAGGTATTAGGATGAGCCAATGTCAAGTCCCTCCAGACACTTTGCACATCTTAGCACAGAGCTGGGGTCCACCTCTCCAAGGATGTGGTGGATGGATTGATATGACCAGTAATGTCCAGGGCTTTGGGAAGTAGGAAAGCCAGGGAGGTAGGGAGATGGACATTCAGATCCTGGCTCTGCTGTTGGTCTCCAAGGTCACATCTCTCCTTGCCTCCATTTCCCCATCTGCAAAGTTGGTTAATGCCAAAGACCTGTCTTCGGCAAAGAACGTGTAGTTCTTTGAAGTAAAAAGTACTGCATCCCAGTGCAGTCCCTACAGCTGCTCCGAACATCTCAGATGTGCTGTGGATAAAGGCAACATCACCCTAATATTTGAGTTGGTCTTTCCAAGTTGTTCCCACATGGTCCTGGGAATCTGCATTGCAAATGGGGAAACTGAGGCAAGGGGGAGCCCAAGAATAAATAACACCAGCAATTGGAGTGCTTCACTTTGCTCAGATTAAAGCTTCTGTGAAACATTTGATTTGTATTAGGCACAGAGTACCCATGTATCTTTTGAAAATCATGCTTTTTTCAAGGGCAAATCTAATTAACTTGATTCCCAGCACTAGAAGAAGCCTCTTCCCATCTCCCAAAACCACCAGCAGCAGGACCGGGTGCCTGCAGGGAACAGGGAAATCCATGAGATGCATCTCTTGCTCTGGTCTCTTACTCAAATTGTGTTTTTCAAGTGGCGGGGGGTTTCATCATCATGTAACGCTGCTCCTCATCGGACTAATGAAGAGCCCTTGTGATACTGCACAGCTCATAAACCCATTGAGACAATCCAAACAGGTTGTAAAACAATTAGAAGTAATTGCTGGCTGTCAAACCTAATCAATGGGATGAGCTCTGAGCTTTCCAAACAGCATCATTAATTAGACTAATTCACAGAGCATCAGCCGCATTGGTGGGCCAAGCATGGAGTTGTTGAAACCCGGCAAAACTTCTTCAAAACCAAAGACTTTCTTGAAATTTGGTCTCCCATGGACATGATCTCTGGTCAAACAGCTTGCCTTGTTCGTGTGCGAAAAGGTTGAGGTTTGTGGCTGTGTCTGCACGGGACACTGAGTAAACCTGCAAACTGCTCAGGTGTTGTCCTACTTGTGTTTGTAAAATTGGCTTGCGAGAAGTTTAACCCAACGCTATTGCAGTGATTCATATCACCGGGTTGCATTGGGATTGGGGTTGGCTGCATCCCACAGTGGTGATGGGATGGCCATGTTTGCTCTGGAGCTTTCCCAGCACAGCCCAGATGACCTGGGCTCTGTGATAAGACCAAGCCAGAATCCCAAACCAACGTGGCATGGGAGCAGTTGGGGATGCTCCTTTGCCAGCAGGTTTCTAGACCACCACAGCTCCTGCCCTCTGTCATGATGCTCCAGCCTGACAGGAGGATGACACAAACCAGGAACTGTACCTGGTCCCTCTTTGGGGGGGCTGAATGTGGCCAGCATTGTGCTGGCATGCCAAGGAAGGACGTACCCACAGTGTAGATAGGTCGGCGGTAGGGTATCAGCCCGAAGCTGTACTGGAAGATGCCTCGCGCATGGAATAGGGGAAGGGAGATGCCCATGATCTGCTGGAGCCGGTGCTGGAGCTGCCGCAGCCAGGAGCCCTTGGGGTTCCTCACCTGATCGAAGAGGTCATTCTCCCCAAAGGAAAAGATCGGGACCAGCGGGGTGCTGTGGGGAGATGAACGCAATGTAGGGGCATGATTAGCAAAGCCCACCCCAAAACACCTTCTCTCCGTCTCCAAAACCAGCAGGAAAACTCCATTAACCAGCCCCAGACCGGTGCATCCCTCCCCAAGAGCCCCTTGACCCCAACCCCTGCATCACCCGTGCTCGATGGCCACGCGGACAAATCCCTTTCTGTTCTTCAGCAGCAAGGTGTAGGATCCCGGCCGGGCATCCAGCGCCTCCTGTGCCCCACCAACAATGATGGCCAGCATGTTCCCACCCTCCGGCTTCTGCAGCACGTAGGATGCGCTCTCCTTGCTGGAAGAGACAAGGCCTGGAGGGCAGAGAGGAAGAAAAACTGAGCATCTGTTGAACCCACATGACTGTGGTTTGCTCTGTACCTTTTTTCCCCATTATCCAGCTCCGGAGGGGTGTTGACACTTTATTTTCAGAGTTTTCCTACACTTTGTCAATCTCAGCCCAGCTGCCCTGAACGGTGCTGGATTTGTGCACAGCTCTGCTGTGTGAATATACAATTATCCCTTTGCTGCCTGGCCCAGAAGTGAGAAACAAGAAGAAAATCAGGAAAAAAGTAAACTGAGAACTAGCTGCACTTAACCCCCGGGAAAAATCTGTTTCGGTTTGTTGTCAAATGAAACTGTGTCCATTACTGAATCTTTCTAAAGTCAGTGAAACATTTCCTTTAGGTCAAAACATACATGAATTTCAGTGGATGCTGCTAATTGAGTGGAATTTGTTGGGGAATTTGGTCCCTTGATGTTGTTTACTTGCAAAAGTCAGAAATCTTGAATTCAGAAATGACAAAGCAACATTGTTTTGATTTTTTTTTTAAATCCTTTTTTCAGGGGCTGAAATAATTTGCAAATTAAAACCTCTTTGTCAAATGGATTCAATCAACCTGAAAATGAGCTATGCACCAAACTCCCACATTACAGTGATTAAACCTTCTTTCGCCCCGGTCATAACTCTCTCATATCTCACTGTTATGATTCCTCGCCCTCCGTGTAAATATTTTTTCAGCAGCAGGAGCCAGAGTTTATGTGGAAAACAGGGTGATGAACGCCCTGGGGTATCTTAGACGAAGCTGGATGCCTGTGTTTAGTCTATTGAATCCTGCCCACGCCATGAGCCTGTTCGGATGGAGAAGTGGCCCTTCCCCAAGCTCACCGGTGAAAGATGGAGACCATCTCCTGCCAGTCTCCAAAAATCTCTCCAATCTCCCTGTGCCCTCTCTCCCTTTAATTTTTACCTATTCCTTTTCATTTCTTCTTCCTTTCCTGCTATGGGGTTTTGCAACAACGTGAGCTGCTGTTTGCATCCTCTCTCCCTGGATGCAACAGCTTCAGAAAAATAGTTTCTTTCCTTTTCCTTTCAGTAGCAACCTCAGTTTTAAGCCTGAATGTTGCTTGCATGGAAAGAAAGGAATACGGGACCACCTTGCCCTGCTGGTCTCAGCGTTTCTGCTCGTGATTTCCTCTATATTTTGATGATACACAGTACCTGGCACAGCGATGCCCTGAGCTCAGAGGTGCTCTATGAAGTTGAACAACAGAGATAACAGCGAGGAGGGCATTTTTTAACTTCAGAGGAGTTTTGGGTGCCACCTCCAGCAGTTGTGTTCACGCAACCCACCCTGCTTACCTCCGCTCATCAGGTAGTCCCTCAAGAAGGGGATGCGAAACCACAGGGAGAGCATCATCAGGTGTGGGGTGATGCCCGGGAAGAGCGTGGAAAAGCCCGACGCCTCCGTGCAGAAATTGATAAAGGCTCCTGCTGCCAGGACCCCGTGGGGATGAAATCCCATCAAGTAGTTCTGCCTAGGGTCCAGCTCCGCCGTCTTCACCAGCTAGACACAGGGACAGAGCCAAAAAGGGGCCAAGAGTTAGTGCTGTCCCCTTGCGGAGGGGTGGAACATTGCCTATGGAGAGCAGATAGGGGATTCCTGGAGGGGATCCCTGGCACCCACCATGCCTTCTATTGGCACAGATCAACTGGAACAACTCAATCATTTTTCACTACGATGTGTTTCATTGCCTGTATTTCCATCTCCTCCCATCCATTGGCCCAACTTGTCATTTGCAATGGAATAGTTCCTCATAGAATCATAGAGTGCGTTGGGTTGGAAGGGACACCTATAGGTCATCTAGTCCAACCCCCCTGCAGTGAGCAGGGACATCTTCAACTAGACCAGATTGCTCAGAGCCTCATCAAGCCTTGAATGTCTCCAGGGATGGGGCCTCCACCACCTCTCTGGGCAACCTGGGCCAGTGTCTCACACCTTCATTGTAAAGAACTTCTTCCTAATGTCTGATCTAAACCTGCCCTGCTCTAGTTTAAAGCCATTGCCCCTTGTCCTATTGCTACATGCCCTTGCAAACAGCCCTCCCCAGCTTTCTTGTAGGCCCCCTTTAGGGACTGGAAGGCCACTATAAGGTCTCCCCGGAGCCTTCTCTTCTCCAGGCTGAACAACGCCATCTCTCTCAGCCTGTCTTCATAGGAGAGGTGCTCCAGCCCTCTGATCATCTTTGTGGCCTTCCTTTGGACCTCATGTTGCCTTCAGCTGTCCTAGATGCTCTTGGGAACCTACTTTGTTTAAAATGTCCTCCAATACATTTTTCTAATATGGGGAAAAAAAGCTAAAAAGTGAGAAAAGGATGATTATTTCCCTCCCCCTCCACCCCACAACCAGAACAGCAAAGGGAGTGCAGAACCGCCCTGGCAATAATCCATGTAAAGCTGCTGTCTGGCTCAGGGACACGTCCCTCAAGAGAACAGTGTGGACCCAAGGCTTGTCCTGTCCTGGAGTACATGTCAGGGGATTCAAGGATGCTTTCATACATGGTAGAAGGAGACCCAGATCCCAGACATCTAACAGAGCTGATGGTCTCCTGGGGTGTATTAAAAAGAGCGTGGCCAGCATGTCAATGGAAGTCATCCTACACCTCTGCTCTGCCCTGGTGAGGCCACAAGTGGAGTCCTGGGTCCAGTTCTGGGCTCCCCAGAACAAGACAAGGTACTACTGGAGACAGTCCAGTGGAGGCCACAAAGATGCCGAGGGGACTGGAACATCTCTGTGCTGAGGAAAGGCTGAGAGCCCTGGGGCTGTTCAGCCTGGAGAAGAGCAGACTGAGAGGGGATCTCATCAATGCTTAGCAAGAGCTAAAGGGCGGGGGGCAAGAGGATGGGGCCAGACCCTTCTCAGTGGTGCCCGGGGACAGGACAAGGGGCAACGGGCACAAACTGGAACACAGAACATTCCGTCTGAACATGAGGAGGAACTTCTTTCCTGTGAGGGTGCCAGTGCACTGGCTCAGGCTGCCCAAAGAGGGTGTGGGGTCTCCTTCTCTGGAGAGATTCAAAAAGCTTCTGAATGCGTTCCTGTGCCACCTGTTCTGGATGACCCTGCTCTGGCAAGGGGTTGGACTAGATGATTTCCAGAGGTCCCTTCCAACCGCTGCCATTCTGTGATTCTGTGACTCTCTGATTCTGTTTTCTTTCCACTGAGGAAAGCCTGCAAGAACCCAGCTGCTTGTGCCTGTGTTGGGTGCCCAGGTAATCCATAAACCCATCAAAGAGCCATGGATGCCTGCCCAAGATTGCTGCAATTTTACTAGGAGGAGGGAATGGGGAATGCCCATGCCCAGCCTTTAGAGATGGACAGCATGGCTTGCAGATGCGGTGCAGCATATGGCCAAGCCCTTGAGGGTCGACTGAGCAGCTAGCTGAAATACTCAGCCAATATGAAAATGGGTTTGGAGCCTGGGAGATGCTACATGGGAGAAAGGGTCCCACAGCAGAGGAGGGGAAGATTAAAGAGAGTTAAGGGACAACCGGGGTTTGGTCTCTGTGGGTTACACTTGCTATGGATTGCCTGGAGGAGAGGAGCTGGTGTGACAAACCTACCCTCCAACTATGCCACCGAGAAGACCCTGCCATGCCAACATGAGCCAGCACACGCGTAACCCAGGGAGAAGCAGTCAAGACTGAATGCTGATGCCTCTGCACCTTTTCTGTGGGTGCCGAGGATGCTCACAGCACCAGGGGAGGACGAACCTTTCCAAGGGTAGCCATGACAGAGCCACCATGAATTTCCAAACAGCTCAAAGGCACTTGTGCTCAAGAAGAACCAAAGCCCTCTGCGGTGTAGCTCGCCACCCCTCCAAGTACCCTGGTCCCATCCACGCTTGGGGAGTAGCTAATGGTACATGTGTTTTCCTAGAAGCAGCCAGAACCACAGGTTAATCACGAGGGTGTATTTTACTTTCTTACATCGCAGCTAATTTTCCATCTGTCCTAAGGCACTGTTGACTGTACACATGTGCCCATTCAAGCGCCTGCTCCTAATGAGGGGAACGGACAAACAAGAGTCCCACCGCTGCCCGGGTGCGGAGGTGCCTAGGCAGGAAGAGGGGCAGATGGCTGAATCACTAAGTGCCCAGGGCCCCTGCCACCATTTGCTCATTTTTTGAGTGATTTCAGCTTGCATCAATGTTTCCTGCATTCATCTTCAGTTCCAAACAGCCTTTCATCTCTGCGTGATTTATAAGCAGGGAGGCGAGATGCTCCGGTGTGGTGGAAACTGCTAACTCTCCATCTGTGTGTGTGTGGCGGGTGGCAAGAAGCAGGGGGGGTGACAGCCTGGCTGCATCCCCAAGGTCACCCCATCCTCCTTGCTAATGAAGAGCTAAATTCAGGTTATCTGCTGAGCCATGCAAACTGCTTCAAGAGGAGATTTCACCTGTGCTAAGACACCACACATCCTTAAAAACCCTCCCTAGGAGACATCCAGATGCTACCTTGGTGCTCACCCCAGTGAAAGGGAATGGAGTGACTTAGTTGAGTTATTTCTTAATTGAGTTATTTGACTTTTTCAGCTTTGTAGACTGGGCTCAATGAGCAAAGCAGGAGAGAGAAGGTCCCCATTTTGTCACAGCGTCTGCTCACATTTGGATGATTTGGCCAGAACTTACAGAGAAATCAAAGAGCGTGTACAAGACTGAGAAGGAAACCTGTAGCAGAGACGAGACTTGGGCAGAGTCTCTTACGCCCCTGGACTCTAAATCACCCTACTCCTTCTGGAAACTCTTTAACACAGAAACTCGATCCTCCCATCTGGATTGTTCTCACTGTTTATTCACTTCTTCCCCCTCCTCCTGCCAGAGGTCAATCTCTGTACCACACAGCCTGTTCCCAAGCTGCCAGGAAAGTTAATACCTGACACCGCCGCACAGCCCAGCTCTGGCGTACGCTCCAGCCCCGACTGCTTTAACGGGGCTGGGGTTGAGGTGCAGAGGGGTGGGACTCTCCTCCCTCCTGCCTTGTCATTTCCACATCTGCTGCTCTGGTCTTTCTGGGTGAGTTGAACCTTTAATCATTGTCAAAGGACTTAAGGGTCCAGCCAAGCCGGTCTGTGCGTAAATATCTACGTGAGACAAGTGCTTGACTTGAAGTTTGCTTGGTAAGACAAGAGCAGTTCCTCATCTCAGAGGTCTGAGGGATGCCAAATTAATGTGTCTGACCTATGGTCGAAAGGCAAAGAGCTGTTATCAGCTCAGGGTTGTGCTCTCCAAACTGAGCCATGGGTTTGATGGCTTTCCCTGAGCTTCTCCTTGGCATGGTTGGGATGCTGGCTTGATTCTTGGCTGCTGACAGTGGTAATGACCCTTTGTCAAAGGTGTTATGAGGCCTTCCAGATCCCAGACCTTGGGTGATCATGGTCTTCCCAAACAATGAACTGAAATTTGCGTTTTGAAGGATGAGGTCTGCTTCATGCTTCTCCTTCATGGAGAAATATTTTGGTAGCTACAGTTGTTCACTGCTCACAGTCATTGCTCTGTAGCAGAAACGCCCTTTTACCCTGTCTACTCACATGTGGGTCCAAGACATGGGTGAAACCCTGCCCCAGTTTCCCCAGCTCCTGCAGAGATGCGGTGATACCTGCTCCATGCACTGCCAGCCGTGCTAGGGAAATGCATGTGCAGACTTTCAGGAGCTCTGATAAGAGCCCACGTACCGGCAAGGATCTCAAGCAAATTAATCCAAATTAATTTTAAACTGGATTAGTTAAACCACATTAACATCCCAAGTAGATGCTCTTAGCTGGAATTAAAGTGGCCTTCGTTTGGTATTTGTTTTGTTTTGCATTTTTTTTTTAAATTAATTTTGGAGTGGAATTAGGCTAATTGGAATTGGGGCTTCTGAGGGACTGTATCAGCACAGGAGTTCAGCACTGGTTTAATTCCTTTAATTCCCCTCTCGAGATGTGGCTGGGGTTTCCTGTTTGTCCCATACAGTCCCTGGACTGTCCTGTCCCAGATCATGGGAAGAGGGAGGACAGGCGATTCCCCATATAAGGCTGGTGCACTAATGCTTGAGGAAAGTAGAATTCTCCACAAATCCAAGGGGTTGGAGGTCTGGGTGCTCCAGCACACCCTGGAGATGAAGTGATACCCAGGCCCCCAGCCAGCAGCGCTGGAGGGATTAAAAAGTCATTAAGTGAGGAATTAGATCAAGTCAAGTTGAGATGAGTATGAGCACTGCATGGTGCTTGCTGTGCCGGGGGACATGCAGTCAGAGCACCGATATGCCATGACATTGCATCCCTAGGGATGCATGAACATATGACGGGAGACAGGGAGTAGCATGGCATCACCCCAACAGCCATTTGCAGAGCAGAGGAGGATGTGGTCAGGAAAGCTGGTCAGCAAGCTTGTGCCTTCTTCATTTAAAGTCTCCCAAATTGAATTGCTATTGTATTTCCATCCTTCTCTGGCCCCAAACTGTTTCCCAGGATGTTATGTTCATTAATCTGCTCTTAAGCAGGCTAAACCTCCCTTAAACTTTGTCCTAAGCAAATCCTCAGGTCCCTTGCTGCCCACCCAGGCACCTCCAAAGAGCATCTCTAGCAGGATAAAACGTACAGCCAGATTCTCTGTGGGGTAAAACCCAGCAGATAAATCCAGAAAGCCAGCCAGATCCAAGGAAGGAGAAATTGTGCCAAGGCAAAGAGAAGTGGGTAGCCCACCCAAGGGTGTCTGGATGGGAGACCAAAGGAAGGGCAAATATCTGCCAACAGCTGCTGAGGAAGGTGGGTTTTAGGTCCCTGCAATGGTGTGAGTCTGAGAAGGACAGTTGGAGAAAGAGGGCTTTGGTTTTCTTCAGGTGCCACAATGTCAGGTCAGATCTGTGTTTGCAGCAAGTATTGGGGAGTCTGACCAACCAGATGGGTTTAAATTGAGTTAAGATGGGACTTCATCACCTTGACTTCCAAAGCTGCAGAAGGATAGCAGCTCCAAAATGCCCGAGGCTTCCCAAGTTCTTGTGTGATGCTGCTTCTGGGGTCTTGTGGGACTTCCCTTATCCAGTGGCTTAGCATGTTACTTGGCAGTGCAGATCGTGGGACACAGTCCTCCGGTGGACCTGGCTTCAGCAGTGGCCTCTCTCTTACTTAAGGTTACCCGAGGGCAGAGAAAAGAGGGCCAAGACATGGGACAGAGAAGTTCCTCAGCAAAGGAGAGAGAGGTGGCTTTGGGCCATTTGGCCATGTCTTGCTTTTGCCCTAACAATCCCTCTTCTCTCCTCCAGCCAACAGAAGGAAGCAAAGTGAACAGCCAAGACTGCTGTAAATCAGAAATTATCTTTAACGTCATGGGCCATGACACAACATCCCTAGTTACAAATAATATCACTCTTCTACGAAAAAAGAGAAAGCATTCCTGGCAGGGTTTGGTTCACACGAACTTGGGCTGTCCCCTTGTCCCCTCTCTGCAACGCCTTGTACTTCCCCAGCACCGCAGCACACTCAAATAACCCCCGTCATGGCTTACGCAATTATGAGAATGAATGAGTTATGGGATGGAGCCATCCCAAATCACAGCTCCTAGGGGTCAACTCATTTTACTTACGCTACCAGAATAACAATAAAGCCAGCACGTCCCCAAGCACAGTGACAGAGGTTGGGACTCTGCCAGTTGCTATACATAATAAGGTCCAACTGGCACTTAGATAACCTCGAGGCTGGTAAGAAATGTCCTGTGACTCTTCACAAGGGAAAAACAGTGCAGTGAAGACCACAGGAACCTTCTCCACACAGCAGGCACTTTTCAGGCTGCCCTAAATAAAGCTGGTAAGATGGTGTCTGCTGGGGTTGCTCTTAATAATGATGACACCTGAAGAGAAGATTTGTCCCTCTAAGACCTTAATTTTAGCTTCCTGCTACTAGTTTTAACTCATAACCCAGGTTGTGTGATGTAAAACTGAAATGTCTTGTCTAAGCCAGCCCCAAGTCATAGTCAGCAAGAGAGATGGTGACTTCTGCTTGAGGTAGAGGTAGAGATGGATCATGTCAAGCTTACGCTTTCCCCATTTCACTGGCGTCCTCACCTTCTGCATGTCTGTGGTGTTCCTCAGCACCTTGGCTGTATGAGGGATGTTGGTGACAACAGCCTTACGCTGGCAGGATGGGATGGGGCAGGGGAGAAGCAGCAGTGAAGATGTGCATTCGCTTGGCCATGTGATGGAGAAATTTGTTTTTACTGTAATGCTGGGTGCATTCTTCCTAATAAAGATGCCACGTTGATAAATGATGGGGAAGGGACTGTGAGAATGGAGATAAGGGTTTGGGCAGAAACCTGGGAGCAGCAGACAGATGAGGAGGCACTGGAACACATTGCCCAGAGAAGCTGTGGCTGCCCCATCCCTGGAGGGGTTCAAGGCCAGGTTGGACGGGGCTTGGAGCAACCTGGTCTGGTGGGAGGTGTCCCTGCCCAGGGCAGGGGGTTGGAACTGGATGGTCTTTAAGGTCCCTTCCAACCCAAACCATTCTATGATTCTATGATTGACTTCTTTTTGAACATAGCATATGCAGAGCAGTCCAAGGCATCCAAAAATCTCTCTGGGGGCAACATCAACCCACAGCAGCCATCACTGGGTACCTGTTCAACCGTAGCCTGTCCCAAACAGATTAATTTTGCACCTTTTTGGTATATTTTCCCCACTTTTAAGACCCAGCTGAGCTCAGCTGTGTATTGCAGGCCTATCACGAGGGTGTATAAAAAAGAAGGACTAGAACAGGGTTAAAATATAGGAGAGTGAAGCAGAAATAACTTTCCTGGGCAATGCACTGGCTCCCCCTTGGATTTGCAGTGGTTTTTTTCTTTTCTCATCCCTCTTTTAAAATCACCCAAACTTATTCAGGTCCTGCCTCACCCTATAACTCCCAAACCCCTGAGTAAAATTCAGTTAGCTCCAAGGGGAATAACCCGAGCAGTGAAGCGGGACTCGTGCAAGGGTGGTATCGGCAGAGGGTGCTCCTCGCACGCTCTGCGGAGGCACGGCTCGGAGCCGGCACGCTCCCACATGCCAGACGCTCGCTGCAGCAAAATGCAAATTCACACTGCCCAGATTCCCAGAAAACAGATGCTCATCCCAACCTCTCTTTGCTTTCACGACAGTAAACATGCCCAGGGATCCTTTAAAGGCAGCATTTAAAGCCACTTCCTAAAATAAAATAGCAGGCAGCTCTTCCTGCCTCCAAACACCGGTGCTTGGCCATGCTAAGTTTGCTGCCGGGATCCGGGGGGATTAGGAGCCGCATTTAATCTTCCCAGAATGACTAATCTTCCAGGGTTGAATGAACTCAATCTACACACAAATACAGCCCGGGGTGCTGGGTGCCTACCCTGTCCGTCTCCCCAAATCCCGTTCGCCTTGTGCTCCCGTTCTGGGTGGGGATTTGGGCGAGGGAGAGGTCCATGGGAGCCTCCAGCTGGGTGTGTTCAGACCAAAAGCTCAGCTCAGCTCCTCGTGAGAGCAGCACACAGGGTGACAAAAGCAATATTTACGGTGCTTCTCTTCCACCCTGCTAGGAACAAACCAGCTCGTGCTCGGCGGTGTGAAATTAAATGCCTTCCATGAAAGGAAGCAAACACATTTGGGGTTTTTAGGTGGGAAAAAAGGGTGGCAGATGGGGGATGTAACAGAGTATAAAAGCAGGAGCGGCAGGGGTAGGTGGGACAGGATTTCCTTCGGCTAACCAGGGGTTTTCCAGTGAAACAAGCTCATCCGGGGAGCAGGGAGGTCTTCACACCCTGTGGTTCGCCTGGGGAGCTCCTTGCTGTGCGATGTTGGGGTTGCCAATTTTTTTTTCCACGCTCTCGTAGCGACAAAAGGTAGCAGATGCATTCAGCAAGGGCTGTTAAATCCTATGTTCTGGCTTAGAAAGTCCTTGAGCCAAAGGGTGGAAGACTGAGAAAATGTTTTAAGGAAATAATATTATGTGACTGCTTGGTTATAATAGCCCTTTTTATTATATATTTTTGTTTTCTGCGGTCCTTTTGCGGAGCCCCCTCTGACTTCTTTCTCCCAGACCAGCGGAGAGAAAGGCTCCACCAAATCCTGCCTGCCTTCACCCACTGAGCTTGAGCCAAACCCAGTAGCCATGCTCCCTCTACTGGTCTTACTGGTCCTCCAGTCAGGTCCTCCCTGCCTGGCAGTGGCACCCAGGGAGGGAAGGACAGATGGACAATGCAGTGTGGCGTTCAGGAGGGAATTTGCATGGCCTTACCAGGGGACAGGAGAAGAGGTATCGCTGGGCTGAGCTGGCAGCTAAGTTTTACCAGAGAGGTTGGTCCAACACTGGCCAAGCAGCGGCTTACAGCCAAAAATAATTTACAGAGTATATATTGCATATAATCATTGCAGCCACTTAAATAGCTCATGGCAATTCTAGCATTTTCTAAAGCAACCTTGAGAATAATTTATTGGGAACCCACTTGGTGTTTCCTATTAAACATCGTAAAATATTGCCTGTGCTTCATGGTAAAACTCACCACAAGCTTTTCTGGGATGTGTTCCCATTCCTCCCCAGAAGACTATGATATATCTTTTGGGGGCCGTGCTTTGAAGCTCACCCAGAAGCCCTTAAATCACAAGTTAAACTCTGAGATGAGCCACAAAATAACTCACCGCAGGTCCTCAGCATCACTTTCTGCCATGCCTTTGAGCAAAAATTCTCAATGGCAGTAGGACGCACACAAGGTAGGCTTATTCTGATGGATGGTCTTGGAGAGAGGCAACTTGGAGATGCAGTTCACCCAGCTGAGACACGGGAAGTTTGGTGAGCGTATGCCAGTTTCCAGCACAAAATTAAGTGGATTTACATGAATTGTCCACAGCAGTGGAAAGGGAGAGTGATGCTCTGGTTCAGCTCAGCACATCTACTCTACCACTTGCACCCAGGTCCTATAAGACGCAATCCCAGCTTCCACAATGCTGGATGCCACTAACCAGAGAAGGCCACAGACAACACTGCCCTTTGCTTCTTCACCTTATCCCAACAAGCATACTGGGGGTGAGATGAAAATTGAAATGAGCGTAAGGGAACTCAGGGGAAATCAAAAAACTCTCATTTTCCTTGTGCAACATTTGCTTTTGGAGTATCCTGGAGGTGGTGCCTTTACAGGCAGATCTAAGATATACATCCATGGTGTTGCTCTTCTGCATGCACTTTGTCTTGATATCAAGTGGTGTTTCCACTCGACGAAAAGGAGCAACGTTTGTTGGGACACACTCTCTGTGCTTTGGCAAAGCCCCCATTTTACCTGCAGTGCTGGGGTCAATATTGTGCTGAGCTGTGGCCTGCAAAAGGGGATGATGTGACATCAGAAGACACATTTTAGGGACCATCATTTTGGGGGCAGATGTGCCCATCTCAGTTGTTATAATACAAGTATGCGTAAGATCCACTCAGGAATGGTAGGAGAGATCCAGACAGATCCTATCTTCTTATCTTTTTGCCCAGCTATGACTTATTCCCTAAATTGATCTCCTTCCACACCAGTCCCGCAGTTTGCACCCCAGGACCTTGAACATTTTGGGTGTGTTTTATTGGGGATGTGTTTTTTTTTTCTCCCTGACAAAATGAAGAGAGAAACCTCATGTTTTACAGTTGAATTGTGGGGCTGAGATTCGAAAGAGCTCGCTCTTACTTCTGGTTGATGGGTGATCTTGGGCACGTCATCTCTGGTCCTCTCTTTGCTCCAGCTCCCCCTCATCCTTATCCCAGGCCCTTTTCTATGCAGGATGGACTCTCAACCTGGGCTCTTGTTTTTCCTTTGGGCTGATGAGTCCTTTTGCTGCTTGGGCTCCCCACTTCATTTTACCTGGACTGCAGCACCCAGCTCCTGATTCCAGGCTATCTCTAACCAGCTGTGTGCCTCCCATCTGAGTTCCCTCAACAGGCGATGTTTCATTAAAGGAATTATCTTACAAATTCCCATAGCTTGGTCTACCATAGAAACTCACTCCCTTGCACAGCCCATGAACTCTTCTGCTGCATTGCTCAGATTTGTACCCACTTGTGCTGGCTCTGAGGCAGGACTTCATGCTGGTCCATGCATTCATGCCATGCCAAGGGGATACCAGATAAAGGTTAAAGGCCTGCCATATGCATTAAAATAAATCTGGAAATGGCACAAAAGTCCCACTCAGAGGAATGGCAACTCTGTGAGACTGCCCAGCGCACACCCAGCTTTACCCATCCAGCCTCTTCCCCAGCAGAAGCGGGTGCTGACCTTGCAGGGCACCAGGACCTCTTGGATTTTGGTCAAAACTTGGCCCCGTGACCACTGGGTAAATGCTGAGCAACCTGAAGAGCAGGAGTGTCGCAATATATGCAAGGGAAACAGGCAAGGGGAGATTTCCCTAATGCTGGAATGCAGCCAGGTTAAATGGGTGGGTAAAAGGCAGATGAATAAAGGATGGGGTTGTAAAAATGGCGGCCTGTGTTTTTTTCTGGGTTTTGCAGTAATCTGAGAGCTGGAAAGACAATCCTGCATCAAGCCTTCAACACTGACCTCCATGCCACAACTGCTGGCCCCAGATTGCCTTCAAACACCAAGGAGGTCCCCAAGTCTCCTAAGAGCTGATGGGACTGGTGGCACTTACCGTGATGGGGAAGTAGTCCCTCATGTACCTCCAGATGATGCTGTTCCGGAGGGCGTTGATCTTCCTCCCACCCTTGCTGGGTTTTTCCCTGTCTATGAACCACCATGCAGTGTAGAGGACACTGACCAGCCAAAAACGCGTGAAGAAGAGGGCGATGAAGGCAGCTACGCAGCACTGTGCTGAGAGAAAAGCCAGACAGTGAGATGGCAGTTGGGTTAGCTGGGCACTGAGAGAGGAACGATTCACTTGAAGGCACTTGGTCTTTTTGGACCTGGGATGAAACCCAAGTCTTCACTGGCCTTGTTGCTGAATTATTTTATCAGTGTGAAGGCACCTTTGATGGAAAGAAGTGGTTTCTTTCCTGTCTGCCCTGGGAACCTGGAGAGCAACCAAGCACCATCCTTGCAGCAACCACCTATTTCTCCAAAGGCCACCGTATCCCCCTCTTCTCACAAGACCGATGGACCTCACTGCATCCAAGGGGTTCTCATGGATCAGATCTCTATCCCTTTGCTGTCTGGCTTTTCTCTGGAGTAAGTCTAACTTCTGCAACGATAATGCCCGTGTTTTACACCAAAACTCCTGTTATTACCCTCTGATGACACCTGATATTTCGCAACAGCAGCAAAGCAGGCCACTATGCTCTGTCTGTACAGTCCCTGATGGCTTTGTCCTGGGCTATCAATTTCCCATTTCAATTGTGTCTTGGATTTTTTTATTTTTTTTATCTTTCCCATAGATAAGATTTTACTCTTTATTGAGTTTTTACTTATTGATTTTGGACCTTTTCCTCCACTTCTTGGGTTCACTCTCAACTTTAATCCTGGCCTCTAGAGGATTTTCAGTCCTTTCAACTCAGTGTCATCACAGATTTTATAAGAATGCTCTATTTCATTCCCTAAGACATTAATGACTTGGGACTTTCCCAAGCCATTAAAGACTTTTCTGAGCTGCTTCCAGTCAGTGCTCAGCTTTGCCCTCTACCTCCCACCTCCCTCACGCCCTGTGTTTTGGCACGGGAACAAGAGAAGAAAAGTCTGTGTACAAACAATGATCACTTGGTACATCAAATCCAACCCAAGCCCAACACTGTCTGTCTGTACAGAGACTGGGAAGCACTGATGGCCACCAAGATGCCACCTGGTAAAGCAGATGCCCAGTAAAGAGCCTGGGAAGAGCTGTGTCCTCTCCATCTGTCCCTCTGGAAACCTTGGTGTTGTCTGGGAAGGGGAAGACTGAGCTAAAAAAACTCCATTCATCCAAGCTCTTTGCCTTCCCCAGCTCATGGGTTACATCATGTGTGGTGGGCTATATATATTTTGTTCTTCTTTGGGTCTTCATCACAGATATGGTACCCAGGGTTGAAGGACGTGAGGATGGAGATGCCCCATTCTGCTTCAGCTGTAAAATACATGCATCCATGCCCTCATCCTCCGCGACCTGGATTTTCATCTTTGGGAATCACTTGGCACCTGCCCTCTCCAGCTAATCTCATCTCAGCTAAGGTCTATCAGAGAAGAGGTATACAGTGCCCTCATTTAAGACCTCCTTGTACCTCCTGTTTGCATTTACTTAAGGATAAATAAGTAGGTCGGTTTTGTAGGGTTGTTGGTTTGGGGTTTCTTTGTGATAAGCCACCCTGATCCCAGAGCTTTGCGTGTGGAAACAAGTCCCTGCCCCTTTTTAAAACACTGGTGGTGTTTTAAAGTATGATGGTACTGATAATTTCTATGAAGGGGAAAAAAGCAGTAGTTTAGCAGGATCATAAATCTCCTTAAAGCTGAAATGGGATCTTCTGTCCTCATATAGGTAGAGACACTGTGGCAGGGGCCTGGGTAGGCAGGAACTCAGTGCGTGGGGAAGGACTGCAGCTGTCTGCAGAGCAACAGGTCTAACTTGCAACGCATCCTCCAGGTCAGAACAAACCACTGCTCGTACCTGACGCCACTCCTTTCAAGTGCCACAGCCCAGACACAGTCTTAATAACCCTTGAGGAAAACAACATAGAGCAGGGAACGGAGCTCCAGGGTCCACATGACACATGAACGCTGCTTGAGGGACAACGCAGAGGTTGCAATTTTACTGCACCTGGGAGCCAGGTCATCAGGTCTGCTGCAAAACCCTGCAATG
This sequence comes from Chroicocephalus ridibundus, assembly GCF_963924245.1. NCBI lineage: Eukaryota > Metazoa > Chordata > Aves > Charadriiformes > Laridae > Chroicocephalus > Chroicocephalus ridibundus. The sequence goes on from NC_086284.1 coordinate 7,951,027, forward strand.
CCTAGTTCTCCTTTTATCATACCGTGCAAAGCTCAAAGTACATTCTGCAAATCAAAGGAGTGGTTCTGGTCCAAATCCACCCACTTATCATTCAAGTGAGGTTTTATCTTGTAATTATATAATTATTAATTTCTCCCTTGATTCATTTGCAATTCAATTTATTTTATTTTTTTGTTTGTTTTGCAGGGCAGAATTTGCACACTGTGACCTTCGCTCTATCTTAAGATTATTTTTTTTGGTGCTTGTAAAATCTTACGGTATCCTGGTTGCTGTGGGAAAGGAGCATATTTGTGTCCTAGCATGGATCCTTAGTCCAAAAGATACTGTGGGTGGGGCCAAAAAGAGAGGAAAGTTCCAGAAAATGGACAGGTAAATCTTACTGTCTGCACCCGAACCAATCCCAGCCTTAGGCAGACACATGATTTTTTATGGGTTGTATTTTGGCGAGAAGGGGCACTCTGTACTGCTGCCTGGTGTGCGAGGGGAAGTCACCGATCAAGGGAGATTGCTGTCCCCCTTCCAACTTTCTTGCATGTCTTGCAAGTTCTGTGTGTGTCTGTTCTTGTGTGTCAGGTCCTCAAACTCTTCAATGAAAACATAGCTGACCCCATCGGTTAGACACCGAGACTTTCTGGACCACCGGTGGCGAGATATTTGCCCCAGAGGCCCATTGCTGCTTCCTGAAAGCCACGTCAGGTCCCCAGGATGGGTCCACCACCAGCCCCACTGCCCAGGACTTCATGGTCTTCAGCCTGGCTCCAGGGTTCCTTCACCAGCACCGACCCGGCCTCTTTTAGGTTACACAGGTGACTCTCCACATCTTAAAGGCTCCTTGTTCTCCAAGATGCTGAAAAATTACCTCCCGCCAAATCCTGCATCCATTTGAGCTAAGGGCTAGAGGGAAGGACTGTGCACCAGGACCCAAGATCTATTTCTATTCCTGCAAATCCCGAGTCTTTCCTGGATCCACACTGGAGGGGAACACATGGCTTCAGCTCCCAGAGGCAGAGCAGCAAGGACACCTAAAGCCAACCTAAAGCTTTTCCGCAGGACAGGGATGGGTGGCAAACAGGAATAGTTGCTTAGTGTGAGGCTGTTCCCCATAATCACTGCTTTCTTCCCTTGAGGGGGATCCTAAGAGGAAAATGAGGAACGACAAGGGTTTCTTGCCTGTCCCTCCCTGAACTGGGGACCGCTTCAGAGCTGCCCAGATGAGAACCATATTTCCCTCAGCATCTGCTTTCCTAAAAACGACTGTCATTTTCTGGGCCACCTGCCAGGCAAACACTTTAAAGGATATCACGAACATGGCATTAGGCTCTTGGCCAGAGAACCTCAGCAGATATCTCCCTGCTGGGGCCAAACTCCAGCCTACGTACAACCCGTTGTGCCCACAAAGCAGCCCGCAAAGGGCTGTCGGGTCTTGGAAATGTCGCTGGAAGAGATGTCAGTCTGTGTTATGGTGGGGATGGGGGGAAATCAGCAAGTCTCCAGTTCATTAGAAACCCATCTTTGAACTCACCTTTGAACCTCTTGCTGCTCTGCCAGGGCTGTGCAGAGCTAGACAAGGTCTCCAGCTTAGAATCATAGAATGGTTTGGGTTGGAAGGGACCTTAAAGACCATCTGTTTCCAACACCCAGGTCTCCATGGCAGCAAGCTCTCTGGGGAGGATGGGGACTGCAGGCACATCAGGCATGCAAATGGCAATGAGATGTGATTGTGACATGGCACTGCCTCACTGCCCTTACAGAATTCTTTAAGCGAAGGCAGGGGAGAATTACCTTTAGCATTCAGCCATAGCATCACTACAGCATCTACCTTCCACCTTTCTGCCCCCATAACTCCCTCGATTCCCAGCCTCGGGCTGCAATCTCTCAAGCCATGGTTGTACACTCAAGGTGGAACAGGCAGGTTTGGCGGTGTGGGTGCAAACAGATGTGATCCTCATCTCCTGCCTCTGCAGGTCTGGACTTTTCTGAGGTAGCCCAACCACACGTGCTAAATTGCTATAAAATAGCTAAAGACCCTTTCAAGGCAGACATCACCACGGGCTGCAAGAGGAGGTCTAAGGGCATCATGCTTGCCTTTGCAATCACATCAGTTCAGTTGTCTGAAAATGGCCAGGTAATCCTAGGCTGGGCTGATATTAGCTGCTGCACTGTCTGCACTGTCTTGGAAAGGGAAGAGAGACCCCCTTCAAACTAAAACCAAAGCCAGAAGGCCCTTGACAAGAAGGAAAGCTCCATACAGACCCTAAATCTTACACTTTCTACTCAGGCCAGATGCAGGGAGGTTTGCCTGTGGTTGTCTGTGGTGAGGTGTCGTTCTGTGTGAAGCAGTCGTAGGACATTCTTAAACTGCTGGACCACTAAGATCTGCACCCAGCCTGTCGACCAGGGGTGCTTCTGAAGCAGCTTTTCATGATCCAGGACCCAGCACGTCACATCTCCATGGCCACAAGGGAGTCAGCAAAGAGAAGGCTCATCCATGTGGATGTAGTGGCTTTCTTGGGTGCCCTCACAGCCCAAGTGGTTTCCTAAGTTGGCTCCCTCAAAGAAGCTCAGAGCAAAAATGAAGTGTTTGGTGGTGGGTATCCTGTGTTAAGTAGTTTTGTTGCAAGCTGCAAGTCCCTTCCTGGATGAAAACATAGACGTATCACAGAAAACACACATGTGTATGCCACAGGCTCCAAGTGAACCACAGGCTACAAAGCACATGGACTTTTCTGACCATGTCCCATCAAGATGCTGCTGGGACCAACATTGCTGCTAACCCAGCACTTGCTCATTCAGTCTGAAACAGAGAAAAGAACAGCCTATGGAAAGAGATTTTTGGCACCACAGCAGCACCAGAGTGAGTCAGATTCATATTGCAGTTATCAGGAGGGTTTGCAAGCTGCATATTGCTGTGGTCCCCAATGCCAGCCTAGAGTCCCTGACAGTGACAGCCTGCACAGGTCATAGAATCACAGAATGGTGTAAGGTTGGAAGGTACCTTAAAGATTATCTAGTTCCAACCCCCTGCCCTGGGCAGGGACACCTCCCACCAGACCAGGTTGCTCTGAGCCCCGTCCAACCTGGCCTTGAACCCCTCCAGGGATGGGGCAGCCACAGCTTCTCTGGGCAACCTGGGCCAGGGGCTCACCACCTAATCTAAATCTCCTTTCTTTCAGGTTAAAACCATGCCCCTTGTCCTGTGGCTCCCCTCCCTCATCCAGAGTCCCTCCCCAGCTTTCCTGGAGCCCCTTAAGGAACTGGAAGGGGCTGGAAGGTCTCCGTGGAGCCTTCTCTTCTCCAGGCTGAACTCCCCCAACTCTCTCAGCCTGCCCTCCCAGCAGAGGGGCTCCAGCCCTCCCAGCATCTCCGGGGCCTCCTCTGGCCCCGCTCCAACAGCTCCGTGTCTCTCCTGTGCTGAGGCCCCAGAGCTGGAGGCAGCACTGCAGGGGGGTCTCCCCCGAGCGGAGCAGAGGGGCAGAATCCCCCCCTCACCCTGCTGCCCACGCTGCTGGGGATGAAGCCCAGGGTGCAGGGGCGTTTCTGGGCTGCCAGCGCACGTTGCCGGCTCATGTTGAGATTCTCACCCACCAACACCCCCAAGTCCTTCTCCGCAGGGCTGCTCTCATCTACCTCCTGTACCCCTCAGCAGAGCCAAGCCTGGCCAGGCTGTCCCTTGCTGTGGACTACTCTCTGCTGTCAAGGAGACCTGACTCACCCTGGCACCACCCGCCCTTTGAGCCAACCCTGGTGACGGAAAGGGTTCAAAGGCTGGGTGCCGTACGCTGGATCTGCAGAGGCAACGTGCACAAGTCTCACTCTCCTGCACTGGTTTGTTTGCAGAGGTTCAGCCCTACACTAATGCTTCTGCATGGTGTGTCTGGGTGCATGCCCATGCCCAAATCCATGGAGATCAAGAATGAGAGAGGCAGCGGGAAGCAGTGCAGCAGGTCTAGGCACAAGCCTCCTGATCTCGGTACCCTGCAGAAACCTGGCTCCGCTGGATTAGAAGGGGGCACTGGTCAGTACTGGGATCCTGCGGTAGGGAGGTGATGGAATCCCCACTCCGTGCCCTGCATCCCATTCTTGCATCGTGCGCTCTCCTTCCAGCAGCTGTTGGAAGCAAATGGCACCTTTTGTCTCGTTTCCCTTTCCAGGAGCATCCTCAAGAAAGGCGGACAATGCCCTGCCTGTTGCCAGGGACGCCGCGGCAGAGCTGCCGCGCTCATCCAGCACCCCACGGGGAATGAATGAGCCCCTCGCCCCGCACTTGGCTTCTCGGGGGATGGCGGGGGGGAGGATGCATTCCCACAACCATAGCAACAGCGGCGGCTGTTGGGATCTCCAGTCAAAGGGCTGTGCAAATGCCTGGCCATGTGTTTTCAGGAGCCCTTTTCTGGCAGCAGCAGGAGGAGCCTGTCTCAGAGAGAAAGGAGCCAAATCCTGCCCACAGAAGGGCTGATCTCTGAGCCTGAGCGCTCTAATTGAGTGCGGCACAGGGTGTTCGGCAGCTCATGGGATGAAATTAAGGGTATCACTTAGCATCAAGTTTTCACAGTTGTTAAACTGGAAGCTTTCAGGTGGAAAGCTGTGGGCTTAAAGAAACTTTGTAAAATGAACCAAACCAGCTGGAATCGCTCCACAAGGTTTGGTTACCACCTTTCTAGTGCCTTTCTTATAGCATTTCTTAACTGCTTTTCGTGTCAGATTGTATCACCAAAAAAAAAAAAACCAAAACCCCAAAACCAAAATCAAAGTAAAACGTTTCCAGGGGAAGACAGTAATCTCTGGAAGGCCAGACATGGAAGAGGTGTGGGTTTGGGTCTCACCCTCATTCAGAGCAAGCTGTATTTCCATGTGGTGATAGGTCGAGGGATAATGGCTTCAAACTGGAAGAAGGGAGATTGAGCTGAGATCTTGGGCAGAAATTCTTGGCTGTGAGGGTGGCGAGACATTGTCCCAGGTTGCCCAGAGAAGCTGTGGCTGCCCCATCCCTGGAGGGGTTCAAGGCCAGGTTGGATGGGGCTTGGAGCAACCTGGTCTGGTGGGAGGTGTCCCTGCCCAGGGCAGGGGGCTGGAACTGGATGATCTTTAAGGTCCCTTCCAACCCAAACCATTCTGTGATTCTGTGATTCCATGCAGGAGGCAGAGCCTGCATTTTGAGTAGCTCCACGTTACCCTCCAACTGTGGAGGATTCCTTCCTCCTGCCCATTTTCTGGCTTTCTGCTGGCTCCAGCAGTCACTGCCATAACTGAGAAGTCAAGTGCCAGCTTGAACCTGACACCAAGAAGAGACAAACCTACAGTGCAAGATTTTTTTGCTGGAAAACACACCGTTAAAGCTTTGTAAACCCCAGCTACATCCATGCTGGGAATGGGGTGGTAGTGTTGTATCCCTTGTTAACATTGCAGCCACATCTCTACTGCCTTCCACCCCGTCCAGACACCATGGAAGGAAATCTGGGTGCAGGGGCAGAGAAGGAGCTACAGAGCACCCCAAAATGTCCCATTCTGGCCAGCTGGCTCGAAGGCTGTGTGGCTTTTGCCAGATCTCCCCTCTGCTGTTAACCCATGTGTCCTCCTGCAGGGTTGTCTCTGGTGTGCAGGGGAAGGTTGATCACAGCTGGGATCTCTTCTGCACTAGAAGAACCCAAGGTTTATAACACAAGTGTGGGATGGCACTGAGTGCCCTGCACTCTGCCATGCCATAACCATGCTCTGTGGCAGCTCAGCTGGCCATGCCACCACTGCCACGCTGTGATTTCCCCTCCATCTCGAGAGGGATGTCCTCCAGCTTGTCACAGAGCAACCCAAGGGGCCACACTGGTTACAAGTCTCCAGAGGAACTCCTCAGAGTCCGTTCGCTGACCCAGCGGGTGAGTGGTGTTGCCCTGTCATGTCCACGTTGCTGATTCTTTTCCAATAAAGAGCAACCTCCCCCATCCTGGCTACCAGTGCCCAACATGCAGTTTGGCAGAGTGTTACTCAGCATGGGCCAAACGTATGCCAAGAAGCATGCAAAATGCTACACCACGTGGACCAGTATGGCCCAGTGCTCCAGTCCAACAGATACTGGTGCGTAAGTGGCCATTCAGCCCCAGGTCTGTAGCAGAGTTTGGATGGAGGCATCTCAGAAACTTAACAAGGCTCTGAAGCATAGCCTATGCTTTCCTTGGAGGTATTGTTTTAGAGATTCTTGTGTGCCAGGACCCACAAGACCCACATATGTGTGTGCATATATATACATATAAATATATATATATATTTATACACACACACAAAGATCTGCTGTCTTCGTGTGGACTAGTCAACAACTGTCCTGCCACAGATCCCATCTGAGATTTAAGAATTGGCATGACAATGGGAAACTCTGGGATGTCACCTTCCAGCTTGGCTCCTGATGGGCTGTAAATCGCCCCAGACAGTTTGCACTCTATGATAACCTGGCTCTGGTCTTATTTCCCAGTGCATCCTATCCAAAACGGCGGGTATCTCATTTCCATCAGCACCTGATGCCCTCCACAGTGAATTTGTCTGGGTCCCAGTTTGCTAATGTGCCTCTTCCCCAACCTGCTTGGGTTTTCCTGGAAAAATGCCCCTTTGGGGCGTGCAGGGGCATGTTTATAAAGTGAAGTGTATGTTGCCAGGGTTGCAAAGCAGAGTCCCTCGTGCTCTTCCCACCCAACCATCCCTTGGTCGTGGGAATGCCATTTCTCATGGCTAACGCTGTGCAGGGCAGCACCTTGGACCAGGAAAACACTAAAGCTAAAGAGCAGGAGAAGCCAAAACCCCACACGGGTGTAGCTCCTGCATAAGACCTGTAGATGTTCCCAAGCACAGACATGCAGACATGCACTTCCCTAGTGCCACCGTGCTCAGAACGGGTGGCGAGAAAAAAAAACAAAGAAAGAACAAAAAAAAAAGAGAAAAAACCCCACACTTTAGTGAGAAAGAGCCTCCCACACTGCTCTCCATACAGTGAGACAAACATAGACATGCAAGTGCGATGTCTGCTGCAAATCACTTGTCCTCACATGGCCTGTGATTCACTGCAGGCTCCCAGAAGATGCCTTTAATGCCATTTTCCTTCGGTCCCAGACCTTCAGTCCCAGGTCTCCCCTGGGGTCGGGGACAGAAGAGGTTGGGGAAAAAGCTGCGGTGCCTTCTCAGAGATGGAGGAGATGTCTCTTACCTAGACCTAGGAAGCTGAAGACCCATTGAACCACTGATGCCGTCTGAAGCCTTCTCTGCAGGGGCAGGGAGAGCGGAGCAAACTCAACCTTCATCTTGGTCTCTGTGTGCGCGTCTGGAAAGGAGAAGGAAGCTCCGCAAGTGGCGAATGCAAAGTGCAAAGTCGCCCGTCAATATTTACCCAGTCTTACAGTGTAGGGGATTGTGCAATGTACAGTGGCGGCAGTGGCTCCCGCAGCCACCCTCCCATATGGGGAGGAGAGGGACGCTGCTGGGAGGTGTCATCAGCTTTATGCCAACGTGATTCACCACGTGGTTAGACGGTGAGGATTTCATGCTTTTACCAACCAAATCTGGGAAGTAAACTCCCGTCAGGACCCAGTCCTGCCTTCACATGCTTGTCTCTTTCAAATTTTGCAATATTTGGATGTTTGCAGAAAGGATGAGGCATTTGTGCATGTGAAACGAGGCTTTATTCCCCTACAAACCATCCCATGCGCAGCAGGAAGGGACAAACAGAAGGGACAAGCACAGGCGGGTCACTTGTATTGGCAAGTGATATGGTGTGGCTGGGCTTCAGACTCAGACAAGGAGGTGGGCAAAGGAAGCAAGGGTGTTTCACTGCTGAGCACGGGGGCACATGAGCAACTTCATGCCAGCAGGTGGATGGATGGATGGATGGATGGATGGATGGATGGATGGATGGATGGATGGATGAGCATGGGGGTACACAAGCAACATCACACCTCTGCCAGTGGATGGGTGGATGGATGGATGGATGGATAGATGGGCATGAGGGTACACAGGCACCCTCATCCCTCTGCCAGTGGATGGATGGATGGATGGATGGATGGATGGATGGATGGATGGATGGGGCAGACAAGAGTCCATGTACACCCTTGCACACACTTATGAGAAAGGAAATATTACCTCTCTTTTGCATTTCTACCTCCAAGCAAGTACATGGTCTGAACCTCTGCCTAGTCGCAAAGAGCTGCAATTTACTGGATGGAAAAAAAAACAGAAATCTGGGGGCAAAAATCCTCAGGAGACCGACAAGCTGCTCAGGTAAACAAAGAAATCATCTTATGAGAGGGCCTGAGAAAACCAAGGGTCTCGCTGTAACCAGGATACAGAATAATACTGCTAACAGACTGAATTAAACAATGAGCCGATGCACTGCTAAAGCACCGGCGCGCATACAAAGGCGTCACTTTGTAAATACCCGAGCTCACCGCAGCCAAGAATTACAGAACAAAACTAAAAACAACCCTTGGCACAAGCAAATCAGAGGTGTTAGCTGAAAAATAATCCCGCCTTTGTCAGGCCCTAGGAAGACACAGGGCTATGAGGAATTTACATCTGTTAGACTCCATTTTCCAGAGTCACTAGAAACAACAGGGCTCTGGTGAAACCCCAAAGGCTCTTTCCTAAAGGCACTAGTTGCTTTAATTGAGCTGAAATGGCTTAGAGGTCACTTGCATCTCTCCCCATGCTTTGTCTTCTGCTGCAAATGCCGGGACCTGTGTCTGCTCTGAGAAAGAAAAGACGGCTTTTAACTCTTTCAGCTCTGTTGCCTGGAGACGAGTTTTTTCCTGCTGAGAAACCACCAGCAATTTCCAAAATGCTGCATGGAGATCTGCAGGTCCAGGAGCCCTGGTCTTCCTGGGCTGTGCAACCCTTGGCATGGTCAGGGAGGTACGTGGTGGGACCAAGGAGGGGAAAGTCCTTGGAGAGAAATCCCTGGTCCATGGATGATGTTTTAGGGAGGTGGTTTCCATCCTGCAGGCTTGTCCTTACAAGAGCCCAACCATACCAGAGAGCTCTGTTGGTTTTCGCTAATGCAAAGAGTCACACCTGAGCCCTGGGGACACCCAGATACAGGGAAAGTATTTTCTTCTCCCAGAAATTCCAGGCTAAGCCTTGGAGCAGTTGTATTGCTGATTCCCCAAGCACTTGTATTGCAAAAAGTCCATCTTTTTATTTGGGGGCGGGGGGGGGGTGGTTATGACAAGGAAAGCCCCATGTTCTGCATTTACTATGAACGAGTCGGCTCCTTGGAAGGGCTGACCAAGGAGTGAAGCAAGGCTCCGCTGGGTAATAAATATTTATGTCCTGCTTTGCTGTAGATATGTCACTTTCTTTCAACTTCCTTAAATCAGGAGAGAAAAACTTATGGAGGGCTTTGAAACGTTCTGCTTAAATTAGAGAGGGATCAGAGATTTCCAGACAGTCAGGAGGAGCCGAGAGAGATACCTCTCCTTGCTATGTGTCAATAATATAAAATCTGTGGTTTGTTTTAGGGAAAAGCAGAGCTGTGTCTCTGAAGCACTAAACTGGCTAAGCAGTAGGTGACATGCCCAAACACTGAGCCCTGATTTTTACAGCCTACGTCCTGATATCCAGGTCAGCCTCACGCATGTAGTTGTCTTGGTTACCAACAGATGGTTGAATCAAGAGGTAAAAGCGAGTGCTGCCAGATATGCTGAAGCCATTCAGGCTCTACGGACCCCATCCAACTCCCAGTTGATTCTTTTTCTCCCCAAGAAACCATTCCAGGCCCCTATATCCTCCTCAGATTCCTCTGATACTTTGGAAATGAAGAAGAAAGCAACCACAGTCGACATTTTTCTTCTCCTTGAGAACTTTGCTGGTCTCCCAGGCTTGGGACAGGGCTTGTTTTCACGCACATGTTACGATTGCCCACAGTATGGCCAGGGCAGTGATTCCTCACCCCATCTTGGCACTGGATCCAGTTTGAGCTCCTCAATACCAGGCAGAACAGGATAGATGGGAGCGAGCCCAGTGGATCCACCAAGCTGGTTGGGGCTGGAGCTTTGTCTGTGCAAGGAGAGGCTGACCTGGGTGTGCGCAGTGGGAGTGATGGCAAAGAGGGTTTTACAGCTGTCTGCAGCTCCCAGCTGGGATGATGGAGAGAAGACAGAGATGGGCTCTCTTCTGAGGTGCCCAGTGATGGAAAGAGAGGTGACAGCCCAAGGTGGGACAAAAGAAATTCCTGTAAGATACAAGGAAGAATGTTTTTCCCTATGAGGGTGGTAATATGAGGGTGGTAAAACCCTGGAACAGGAATCTGAGGGCAAGGAGGGGGAACCTCCATCCTTGGAGACAGTCAAACCTCGCCTGGACATGACCATGAGCAACTTGATCTTGTCAGCCTTGCTTTGAGCAGGGGCTTGGAGCAGAAACCCTGGAGACCCTTTCCGTCCAAACTCACTCTAGGATCTCACCTGGCTTTCGGCATCTAAATGTTGGATGCTGAAGTCCAAATTATGCAGCCCAGGATCCCTGCAGAGTCACAGCCGGGAACACAAACCTCCACAGTGAATTTATCTAACTTATTTAGATAAAAAAGAGAGGCAAATTGCTCTTTGCAAGTGTTGGGATGTCTCCAAGGAAGACTTTAATCTAGCAGGAGGGGTTGAAGGGCAGGAACTTGAAAGGCCTATTTCAGCCCAGCTTAGCACCTGAGACTACACCCCAGCCTCAAACAGGCAACTCGTTTCTCTGCAGGGAGCCATCTCTGAAGGTCTCACCTTGCTCTTTGCCAGTCACATTGTCCTGCTCTCCTCCTTTCCTCTTGCTCTCTCCTCCTGCTACTGTCTACATTCTGGCAGGGGAACTGCAGATGTGTGTGATTGTCTAAAAAGGTACCTCCATCAGCTCTGGCGCTGCTTTGCAGATAGGTCCTGGTCTCATCATGGTCAACACCAACCTTACTAAAGGGTCTTGCTACTCTAGGAACATCCTTCACAACTCTTAGTAGCCATGGGGTCATCTTTGAGGACTGGAAGGAAATATAACCAAAACCAAAAACCAACCTCATGATGGAGCTAGGCTGGTGTAAAAACCCATGAGGTCAAAACAGGAAGAAGGACTTTAGCTTTACAGTGACTTCACATGAGTCTGGGCTGGAAATGGAGATGTGAAGAGTCATCTTGCTGTGTCTGTGGGGGATCACCATGCCTTGCAGTGTCCTTTTTCTAGATCAAAAGCCACCTTACATCATATCTGTCCTTGTAGTATCACAGTCCCCATCTTCCCTGCTCTGGGAGAAGTGATTATATGGGGTGGGAAGGATTTCTACTGGGCAATGAGAAGATACAGATTTATTCCCAGGTTTTCTGTGTAACTTTCAGCAAGTCATTCAGCCTCTCCCTGTCTGGACATGGGTGATGATTTGTTATTTGAGAGCAATGATAACAGTGGAGAAAACTTCACTGGCCCTTAGGTGAACCTCTCCATGGCAGGCCCTAACTACTAAAAGGCCCATCCAATTTCTCCTGCACCCGCGTGTTTCTCTGGTGACTTTTACATCTTCCTTCTCTTGTTCCTGTTGCTGAGTTGCGTTTCAGCTGTGGAAAGGCTAGGGTGGTTGCTCTCCTTGGGAGCATCAGAGAGACAGGCATGGCAGAGACCTCTGGGACCGCCCAGCGCTGATCACTAGCAATCCCTACAAGTCCCATCTTAGCACCTCCTGGGAAATTTTGCTGCTGTTTAATTTACCCTTATTGCTTAATTCTCACTTCCATGGCTTTTAAACCTCATTTTGCTCCATCTTTTGTAAGTTTCTCACCATTTCTCCTTATTTTCTAACATGCTCAGGCACTCACACACATGTGGCCCATGATATAGCTCCGGCTACATTCTCCTTAGCGTTTTCTTTCTCAGGTATTTATAGTCATTTATCCAATCTCTTATGGCTTGCATTTAGTCTGGGACTATTAAATTCCTTTAATCCCTCAATAGGTCGTCCTCTGTAATCCCTTTATCGTCAGCCCTTGCAACTTGCAGTTGATCAATGTCCTTCTCCGAGTATGAGGAGGAGCCTGTAAAGCCCTGAGTCACCAAGCTTTGCAAGTCAGCATGGCAGGGCGTGCCCATCAGACGTCACGAGTGGAGCAGGTTGCACATGGAGACCTGGTCACGCTCCAGGGTCAGGGCTGAGGTAGCCTAACATGGAGGACCTGAAGGGAGGCATGCAAGGGGCAACGCAGCGGCATGTACGGGAAGCCAGGACACTGCATAGCTGTCCTGCTTTGCCCTGCCAGGAGAAGCTGGTCATGGCTCCTTGTTGAGTCCCTTGTTGAAGCCCCACCACAAGTAGACCCTATGGGACTTCATGCCCCAGTGGACGAGCTAGAAGCTCTCTCTGGAACACTGCTCCTCTCTTCTTATTATAGATAACTCTCTTTTTTTCCCCTAAAGCCTCTGAGTCATTCGCATGTACTCCTAGAACTTCCCACCAACTTAATTTCCCATCCAGTCGGCAAAATTATCAGAAGGAAACTGAAGGTATCCTTCTAGTAGTTGTCCAGTGGTTTCTCTGAGCTCCATCACTCCCTGTCCCATCACTCTACCAGCAGTAAGTGTATCTCCCCTGGGAGGTCCTCCTTGCTCGCGATCTTCCCACCACACAAAAGCTATGTGATACCATTGCACCAAGCCTGATCTTTGTCCATCTCCGGCTCTGAGTAAGAGCATGGGTGTGAGAGAAACTCACTTCTGCCTGCTGCTATTTTTTTTAAAAATGTAAATTCTTTTAAAATACAGTCTTTAGGATTTTACTCCCTCTTCTACCTGTTGCAAAATCACTTCTTCTGAAATACGGCTGTGTTACACCAGTGATTTTCATTACAGAATTTCACGTCCTTTTGAGCACCTGAATTATCAGTCAAATTCTTCTTTTCATGCACTTGAATTATTCCCTTTATGCAGCACTCCGATATGGATTTTCTTTGGCTTCCATCCCATTCAGCCTTGAAGCACCCTCCCAATATATATGAATCATAAACAAAGTTGACAAGGAAAACAAGAACACCCCAGGCAGCTCCTCATTCCCAGCAGTTGTGTGTGATTATCAAATGATTTAAGATGTGAGAAGCCACTAAAAATCCCCCGTAAGTTGCTACCTGCGGTGTTGTCATGTTCCCTTGTCCCTCGGTGATACTTGCTGGGGACAGGAGCAGTTTGGACAAGCATCACTGGTGCAGAGTTGGTACCTGTGTGAGTTCCTGGGACAACCCTGCCTTGGCAGGGACACAGAGGCAGCAGCGCCGTTGAAGACAAATATAGGTAAATACAGCTTTCCTACATCTAACTTGGGTAGTGTGGAGTTGAACACACTTCACTGGGGGGTCTCCAGGTGTGGTCCAGGTCTAGCTTTGGAGCTGGAGTCTCACCTACCTTTAGCCCATGAAGCTGATGTCCAGGGTCTCTCTATAATGGAGGAGAAAGGCTCCTAAGGAGATACAGGGCTTACCCCCGCCCCACCTTGTTATGATTTCTTTTTTTAATTTTCACTTCATTACAGCTCTTGTCGGTAATCTCCCGTGAGCAATGAGATGAGCCACCATCCCCTTCCTCCAACACTTGTGGGGAGGCTAGTGATTAGCCAGGAGCCAGGTGCCTCCTTTTGAGATGGCTACCACTTCACAATGCTTTTTTTCTAAATAAAACCAGCTTCCCCTCCGATGATGTCTTGCACTGAGCTTTGCCACACTGTTCCTACAATGCCATAACATTATTTCTTATAATAATTGGTGGGTACATTGTGTACAGGGCTGGGGGGGGGAATGTGCACAGCACGTTGAATGGGACAGCATGTGATGAGATGTCAGCTGGTGGTCCAAGAAAACAAGCCGATCCCTCTTCGTCATCAGGTCCAGCAGAGAAAACCATAAATCTGGGTGAGCCCTTACAGCAGGAGCATCCACTCACATCGTCCAGCCCACGAGCATGCTCTTCGCACTGTCATGAAATGCAGGAGGGACTCTCAGACCTGCCCCTGGATGGTCTCCAGTAGCTTCAGTTCAACTGAAAGACATCATGGCTTCATCTGAGGATGCCAGGAGAAGATTCACCAGGTGCCCCATTAATCAGCTCCCAAAATTTCCCTGTTATCGTTGCATGGAGGATGCTTGGAGATACTCCTTGCCTCCACACCAGAGGATCCCAGCATGGATGGGACCAGGAACAACCAACTGGGGTTCTACCCAAATAAAAAGCTGATTTTGGGTGCTGCAAAACACCGGGCCTGCAGGGATGTTGGCATTGGGATGGAGGGATGGAGAAATGGAGGGATGGAGGATGGACAGATGGAGGGATGGAGTGAAGAAGGTCAGAGGGGAGAAGGAAGGGCACCCCACCATGGTGCCCTTAACATCATGCAAATTTTTGGGCAGGATCGAACCCCATATGGGCACAGTCCCATGCTGAGTGACACCCAAGTCCTTGGCCATCCCCAACACCAATGTCCCACCATGTGGCGTCACTGTCGGCCATGGCCTTTTCCAAGAAGAGGCTGGAGATGGAGAAAGTTATTCCTGCTTTCTGCCACGGCAGCTCTAATTTAAACACGGAGGCATTTTTATGTATTTAACTCCCATCCTCTCCGAGCGAGGTTTGCAGCCAGCAAATCAATTTGGCTGATTAGAGCTAATGGATTTTACTTGACGTAAGCTATTAAACTATTTCCATAGCTTATTCCTGAAAGTGAATGAGCAGCCATGCTACAAGATTTATATATAACTATATATTGCACTGCAGGAGACGCTAAGCAATTTTTTTTTTTTTTTTTTTTTTTTTAAGTCTGCAGCTTCTAACTCCATCCAGGTCTGCCTGGTATCTGCAGAGCAGCGAAGAGGCTCCTGACGCTGCAAAACCGTCACCGAGGACTTTCGCCCATGTCTCTTCTTACAAAAAGAAAAAATAAATAAATTAAAAAAAGATGGGTAGTGCATGACAGAGCGTTTTCGTGCAAGATGAGTCCAGGCTCGTTGCAGATGAGGGAAGCTCAGAAAAATGTTCAAAATCACTTGGTGCAGGGGAAAATCTCCCTCCCGAAATGGGTGCGAGGTGCTGTGAAAACCCTGATGTGAAGGCACTGGTGGGTGCTCCCAAGTGGGAGATGCTGAGATGGGTTTGTACGGGCTCGCACCCACCAGGAAGACACTAATATATTACCTTCCCTTTATACTAAGGGCAATTAATTAGTCTAATAGCTTTTAGCGGAGCAAACCCCAAAATGGCAATGCAATTCCGAATGTTTTCTGCTGGAAGCGCCCAAGAACGTGCATGGTATCTGTGGGCATCAGGTCTCAGACCAAGATGGGATGAGGGGGAACAGCTTCAAACTGGAAGAGGGGAGATTGAGCTGAGATGTGAGGCAGAAATTCTTGGCTGTGAGGGCGGTGAGCCCCTGGCCCAGGCTGCCCAGAGAAGCTGTGGATGCCCCATCCCTGGAGGGGTTCAAGGCCAGGTTGGACGGGGCTTGGAGCAACCTGGTCTGGTGGGAGGTGTCCCTGCCCGGGGCAGGGGGTTAGAACTGGATGATCTTTAAGGTCCCTTCCAACCCAAACCATTCCATGGGTTTTACACCCTCAAAAATCACTGTGGCATCTTTGAGATAAATGAAATTGCAGAGAATATTTGTAAACAAACACATCCTTGACGTTCAGCGGCTGACAACTGTGATCCCATTGCAATCAGGTTGCACGTCTTCCTCGCAGACCTTGGGATATATATATATATATATATATTCTTTAATACCGCAGTCCATCAGATGCAAAAAGATGTGGAAAAAGCGTGCATGGAAACACAGGGCTGGGGTCTGACACCAGCAGCTTCAGGACAACTCTCCCATTTCTGCTGCATGACCTGGATGATCTTCTGCAAAAGGAAAGTGCAGGAAGAGCCACGTGCCTTCATAATAATGGTTTTAAAGGTAAAAATCAGCCTAAAAAGTGCTTAGCATATCTATCGTGGGTGACAAGGAGCGCCCACCATAGTTCCAAAAGCAATACACAGTGCATCGGTGCCCCAGGGCTCGGTCCCGACCTGGGAGATGCTCAGGAGCTTCCTAAATCTTTAATTATAAACATCCCTTTTAATTGCACTGGATGTAAAAGCAAGGATGAGATAATCCTTGTGGACAAAGCAACACCTGTGTATAAACACCTCTATTTTTAATTAATTTATTGATTTTTTCCAAAGGCTGCTCTTTCATTCGGCCATCCCTACCAGCGAGAGCTCCGATCCCATCTGTAAAATGGGTTTTCACGATTTACCTACAGGCAAGAAGGAAATTAAGCAAATCAAGGCAAAGACAAGCAAAAAAAACCCACCCCACCTCAGGGTCAAACGCTCAATAAGGGGATACAAAGCATCGGATTAAAGACACAATCCCGGCAGGAGTAATCCCATTTTTCACTGCACTCCCAGCAGCTGCAGGCACTGCCTGGCGGGAATTGTTTTTTCTCATTGTAATTCAATATTCGAGTCCACGGATTTGGGAGGCACCGGGATCACTGGTTTTATTGGGATTATGTTCCCGGTGGAAATGGTGGCAGCGCAGCCGTGCTGGTAAAGACCTGCCAGCTTCAAGTTTGGGGTCTTTTTCATGTGGTTAGACCAGAAGGTGGCTGCGGTCAGGTTGAAAATTGACTTTATTGGGTACAGTAATACAGAAAGGGAGTAAAGAGAAAGACGCAGGTAGAGAGGGGGGGATGGAGGATGGAGGGATGGAAGACAGAGGCATGGAGAAATGGAGAAGTGGAGGGATAGAGGATAGAGGGATGGAGGATAGAGAGATGGAGGAGGGATGGAGGATAGAGGGATGGAGGGATGAAGGATGGAGGGATGGAAGATGCAGGGATGGAGGGATGGAGAGATGGAGGATGAAGGGATGGAGGATGGAGGGATAGAGAGATGGAGGATGAAGAGATGGAGAGATGGAGGGACGGAGAGATGGAGAGATAGAGGGGTGGAGGAATGGAAGGATGGAGAGATGGAGGGATGGAGGATGGAGAGATGGAGGGATGGAGAGACGGAGGAATGGAAGGATGGAGGACAAAGGATGGAGGGATAGGGATGGAGGAATGGAGGGATGGAAGGATGGAGAGACAGAGGGATGGAGGGATGGCTAACAGAGGGATGGAGAGGTGGAGGGATGGAGAGACGTAGGGATGGTGAGATGGAAAGATGGAGGAAGGTCAGAGGGGAGAGGGTGGAGGCAAGGCTGTGGGAAGGTGGGGAGTATAGTACAAGGTGGGATCTGGGGTTGGGAATCCACCCCGGGAATATGAGTTGTGGCAGCCGTCAGCTGGCCTTGCAGCAGAAGTGGGTTCGGGGGGGGGTTGGGTAGGTTTTGCAGCTCCAAACCTGCGATGAAATACAAAAAACCCAGCCAAAATAAAATAAAATAAAATAATAAAATACGTGTGAGTGTGTGTGTGTGTGTGTGTGTGTCTGTGTGTGTGTTTGTGTGTGTGCGCACAAGGCTGTGCACGCGTGTGTGCGTTTGGCTTTATCCATAAAAACCCCGGGGGTGGGCGGGGGGGGGGACATGGACAGTCGGTTCAGCAGGCTGGCAACGCAACAGCTCTTGGAGATCTGCGTGGGCGTGTGGGCACGTGTGTGCACACGAGTGTGTGCGGGGGGGTGTGTGTGTGTATGTGCGTCTGGGTCTGCGCGCACGTGTGTGCGTGCATCGCCGCGCGTCTGTGTGTATGTGCGTAACTGTGCGCACAAGTGTGTATGTCCACACACGGGTGTGTGCAAATGTCTGCGTGTGCGCGTAGGCGTCAATGCGCATGCAAGAATGTACGTGTGCGTGTGTGCGTGTGTATCTGCACACGCATGTGTCTGCGTGTGTGCGCATCAGGGAGGGGTGTGCATGCGTGTGCGCATCCGCAAGCGTGTGTTTGTGCGCGCACGAGTGTCCCTGTGGCCGCGTGCGCATGTGGCAGGCGTGCGTGAGCTGGTGCCCCAGGTGTCAGCGTGCCTGCTTGTGCTCCTGTTTGCATGCGTGAGCACACGTGTGTGCAAATGTGTATGTACATGTGCGTCCGTGAACACATTAGTGTGCATGCATGTGTGCACATATGTGTGCGTGAATCTGCGCGTGCAGGTGATTGTCGGTGCCTGTGTGTGCAGTATGCAGCTCGGTGTGCATCTGCGTGCGTGCACACGTGTGTGTGTGTATCTGCGTGCATGCACACGTGTGAGTGTGCGCGCATTTGCATGCATGCACGTGTGCGTGCACTTGCCTGCATGCGTTTGTGTGCGTGTGTGTGCCCACAATTGTGCATATGTATGTGCCTATGTGAGATTGTCCACGTGTCTGCGTGTGTCCCTGTGTGTGCGCGCGCATGCGTTGTCTGTGCCTGTGTGCATTCAGGTGGGAGTGTACATGTGAGTGCATATATGCACGTGTGTGCATATGTTCATGTGTTTCTATGCATGTGCAGCATGGATATGCGTGTGCTTGCGTATACACATTTGTGTGCCTGTGCGTGCGTGGGTGATTTTATGTATGTGTGTGCATGTGCACATGTGTGCAGGTGTGTGCACAGGTGCTTGTGCATGCAGATGTGCGCACATGCACACGCACATATAGGCGTGCACGTGTTTGTGTATACACGTGCGTGTATGGAGTGTGTGCACGCGTGTGCAAGTGTGAGCGCAGCTCTGTGTGTGTGTGTACCGCCGTGTCCAGCTGTGCGTGTGCGTGTGTTTGTACTTACGTCTGCGTGCACGTCTGCCTGCATGCATCTATGTGCACATCTGTGCTTGCACATGTGTATGGGGGTGCATCTTTGTGATCGGGCGTGCACGTGCATTAGCACATGTGTGTACACATCTGTGTACAGGCATGTGTGTGTGCAGATGTGAGTGTGCAATGCATGCACACATTACGTATGTCCATGCATGTGCACACATGTGCGCGCGTGTGTCTGTTCACCTATGTCTTTGCACGTGTAATGCATATATATGTGCAGGTAAGTGTGTGACCATGTACACATGTGTTTGTGCAGGTGTGTGTGCACGTTAAGTGGGCATGCGTGTGCGTGTATATATGTGTGTGGACACGTGTGTCCACGTGTGCTGGGCATGCATTTGTATGCACGTGTGCACCTCTGCATGCATCTGTGCGTGCTTGTGTCTGTGCACGTGTGTGCACGGATCTAGGTGTATGTCAGTGCATGTGTGTGATTCTACATGTGTGTGCATGTGTGTGTATATCCACGTTGGTGCATGTACATGATTGTGCATGTGCGTGCACGTGTATGCCTATGTAGGTGGGTGAATGTATGTGACTGTACATGTGTATGCATGCGTGTGCATTGCATGGAGGTGCATGTGTGTGACTGTGCACGTGTGTGCATGTGTGTGTACATCCATGTGGGCGCATATGTGCAGTTGTACATGTGTGTGCACGTGTGTGCTTATGCATGTGGGCACAAGTGTGTGGTTGTATGTGTGTGTGCATGTGCATAGGATTGCATGTGTGTGACTGTACACGTGTGCGCGTGTGTGTGTATACCCATTGCGGTGCATGTGCACGATTGTACATGTGCACACACATGTGCATTGCACGGGGGTGCACGTGTGTGCCTACATGTGCGTGCACCTGTGCATTGCATGTGGGTGCATGTATGTGACTGTGCACCCGTGTGCATGTGTGTGTGTGTATCCATTTCGGTGCACGTGTGCGACTGTACACGTGTATGCGCATCTGTACATACGCTTGTGGGCACATGTGTATGCTTGTACATGTGTGTGCACATGTGTGCGATTGTACATGTGCGCTTTTGTGTGCACGTGGGCGCATGTGTACAATTGTACATGTGTGTGCATGCATGTGCCTGTGCATGTAGGTGGATGTATGTGACTGTACATGCGTGTGCACCCATTTCGGTGCATGTGTGCCGCCATACATGTGCATGCACATGCGTGCGCATGCATGTGGGCCCCCGTTTGTGACTGTGCACGTGTGTGCGTGCGTGTGTGTGCCCGTGTGGGTGCATGTGTGCCACTGGACGTGTGCGTGCACTTGCATGTGGGTGCGCGCGCGTGGTTGCACACGCGTGTGCACGCGTCTGCACTGGCACATGTGGGTGCATGCCTGCGATCGCACACGTGTGTGCACACGCGTGCGGGTGCATGCACGTTCCTGTGCGGGTGCGTGCACCCACGCACGGCCCCCCCTTCCCTGTGTGTGTGCGCGCCGGTGGGTGCTCACACATGTGCCCCCCCCCACCACCGGCGCCAGACAAGCCCCTCCCCCCCCGCGATGCCCGGCCCCCTCCGGTGCGGCGGGGGCGTGTCCTGGCTTGTGTCCCCCCCCCCCTCCCCCCCCGCCCTCACCCTCCATCCCCATCCCCGTCCCCATCCCCATCCTGCGGCCGCGGGCGCGGTGCGGCGCGGAGCGGGTGCGCTCCTTGCGCGGGGGCCGCCATGGCCTGGCCCTGCATCACCCGCGCCTGCTGCATCGCCCGCTTCTGGAACCAGCTGGACAAAGCGGACATCGCCGTCCCTCTGGTTTTCACCAAATACTCCGAAGCCACCGAGCATCCCGCCGCCCCCGCCGCCCCTCCGCGCCCCGCTGCCCCCATCGAGACCCAGCCCGCCGGCGATGGAGCGGGGGATGCGGCTCCCGGTCCCACCCGGCCCGGCCCGGCCCCCCACGCCTCTCCCCCGGCCGATTCGGTGATGCGACACGACTACAAGCCCTGGAAGGTGCAGCGACCGGAGCCCAGCTGCAAACCCAAGAGCGAGTACCAGCCCTCGGATACACCCTTCGAGAAGGAGACGCAGTACCAGAAGGATTTCCGTGCCTGGCCCATCCCCAAGCGGGGTGACCATCCCTGGATCCCCAAACCGGGACCTTCCCCCGTCCTCGCCTTGGACCGCGGGTCTCCGGAGAAACCGGCTCAGGAGAAGCGCCGGAAGGTGCTTCCCGCTCCCGAAAAAAAGGAGGAAGAGCCCGAGGGGGAGGATGAACACCCCAAAGCGGTGCGGGCCGGGGATGGGAGAGAGAAGGGTCGGAAGAAGGCGGAGGAGGCGCCGCCGGAGGCGGGCAGGGGCAGGGCGGCCGCCGATGCTCTCAACAGGCAGATCAAGGAGGAGGTGGCGGCGGGGGTCAGCTCGTCCTACAGGTGAGACACCCCCCCATCCCCACCCCCATGTCCTCGCCAGCCCTTCTCTGGTCCCCTCTTGTCCATCCCCAGGGGAAACATCCCACCCTGGGGGATGGGTGAATGCGGCTTTGAAGCATTTCAGGAGGGGTTTGGTGATCTCCTGCCCGGGGTGTGGGGGGGTTGTCCTTAAAATTTCCCACCTCTCTGGGTGTCCTGGTTTGGTTCCCCACCTTTCTGGGTGTCGCTGATGGAGTGTGGGTAGGTGCTGTGCAGGTAGTGAATCCACGGGGATCCTTTTTCCCGGTTGGGTTTGGAGCAGGTTGGGGTGTCCATTTCCCCCGGCCCAGGCCCTGCCACATCCCAAAATTCAGACTCCCAGCATCACCTTGGCTTTGAGCAGGGGGATGTTTGGGTCGCTTCCCCGGGATGTGCAAGTAGCACCTGGTCCTTTCCAAGCTCATCCCTGACATCCCAGAAACCCACCCGCTGTGCCACCATCCCGAAGGAGCAGTATCGCCACCGCATTGCTGCATCCCGAGGGGCCCACGCGTGGATGGGGGTCCCAGATGCCTGTGGGGTACCCCAGGCGCAGGATGGTCCCAGGCAGCATCCCAGGCCGGGAGCATCCCCAAGACAAAGCGTCCTAGGCCGCTTGGGTGGGGCAGCCTTGGGATGCTGCCATGTTTAACGCAGCGCGGCGGCGGGGGGGTGGCACATCCCTCCGTGTCCCCCTCCATCATCCCCAGGCTACATAGAGGTGCCCTGATTTCACCCCGGGAAGAGTCCCCGTTTTGGGATTCGGAGCGTTGAAACTCCTTGCTGCGAGATGCCGTTGTTATTTCTCTCCTGGGGCAGAGAGGTTTGGATGCATTGGGAATGCGAAACCAAATTGATGGGGTGGCTGCCCTGCGCCTACGTTCACAAGGAGGGTTCGCTGCAATTGTGTTTTTCCAGAGCTTTCTTTGGCAGAGCCCACCACCGCCGAGGCCGGGGTGGGGGTAGAAAAGAGCAGAGCTGGGAGTTGTTGTGACCAAAGTGTAATTGCAGCCTTTTTTGCTTCTCCCCGTACCCATGCGAAGGTGTTTATGCTTTTGAAGGATTGATTTTCTGCCCTGGGGAGTTTTAGAGGTGACACCCTGCCATCAAACAGGTAGTCGATTCATGCAGGTTTAAAATGAAGCTGCGTTTTGACTCTTGTGTCCCACCGGGGACTGTGGGGCACAGCAGAGCCGACAGTCATCTCCTTTCCCACGCCGGTGGGTAGGAAATGCTTCAAGCCATGAGATTTTTGATTTTTGCTGTAGTTCAGCATCGGCTCTGGATCTTGCCAGGGATGCGAGTGATGCCGTGGGCTCAGGTGCATCCAGGGGTGATGGTGCTGGTCGGCTGAGACGTGAGAAAACAGCCAGGGATTTTTGGAGGTGGTAGGGAAAGGGTTTTCCAGAAGTGCCCACAGTCCTTTCATCTGTTTTGGCCAGCCGTGATTTTTGACTCAGCTTTTTGTCTGCTCACCTTCCAAGGGTCTGGTGATGGCAGGACTCAAGCAGAAAGCTGTCCTAGAGCTAGAGAGTCGTGGTGTTGCTCTCTGACGCTGGTGCAAAGGATAATTAGACTTATTTACTTGCATATTTAAATGCAGATTGCTCACCCTCCCATCCTTCCACGTACCATCCCTCCTGTCTGCTCCAACAAATTCGTATGGCCGCCGTTGCTGCTCTGTGTTTCCTCACCATTCCCGGGTTGGGTCAGCTCAGATGTTAAACCCAAGAGGATCTTGAAGGCTTCGACCCTCCTTGTGTCGCTCCTCATCTTTCAAGGCACCCTTCGGGCTTTTCTTTCCCCTTGGATCCTCATCTGCTCTCCCACTTCCATGTTTTTCCTTCCTTGCAGCCTATTGCGAGAGAAGTGTTTGCTCTGACGCTCAGCCCTGGGACGTAAGCGCCTCTTCATTAATGCATAAGTGATGCTGTGGCTAATTGTTCTCATTTTCTGTTCAAATTAGGCATCTTATAAGTGTCGTTTATTGTTTGGGTTCTTTTTAAAAGCCAAATTCTCCAAGTCCTTATTACTCCTGAGAACCTTGCTGCTCACAGGAGTCCCTGCTGGGTGGGTTTTGAACATCTGCAAGGATAGAGACTGTTTGGGCAACCTTTTGGGCCACCCAGCAGCCAAAATGATCTCCTAGCGACCTTCTGCCAGAGAAGAGGAAGGATGGTTGATGCAGGGCTTGTCCTCTGTGGCCTTTGCTGGGCTTGTGCGCAGGTGAAGGCTCCCCAGCATCTGGGAGGAGGATGGGAGCAGGGGGAGATGTCCTTACAGTCCTCCACAAATCAGCGTAATTGGATGCTCCAAGGCTGGGAAACAATTCCTTGGTGAAACCGAAGAGCACAGCAGCAACGGTTTTTAAACTCGCTCTGTCTCCCCCTGTGTTATTATTCCCAGGTGAGGGAACGGAGCGTGGGACACGGTAAGCAACTCTTCCAAGGTCATCGGGGCTAAAGGGAGGAATTCCCTTTTCTAACCTCGTTATACCAAAAAAAACAGATATTGCGGACCCCGCGTGCCTGTGACCTCCTCCCAGATCTATCCTGGGATTTATTTTTATTCTTTATGTATATTATCCATGGTATTTATATTATTTATATTTGTATTTTTGTATATTCATTAAATATTCATGTATATATAGGATTTATTTAGGTACTTATGCCCAAATAAGTTCCTTTGGCAAACCAAGGGAAACAGTGGGGGGACATGCTCATTCCTAATGGTCTCCAAGAGTTAAATGGCTCCCAGGGCAACGTCTGGTTTGAAGCCATCAATAACAAGTAGGTTTGAAGGTGGTCAAGTTGTGCATGATGGGGCTGTGTGAACATCATGAGGTTCAACAAGATCAAGTGTGGGGTCCTGCACCTGCGTCAGGGGACCCCCGGTGTCCATACAGGCTGGGGGATGAAAGGATGGAGAGCAGCTCTGCTGGGAAGGACTTGGGGTTGATGAGAAGCTCAACATGAGCCGTCAGTGCGCGCTGGCAGCCCAGAAACCCCCCCGCAGCCTGGGCTGCATCCCCAGCAGCGTGGGCAGCAGGGCGAGGGGGGGGATTCTGCCCCTCTGCTCCGCTCGGGGGAGACCCCCCTGCAGTGCTGCCTCCAGCTCTGGGGCCTCAGCACAGGAGAGACACGGAGCTGCTGGAGCGGGGCCAGAGGAGGCCCCGGAGATGCTGGGAGGGCTGGAGCCCCTCTGCTGGGAGGACGGGCTGAGAGAGTTGGGGGGGTTCAGCCTGGAGAAGAGAAGGCTCCAGGGAGACCTCAGAGCCCCTTCCAGTCCCTCAAGGGGCTCCAGGAAAGCCGGGGAGGGACTCTGGATGAGGGAGGGGAGCCATGGGACGAGGGGGAAGGGTTTTAAGCTAAAAGAGGGGAGATTTAGATGAAATCTGAGGAACTAATTCTGTGCTGTGAGGGTGGTGAGATCCTGGCCCACATTGCCCAGAGAGGTGGGAGATGCACCATCCCTGGAGGGGTTCAAGGCCAGGTTGGACGGGGCTCTGAGCAACCTTATCTAGTTCAAGATGCCCCTGCTTACAGCAGAGGAGGTTGGACTAGATGGCCTTTAAAGGCCCCTTCCAACCCAAACTATTCTATGATTCTATGATGGCATCTGCTTGACGATTAATGCCCTATGACCATTCCTTGTTGGCTGTGGGGAAACTGTGGCAAGGGTGCTGAGTGACCTACCTGAGTCCACACATCAGGGCTGGGGTCAGGGTGCAGCTCGGGGGCATCATTCTCCTGTTTGTTGTGACTGGGTGTGCTTTGGTGTGACCCAGGTTCCAGCACCAAGGTGCTTCTTGCCTCAGTTTCCCTCCCCAGCAGCAGGTGCTGCCCAAGCAGCGTTATAGGGGCAGGTTGCGTCTCCCTTCACCCCCCTCTTCTCTGCAGTCCTGCTTCCCGTAGTGGCCTATGGACCCTGAGGGACCAAGTAAGGACCAGGGCATCCGTCAGAGGGTAGGAATACTAGTTTTTTGTGGCTGACCTGACTTTTAAACAGGGGTCAGGACCCAACCTGGGGGGCTTTTCAGCTGTTCCTGCTGGATGGATCCCTTTCTTCTTCGAATGTCTGGTGTCCTGTAGGACGATCTGGGGGCATCATTGAGGGCTTTATCTCTATTGGGCCTTGGTGACCCCAATACTCGAGTGCTTGGGAGGGGATTTGGCCCGCTGAACTGGAAGGGATGGGAAGAACTCTTCTCCCTGCTGCACCGAAGGATGGAGGGGGCTGGGGTTGACCCTGGGAGCAGAGAGAGTAGGTGATAAAATGTGCACAAAGTGGCATTTCCTGCTCGAAGTGGAACAATTAGAAGAACAATTTGGCAAAAATGCAAGAAGGAATGAATGTTTTCCATTTTTTCATTGAAAATGATGGGAAAATGTTAGAATTAGGTGTTTCCCGTGTGTTTTTTTTTCCTTATTCTGTCTTGCATTCTTCTCCTTTTGTAACGGCCTCACACTGAAAGAAGGTAGATTTAGATTGGATCTAAGGCAGAAATTCTTGGCTGTGAGGGTGGTGAGCCCCTGGCCCAGGTTGCCCAGAGAAGCTGTGGCTGCCCCATCCCTGGAGGGGTTCAAGGCCAGGTTGGATGGGGCTTGGAGCAACCTGGTCTGGTGGGAGGTGTCCCTGCCCGGGGCAGGGGGTTGGAACTGGATGGTCTTTAAGGTCCCTTCCAACCCGAACCATTCTGTGATTCTGTGATTTTGTTACCTTTTTTCCCTGAAGAAAAAAGATATAAAAGGGGAAATTTCACCCCCTTTCCACGGTGTCGGAATGAGTAGTAAAGCGATGAATTTTCCCCAGAGAAGTAATACTGTGAAACCTAGTTTTCAAGTTTTTCACCAAAGAGAGATCTTTTTTCTACCAAATCAATTTTTTTTTTTTCCTCACCAATTTCCTCTCCTATCAGAGGAAACAACACAAGAAAGGCTTCAATGGAAAATTTTGGACTGCCTCTAGTATTAATGAATTGCCTGTTGCTAATGTTCTGTCATTCATCTCAAGCCCTGGAGGTACTAAAGATGTGGAGCAAATGAGAATTTGTAGTAGCTATAGAGATGAATGAGTCAGCGCTGGAGACTTGCTGTGTATTTTTCTGAGATACAGAGGAGATAATTTAGGGAAGGATGTCCACGCAGGAAGGATGGATTGAGCTACATGAGGACAGAGAATTCATACTCCTTCATTATAGTTGTGGAAATGTAGGGCTGGAAGGATGTCCCAAGATCTTCTGGTCCATGTCCCATTTCTGGGGAAGGGGATGATATATCTAGACCACACCAGATTGATTTTATCTAACTTGTTCTTGAAAATCTCCAGTGGAGGACATGTCCCACCTTGGTGAGACAACTGCTAACACTGCTGGTACTGTCAGATCTGCCAAACTTGGTGGGAAATTTTCCATTGCCTTCTGAAATTTTGGATCATATCAATAGGCTGGGTCTGTATTAGTAAATTTAAAAGTTCCAGGACATGTTCCTGGGCATGGGGACGTGATCATCTACACTCTTCAGTTGTTGAAACAGTCCTTAGCCCGCTTCCCAGGCTGGGTTTGGGAGTGGGTATGAGCCAAGAACTGATCCCAACAAGCAGTTGGGATCAGTTGCACCTGGGGAACTTGCACCCCAAGTGCAGTCACCTTGCTTTGGGGGCTAAAGGGGTTTCATAGTGTGAGTGAGGGCAGTCCCAGGCTCCAGTGACAGAGAACATTCCTGGACAGATTTAATTTCCAAGTGTCGTTTCAGCTACAAACTCCCAGTTTGGATGAGAGTGTCATTAAAGTAACCCGTGTAGGTAAATGGATCCAATTTTGCTCCTAGCTGGAAGAGAAGGGGCAGGATGTTTTCTTCCATCCAGAAAAGGCTGTTCAAAGAGACGTTTGGCAGCTTTGGCTGAGGCTGAGCTCTGGCTCAGCAGTTACTTGATACGTACCTTTAGCAGCAGGAGGAGACACAACGTCCACAAGGACCGGTTGTATGAGTATGTAATAACCATGGCTGCAGGAAACCCTTGTGTTTGCTAAGATACAAAGAGGATGGAGGTGGGTGTTGCAGACAGACAGCTGTCCTGCCACACTCTGCGTCTTGATCTCCTCTGGATATAGTCCACCAGCCGAGAAAGGCTCTTGGTATCATCTCCAAGTTGGAGTATTTGACAACATATTCCCTGCAATCACATTAAGGTGGACAATATCCAGCCCCAAAAGCCAACTGGGAGCTTCTCAGCAGCGTAGGCAATATTCAATTTGGCTGCTTTGACTGCGTGCAAGGTGAAGCTGGGCTGTGTATGCTATAGGACAGGGTCGAGCAGGTGGAAGAGATGGAGGTGGCATTCAGGTGATGGAGTCAATGTGCTTGGGCAATTTTTCCTCTGCTGCTGCTCAGCTGTGTCACCTCAGCAGGGACCTTTAGGCACATGGGACTGGATGGGACCCTCTGGACCAGTAAGTCCAACTATTTAGTTTGTTATTTGGTCTTTACGAGTAACACCCAAGGCTCTGTCTCAGAAATAGGGAATTTTTGGTTGCACAATGCCAGCTGGAAGGATGCGCCCAAACCTCAGTCTCTGATGGCTTGCAACCATCATCTCATTTCCAGTCTGAGTCAATGGACAGGTTGTAGTTTGCTGTTTTGTTGGCACTGGGTTACTTAGTGCTTTTCTCCTATCTGGAGGTCACTGCTCAGTGTCTCCAAGTACAGTATCCACATCGTTTGGCATTCTGGTTTTGTAGGGGTTTAGTCTCCTTTTTACTCCCTGTATCAACCATTGCTCTCCATCTCTTCGTAGATTAAATCACTGTTTCTTAAACACTGAGGCAGACTGTTGCCCTTTGGAGATGAGATCCCCATCTCTACTGAGACTCCCATGTCCTGTTTGTGGGCAGCACAAATGCATCATGAATCCCTCACTTACTCTTTGATAACCAGGACCTCCATGTCGTTCTCCTTCTTAGGCAGTTCCAGCCTTGGAACACCAATCCCATAGCAAGAAATC
The DNA here is from genome assembly GCF_963924245.1 of Chroicocephalus ridibundus. Taxonomy (NCBI): domain Eukaryota; kingdom Metazoa; phylum Chordata; class Aves; order Charadriiformes; family Laridae; genus Chroicocephalus; species Chroicocephalus ridibundus. The sequence continues at coordinate 7,979,190 of NC_086284.1, forward strand.
TTGTTGATTAGTACAGAACCTAGAATTTAGTACTAATAATTTTCACCCCGTCTTGAACGTGGTAGTCAAGGCCAATCCCTGTCTTCCTCTGTGGTATCCCGATCCTCCACCATATTGGTGCTGCTTACAACGTTGTGCCATTAGGAGGTCTCATCGGTGTTGCCCTACTTTTGCATGCCAAAGTCAACCTTAAGAATGTTAAACACTGCTAACCTCCTTCCAGGCTGCCCCTCAGCCTTCCAACGCTCATCATTGTCATATTTCCCTTGCCCAGTTTCCCGTTCTGCTGATGTTCATGTTCACTGGCTTAATTAATAATTTCCCACATGGCCCTGTATCAAACGCTTTACTGAAACCAGATAGATTTTCTCATTTCTTTTGTCTGCTAAGTCAGTTATCGTATCAAAGGACATGTCAAACATCTCTCCTTCTCCCCTCCCAGTTGCTGCCGTGTCTGTTTAGACCACCAGCTTCTCCTGGACGCAGGAGCAGATGCTGTAGATGCATCTTGACATTTTTCACTTGACGGCTTCAACCTACCACTGTAACACACACAATAAATAAAGAGAAGAGGAGAGGGATCAGCTAATTTAGACAGCAGAACTTTCCCTGTCCTTCCTTTGCCAAATAAATCACGGACAGACGTTGTAAATTTGTCTTCTGTCACATTTAGAGTGTGACCTTTGCTTTTCTTGTCTCCTACGAGCTGAACAAGCCTTCACTTTCTAAGTACTTCTGCGCTCTATCCTACATCAATCGTGCTTTTCTTTGCTTTTAGCTGAACATATTCACTGCGCTAATGCTGATGTCTTCAAATAACCCTTGCTGCACCAGGGCGAGAGCATGGATGCTCTCCTGCTAACATGACCATCAGTGCCAGCCAGGAAGGGAAAGGCAGTTTTAGGGCAGTTTTATAGGGTAAAAGTTTTATTTCTCTTGATTTTTAACTCAGCATTCCGGATATCCTTCCAATGTCCTTTATATTTCTTTATATATATATATATTTGTGTGTGTGTGTATATACACACACACACACATATGCACATACACAAACCAAGCTGTTCACCAAGTTGACCACTTTAATCTCCAACTCATCGCTCCTCCCCAAGCCCAGCATCCCGGGTGTTGTGTAGCGAGCACATTTTGCTTTCTATTAATAACTCCCTTTGCTCAAACGGTGCCTTCACCTGAAGGGACCCCGCAGCACTGTGCAAACCCGGCGCGCATACGGAGAGACTCCTGCTGCTTTGGGGAGCCGGCTGTTGAGACTACAAAACAGGGTGTTTTGGTGCTGGGAAGGGGGGGAGTCTGCTTTTTTAAAATTTTAAACTATTTTAAATTTAAATTTTAAATTATTATTATTTATTTATTTATTTATTTAGTGGAGGTGTAATTCAGTTTTGCAAAGGAGGATTCATTTGAGGGATGCTCTCAGGTTGATGGGTGGGTTGCCTGAAATGATGTGCTGCTCATGCCTGGAAAGAAGGGGGCTGGCTCCAACAGGAAAAATCACTTCAGCCCCTGTAACACAAGCAGAATTACCTGGAGATGAGGATAAAGCCCTTGGGCAGCTGCCCCTGTCCGTGAGGATGCCAGCTGTAGAAAAAGACACCTTGAAGAGGTGAATTTAACCAGATGTCCCAGGGGAGGAACTTCTTTCAGGAAGCACTTTACACCGCTGAGCCGTGGAGCATGGAAGGAAATATTCCTGCTGCGAGCTGCCTTGGGCAAAACAAGCAGGTGATGAGCAGCATGCCCTGTGCAGGGATGGGCTGGCATTGGGGTACAGCGTCCATAGTGTCCCCATCCTTCTCCATCGGCAGGGACTCCTCTACTTGGCACTGGTGAGGCCCCACCTCGAGTGCTGTGTCCAGTTTTGGGCCCCTCACCACACAAAAAGCCATTGAGGTGCTGGAGCGTGTCCAGAGACGGGCACCGGAGCTGGTGAGGGGTCTGGAGCACAAGTCTGGTGAGGAGCGTCTGAGGGAGCTGGGGGTGTTCAGCCTGGAGGAAAGGAGGCTGAGGGGAGACCTTCTTGCTCTCTGCAACTCCCTGAAAGGAGGGGGTAGCCAGGGGGGGTCAGGCTCTTCTCCCAAGGAACAGGTGATAGGACAAGAGGGAATGCCCTGATGTTGCGCCAGGGGAGGTTTAGGATGGATATTAGGAGAAATTTCTTCCCCGAAAGAGTTGTCAAGCATTGGAAGAGGCTGCCCAGGGCAGTGGTGGAGTCGCCATCCCTGGAGGGATTTAAAAGCCGGGCAGACGTGGTGCTGAGGGACACGGGGTAGTGGTGGTTTTGTCAGTGTTGGGTTGATGGTTGGACTCGATGATCTGAAAGTTTCCTTCCAACCCAGGCAATTCTATTCTATGTGGAGTCTCCATCTCTGGAGACATTCCAAACCCACCTGGACGTGTTCCTGTGCAGCCTGCTCTGGGTGACCCTGCTCTGGCAGGGGGTTGGACTAGATGGTCTCCAGAGGTCCCTTCCAACCCCCACCATTCTGTGATTCTATGACTCGCTGTAGCCCCTATTCCAGGCTTCAAATCAGAGGCACAAAATAATATCCCTGGCCGGGGATTTTTATTTGTCATTTTATTATCATGAAAGCGTCTCCCAGCTTGTCCTTGCTGCCAGCAGATTTGTAAAGTCTTGCTGTTTTCCTGATGCATGGTTGCTTAATGCGAGGCTTTATATTCATCTGGTTTTAACTCTAAAAATACCACCAGAGAGCTGTAAATGAAGCATTTCGGCATCAGTTACTCCATCTCCGCTGTAGGGGCAAGGAAATCCAAGCTGTTGCGAGCCGCGGGCTCCATCCATAGGACTCCCACTGACTGCAGTCGGCTTTCTCCTGCATGGCAACGTCCTCCCCATGTCAATTATCTCTTGCACGGTGTTTGTCTGCCCGAGCTTGCAGGTGCCATCTTGGGAAGGGGGCAGAGATTTCTCGCTGAAATGCTTCGCAAGGTCGCTGGTGCCCGGGTGATGTTGCTCGGCTGCTGCTTTTCTTTTCTTGTTCTTGAAAAGGTTTGAAGGTACGTGGGGCTGTGCAGCTGCTTTGCTGCTTGTCTGGCTCGGAAGGGGAATCAAAATTAAGGTGTTCAAAGAAAACGGTGGCCTTTTGGAGCGGAGCTATGTATTAATTGCGAAGGGCAAGGTTATTCTGCTCGTAGAAATCAATATGGCTATTCCCAAGAGTGCCAGCATTGGCACTCCTCTTCATTGGGGGGTCATTGGCACTCTTCATTGGGGTCTTCACTTAGCCCAAAGCTCAGCACAGATCTCCTTTCTCTCCCCAAAGCCCTGCAGGACCAGCATGTCCTCTTGCAGAATCCCTGCTCTCCTCTAGAATTAAAAGCTCATGCCTTGGAGTTGATGTTCTCAGATGTCCTTTTCCACCCTCATCCCCATCTTGCTCCCCTTGCACAAGACATAAATATTCTTCTTGTGGGACTCCTGTGTGTAAGGGCTAGCTGTCAATTAAATTATGCTTATGTGCAATTAATTATTAGGTGAATGAGTTAATGTTTTCCTCCACTTTGTCTTTTTACTCCTGATTCCTTCCCATTAAATTAGCTACAGAAGGTATTGTGGTCACACAGGTAGTAGGAGGGAAGATGGGCAGATAGCTCGTCTCCCAACGAAGGGGATACAATCTGTTTCTTCCAAAGCAAAGATGTGCAGATATCTTAGAAAGCATATACTTATGGGGAGCTGGACAGTTTGGGCTTTCCAGAAATCCACTTAGACCAGCTAAAAACTTGGCTTTGGGAAGGCTGGAGTTGGCCAGGCCAGTGAGCTGCAGTAAAGAAACCTCAATTTTGTGCCTGGGTGTTGGGTGAATGGCAAGGGGAGAGGTTACCCAGACATAGGAGGAGGTAATCCTTTGGGATCAGCCCTGATTGCTGAGCTTCAGGCTTCCTCCCACATTTCCCTTTGCCTTTGACCTTGAAGGAGGCTGCCCATCTGCTCTTGGGCAGGCAGCTTTGCCTAAAAGAAATCAGTGCATCACACTCTGATGGGCTGGAAACACAGGCAGTGCTGTGAACCCTGGCTGGTCCCATTCCCAGATTTGGGCAGCAGTGGGGCTGATGGTTGGTTTATTGGCTGAGACCTTCAAGGAGAAGCTGCAGGTGCTGTTTTGCTGCAAAGTGGGGGTTCCTTTCCCTGCTCACATCCACTTCAACTGTGGAGCTCCATCAACCTGAGCCCCAGCGAGAGGCTGAAAGGATGCTCAATGTCTTGCAAACTCTTTCACAGCCTGAGCTGCACTTTACCACCAGTGCAACAGACCAAACTATTGGTGGAGTTCCTAAAGCTAAGGGGAGAATTAAATGTAAAGGTCTGATTTTTACGCTTTGCTGGATTTGTGGAGGCCAGCATAGCATCATAGAATGATTTGGATCGGAAGGGACCTTAAAGATCATCTAGTTGCAACGCCCTGCCTTGGGCAGGGACACCTCCCACCAGACCAGGTTGCTCCAAGCCTCGTCCAACCTGGCCTTGAACCCCTCCAGGGATGGGGCAGCCACAGCTTCTCTGGGCAGCCTGGGCCAGGGGCTCACCGCCCTCACAGCCAAGAATTTCTTCCTAATCTGTAGTCTAGATCTCCCCTCTTTCAGATTAAACCCTTCCCCTTCGTCCCATGGCTCCCCTCCCTCATCCAGAGTCCCTCCCCAGCTTTCCTGGAGACCCTTGAGGGACTGGAAGGGGCTCCAAGGTCTCCACGGAGCCTTCTCTTCTCCAGGCTGAACCCCCCCAACTCTCTCAGCCCGTCCTCCCAGCAGAGGGGCTCCAGCCCTCCCAGCATCTCCGGGGCCTCCTCTGGCCCCGCTCCAACAGCTCCGTGTCTCTCCTGTGCTGAGGCCCCAGAGCTGGAGGCAGCACTGCAGGGGGGTCTCCCCCGAGCGGAGCAGAGGGGCAGAATCTCCCCTTTTGCCTTGCTGGCCACTCTTCTTACCTGCTGGCCATGCAGATCAGGACTTCGACCATGATTTGTGCTCTCATTATTCATATATAAAATGGATGTGCAGAAGGTCTGAGATGGGGGAAGAAGGGGAAGATCAGAGGCTGGAAGTGCAAGACCCTATGAGGTGTGGAAAGCCCTGGGTTGGGTTTGCATGGGGCTGATGTGCCGTGGCTGGGTGACAGCCTCCCACCGGGTACCCCATGCATCAGGGGGGGACGAACGCGCCGGCCTCAGCCGAGCGGCAGAGCTTGTCGCTGTGTCGGTCAGTAGCTATGGCAACTCGGGCGGAGGATTCCCGGAGAGGGATGTATTGGCAAGCAGCCCGACGGAGGGAGGACACGGAGAAAAACCGCGTGTTCCCTACAGGGAGCTGGGATGGGCTTCGGCAGCATCGTCATGCAGAGAGCCGGGGAGACGCTGTTGTCAAAAGTTGCAGTGCTTTTTCCTCCGTCGGTGGGGTAAAAGCCTCCGGTAGCATTGGACACAGTGCTGCGGCATTGCAGCGGCGTTGGAGCAAAGCTCAGTGCAGGGTGATATAAATGGAGAGGCAATTTCACTGTGTCCCATGGAAATGCTCCCATCGCTCTGGATAACCTGCAGGGCTGGAGGGGTCTGCTGCATTCAGGCAGTCTGATTTCTGACATGACACAGAACAGGTTATTTCATCCCTCGACTGGCTTGTAGCATCTCAAGAAAGCTAGCCAGCCTTCAGAGGAGGTGCAAAGGTCCATTGCTTGATTTGGCCCCAGAGCACGGGATGAATTGGATGGGTTTTGAGGTCGTCCCCAGCCCTGTTTGCCATGATTCCCCTTCTTCCTTGTTCTGGGTCTGCTAATTAATGTGCGATTCCCTGTCCACAGAGGAAAGGTCAGGTTGGGTGGGGCTCTGAGCAACCTGATCTAGTTGAAGTTGACCTTGTCTAGTTGACCCAATCTAGTCCCTGCTCATTGAAGGGTAGGTTGGACTAGATGACCTTTAAAGCTCCCTTCCAACCCAAACTATTCTGTGATTCTTTGAAAAAGAGCTTTCTCTTTTACAACCAGTTGTGATTTGTCTCTTTCTGGCCGCTCTGAGGGCTGGAAACCCTCAGAAAACACAGGCACATCTGTTGGCCTTGAGGATGTGTTCCTGGTTGGGCTTCTGCTGGTACCTCTAGTCACGTCTGAAACCTTGGCAGCACTTTTGGACACCTTTTGCAAAGCCTAGCTCCTGGGGTTAAGTGGTTTTGGGAGGCCCTCAGCATCAGTCTAGAGAAAGGGTCTTGCAGGTTGTACAATGTGCACAGCTGGTAGTGAACAGCCGGAAGATGTTTCTTTAAACTTGACGTGTCATTGCTGTGATTTGCAGCCAGGTACATCTGTCCAGCCCTTTCTATCTCAATTTTTGGTCTTCCAGTAGCTCTTCAGGCATGTCTGGTAGTCTTTCAGTGGTGACATACACATCACCATCTTTTTCACACCCTGTTGGGGAGGAGGGATGCTCCCAGAAGTTAACCCCAGGATCTGGAAACCAGGGGTTTGATTAGGTCATGCTGACATTTGAGATTGAAATTGGGTGGGAAGTCAAACTGGATGATGTGTAAAATGGGAAGGGAGTGAGGACATGGTGCTTTCACAGGAGACTTTTGACCTGATGCAAAATAGAGGGAGATAGAGCGTGGTATTGTTTTTATGGCATGGAAAAGGGAAGGACGTCTGAAGGTGGTAACGCTGCTGTACAGGCCACTTTCACAGCCTCTTTGCTCTAATGTCATGGGGAGCTATAAGCACTGATCTACATAGAGGGTGTATTTTATTTTAAGGTCTCAAAATCCTTGTGAACAATTCTGATTTAACCTGGTCCCCGTTCTGCATTTCAGCAGACACCATGTTCCAGCCCATATGAGTATTGCTCGGTGCAAGACCAGAGTCTGGAAGTGTCCAGCTTTGGGGCTATGCCCTTGGCATAGAAGCTGCATGGATGTGTTACGCAGAAGGTGAAATATGGGGAAACACCGTGACCCCAATCGCTGTGCACACTCCATCCTTCTGCTGTGTGGCAGATGTGGAGACATCCCTTGGGAAGCTGCAGAGATGCTGCAGATGTGCTCAGAGCTTCTGCAGGGACAAACAAACACACCTCAACGCACCACGGGGCAAAAGAAGAGCTGTAGTGTTGCAACTGCATGGCTTGAAGCACACCCGGGTGATCATATACTCATGAAATATGATATTGTAGGAAATTAGTATATAATCTTCAGTGTAAAACCATATGGAAGAAAGTATTTATTTACAAAATATATACATAAGTTGATTTTCCCCCTTTCTGTCACAGATTTCATTCATTTGCACTCACCCCATACTCATAGGTACCAAGTTGTCCGTGTTCAGGTGGTCTCACCAGTATCACTGGTGGGCAGCCCGTGGGCTAAGGGACACCAGTTTTTGAGTTCTCATTTCACCTCTTGAGTTTTTTTCAGCTGATGACTACAAACTCATTTTTGGACAGATCTTTTATATCACTTAGGTGTTACTAATCTCAGCATCATCCTCAGTAGCCCATTGATAGGACTCACTAGAGCTCTAGAGACATCTCCCTAGAGCTCGATCCAAATCTCAGTGGAGCCAATGAAAAAAAAACCCTATGCTCAGCTTGGATCATGGATCCATTTCTGCATGAACATCACATTTTCAGCTTGCAATAGTACTCACTTAGGTCCTGCATCACATGGACCAGCATTGCCGTTTGGGAGAAGGGCTGAGGTCTGCTCAGTGGAGAGAAGGAGCTGTTTCATCCCTTCTCTAAAGGACACAACCTGCCTTAAATATCCCACAGGCAGTTTAAATTTACAGCACTATTTTGCTCCTGTAGTTGTAACGGATACCTTGCAGGAAGGGACATTAGGACCATCCCATCTGAGTGGTTGTACAGCACCGTATTTCATCCACGTAGTCTCGTGCCGAGTCCTTCACTTGTGTGTGGCTAAATCATTTTGCATGCTGGAATTGGAATTCAAAGAGATCTTGACATAGTGGAGAAATAGCCTGAAATAAATAAGAAGCCGCTCAGGAGAGGTGAGGGCAGGGTATGACAAGGAGGTAGGAATCATCAGTGATACTCGTGCAGACGGAACAGCTGGGACAGGAGCAATTCTGGAGTGAATCACAAATCACATGTCAGTAATGTTATTGCATTGAAAAAAAAAAAAGAAGAAAATCAAGCAACAAAAGCACTCAAACAAATAAAAAAAAGGACTTTTTGGCAAGTAATGTACTGAGATGTACGTAGAGTAATTTGACATGTAATTTAGAATCACAGAATCATAGAATTGCCTAGCTTGGAAGGGACCTTTCAGATCATCTAGTCCAACCATCAACCTAACGCTGACAAAAACTGTCACTAAACCACATAGTGGTTTGAGATCTAAGCACTATGTCTACCTGTCTTTTAGATCCCTCCAGGGACGGTGCCTCAACCACTTCCCTGGGCAGCCTTGTCCAATGTTTGATAACCCTTTCTGCGTAAAAATTTTTCCTAATATCCATCCTAAACCTCCCCTGGCACAACATCAGGCCATTTCCTCTTGTCCTATGGCCTGTTCCTTGGGAGAAGAGCCCGACCCCCACTGGCTACCCCCTCCTTTCAGGGAGTTGCAGAGAGCGAGAAGTCTCCCCTCAGCCTCCTTTTCTCCAGGCTGAACACCCCCAGCTCCCTCAGCCGCTCCTCACCAGACTTGTGCTCCAGACCCCTCACCAGCTCCGGTGCCCTTCTCTGGACACGCTCCAGCACCTCAATGGCTTTTTTGTGGTGAGGGGCCCAAATGTGACAACCCAGATGTGACATCCTTCCGCATTAGTAAAGCCTCAGGTGGACTCTTTTATTCAGGTTTTGGCATAGCTATGAACCAGAGAAAGTCCTGGACGGCCATTAGAGAGGTCAGGACCATGGAAGGCATGGTCATTGCAGAAAGCTGGAAAATATTGAATGGCTTGGAATAGAGAACAGAGCGCCGCGGAAAAGTGGATAATTGTCTTTGCGTATATGAAATATAACGGTCCACCGGGATGCTCGAACCTGCTGTAGTCACAGTCAGGAGGGGCAAGACTTGGATGTTGAATGTTAAAAATGTACTAAGTGCTTTGCTGGAGCAAGTCCGAGGGATATTGTGCATCTCTGGAGATGCCAGCAGGATATCTCCACAACCCCTCTCTTTGAAACCAGGAAAAATATAAGTCATTACCATTCATTCCCTGCATTGATTTTCTGTCTGCAGTGACCTTGGTGCTGCTCGCTATTCTTTATGCTCCCCAGGGCACAGGTTGGATCAAGCAATTATAGCTTTAATAAAAGATGCCTGGGTGTATGCGTGATGACATTTGATTCATATTATATTGATGGCTTCTGCTGATCATCAGTCGTTACCCCACTGCCTCCTGCCATGCTCCCAGTCCTTCATCCCATGTTGGGGTCTGGCTGTTGGAGCCTTATCCCATACTGGACTTTGTGTGTCTTTGCGACCAAGACCAAATAACCCATTAGTGGGCTCAGAGCCTGCTAATGTGTGCAGAGCTGGTGATTTGAGGTCAAAAAAATCATTGCTCGATGGCAGAGGTTAATATGGGACCACTGACCCTGCTCTGCCCATGTGAAAACCACCACATGGGGAGACCTTGCATGGGCACGAGAGCCGGCTCCATGCGGGCATCGCGGAGATCGATTGGAAAAAAGGCCTATCATTCGGGGCAGGATCAGGATTCGATCCGACAGAGCAGAGGGAGCATCGAGTGCAGCCAAGAGTCGCCTCTTTTAACTGCTTTAGCTTCGCTCTCAGCAGAGGAAACCCAAAGTGACAGCTTCAAGGCAATCATATTTCCCCACCCTCCTTCGGGTTGATTTTTCTCTCGGATGGAATGTTAGTTATTTTTTTGTAATGCAATATTTAATTATTACTTAATATAAACATTTTATGAACTGTTACAACGGGTGAATTATTTATGGGAGGGGAAGGAGTGCTCTTTCTGAGACTTTCTGCTCTGTCGGTTGCAATAAATATCAATCTAGGAGCGTGTTTAAAACATGGATGCTCTGCCTGGGGGACAAGAACAGTGCCTTCTTCTCTCATCTCGTCTCTCAATTAAGTACCTGCTTAATACGTTTGTCCCTAGCATGTTCTATTTCTCAATTAAGCTTGGAACAGCTCCAAAAGAAGAAGTATTTGCAGATTGTCTCATTTCCAAATGCATATTATTTATCCAGTGGATACAAATGGCTCAGAGAGGCTGTAAACATTCGCTGTGCACACAAAAGTGCTTAGTAATAACAAATTCTCCTTCCAGTTCTTTGGAGAAGGCTTATAAAAATGGTGCTTTTAATTTTTTGTCCCCAAATTTACTGCTTGTGAGCTTTTTTTTATTTTTTTTGCTTTAGGAAAGGTACTGCAGTGCACACTTGTGTGTGCTGGGGGCTGGGTTTGGGTTTTGGCAGGTAGGTGTGTGATTGCAGATGTTGCAGAAACCATGCAGGGGCAGGGGGATATGTTTTTTACATTTTACAATATCCTTCTTCGGAATCACAGAATCATAGAATGGTTTGGGTGGGATGGGACCTTAAAGATCATCCAGTTCCAACCCCCCTGCCCTGGGCAGGGACACCTCCCACCAGACCAGGTTGCTCCAAGCCCCAGCCAACCTGGCCTTGAACCCCTCCAGGGATGGGGCAGCCACTGGGCCAGGGGCTCACCACTCTCACAGCAAAAAATTTCTTCCTCAGATCTGATCTCAATCTCCCCTCTTGCAGTGGAAAGCCCTTCCCCCTCGTCCCATAGCTCCCCTTCCTCATCCAGAGTCCCTCCCCAGCTTTCCTGGAGCCCCTTGAGGGACTGGAAGGGGCTCCAAGGTCTCCGCGGAGCCTCCTCTTCTCCAAGCTGAACCCCCCTGACTCTCTCAGCCTGTCCTCACAGCAGCCTTATAGGCTTCCAAAACCATGTTGATGCAAGATACTCCCAAAAATGGCAATGGTCTCTGAGTCTCCCAGGTTTCTGGGGTTTTGTCCCAGCCTGTGCATCTCTTCAGGCTTTGTTTTCAGCATGCTGCGTTTCTAAATCCCCTTTGCTGGCACAGGCAGCCATGCACATGCCCTGGGATTTTCTTTCATCTCTTCTTGGTTTTAGCTCCCCAGTGCATGTTACGCACAGGCTCCTTGCGTCTGGCAACAGAAAACCACGTCTCTACTCTGCTTTTTCCTCCAAAGGGAGCAAATCCTACGCTTTGCGTGCTGGTTATTGCTGTGTGCCATGCCTCTCGTTTCCAGACACTCTGATTTTAGGGCGCCTTTCAGCTTCACACCTCTCCTTTGGAACAGAGCACCAGCTTTGGCAGCACAGGGCTGTCGTCTCACCCGTGTGAATGGTGTGTTTCCCCGATGGTCTCAGTGTGCTCAGAGTGATGCTTTTGATCAAGCGCGGGGAGGGCCTCTGAACGTGATGTAAAGACACAAGCCATTTTGTCTGTGCTTTGCTTTCAGGGCTTTCCACTCCTTACAAACACTGGAGAAGCCAGTTAATTATAAAACAACCGTCTTCCAGAACCTGCTTTCTCACCATTTCCCCTATAAATCTTTCCATCAAGTCCTCCTCATCCTCTTTTATTTCATGACAGCTTTCGTGCGGACAGCGTGGTACCAGCAGTGACCAGTAATTGCTTCGTTCAGCTTGCATTGGTCCTTGTTTTACCTAATTAGGAGGAGACTTCACAATACAGCCATCTGCTCCAGTGCCTTGTGCTGTCTCTTTCCCAGACTCCCCCGAGACAGCTTTGATGGTCCCAGTATTTACTGATTCAGTACCATGGGACTAATTCAGTTGTTGGGGAGCTGGGCTCATCAGGGCATCCCCATTACATCGTTGTGGATGCACAAGTGATGCTGATGGTTTCCCAAGCTTGCAGAGGAGGAAACTGGGGAAACTGTAGAGTGTTTCCTACACTAATTTTCTCGTTTCCTACAATTTATCTACTTTTGTGCCTCCTGCAGGCAGGGATAGCTTCTAAAGAGAGATGGGTGGACTGGAAGTGGCACGGACTTGAGTATTACAGCGTTAAAAGTGATATGCTTTAATGGACCTAATTCTGCTCTCCATGACTCCTGTGCAGCCCTGGTGACTTGTGGTGGTGTGTTTTATGGTTTCCTAGAAAAAAATGCCTGGGCATATTAAGCTTTGTTTCCTCTCCTCTCCTCTCCTCTCCTCTCCTCTCCTCTCCTCTCCTCTCCTCTCCTCTCCTCTCCTCTCCTCTCCTCTCCTCTCCTCTCCTCTCCTCTCCTCTCCTCTCCTCTCCTCTCCTCTCCTCTCCTCTCCTCTCCTCTCCTCTCCTCTCCTCTCCTCTCCTCTCTTCCCTTCCCTTCCCTTCCCTTCCCTTCCCTTCCCTTCCCTTCCCTTCCCTTCCCTTCCCTTCCCTTCCCTTCCCTTCCCTTCCCTTCCCTTCCCTTCCCTTCCCTTCCCTTCCCTTCCCTTCCCTTCCCTTCCCTTCCCTTCCCTTCCCTTCCCTTCCCTTCCCTTCCCTTCCCTTCCCTTCCCTTCCCTTCCCTTCCCTTCCCTTCCCTTCCCTTCCCTTCCCTTCCCTTCCCTTCCCTTCTCCCCAAAGCAGCTACTTCCCAGTGCTCCCACACTGTCTCCCTAAATTCTCTGTCCATCAGCTCAGCCCAGTTTAGTCTTTCCGTGGTGCTTTTAAAACTAACCTTCCCCACAGCCCCCAGGGCAATTTCAGTGTAATTTCCCCGTGTTTCTTCCCCAGTAATTCCATATATGTCATTTAAACTCCGGAGCAGGAGCTCTGCACCTTCCCATCCACAGAACAAATCAAATTTAAATCTAGATTTTGCAGCCCTTGAAATAAGACGGTATCAAGGGTAAAGATGGGGGGCGGGGGGGAAATCCGACTCAGTCCTTCATTTCTTTCCCTTAGCTCAGTAATCCTTTCTTTTAAGATCCTCGCTCAAGCCTCAGCTCTCCTCTTTCATCTACTTAGCTTACACCCAGCTCTATTATGGTTCTTCCAGTTAAAAAAAGAATTACAACCTCTTAATTTCAACTAAAGAAATATTGAGTGGGTACATTGCAGAGAAAGGCGTAAAATGCAAAGCAGGATTCAGCCCTCTCTCTCAAAGCCAGCAACAGGCTAGTCACTTTTGCCTGCTAAAAAAAATACTTTAGATTCATTATATGTATAAAATCTTGTAAAGAAATAGCACGAGTTCAAACACGTACACACACATAGGCACAGCAGAGGCAGGTGATCGGACCAAATGTAGGTTAATCTGGCGTTCGTCCACGTTCTGTGCTGCGTTATTCGAGGCTGTGTGGTTGTCACGCGGCATATGTCGTGTGCAGCACATCTCCCTATGCCTGACTTCACCTGCGCGTGTTGCACGCTCGGGACACGGGGGAATTGCAGCTCATCAAGCCACAGAGCCGTTTGCTGTGAAATATTTGTCGTGTCGGATCTGGTACCCCAGCTGATGGATTCAAGGGATTTCTGGCAGAGTAATTCTTGGAAAAAAACAGTGGGAAACCGCAAACCTGTGTGTGGGATGCCGCTCGCAGGCATGCCTTGTGGATGGATGGTGTATAAAAGGCCATGGACTTGATTTCACTTTCTTTCTTTGAGAATAAGATATTATACATGCAAAGCATGTATATATAAGACATTTGGAGTACATGTTACTTTCTGTATTTTACTTTGTAGACTAAAATAGGATAAAATTGGGTGTCTTTGGAGCCTAAGCATGTGTGTGCTTCGCTTTCACAGGTGATATTTCAGCTTGGAGGCTCTGAGCTGTTGAAGTGTAAGATCACTTAGGAAGTACTTGGTTGTTACTACACTCAGATCATAGAATCATGGAATCACAGAATTGTCGAGGTTGGGAGGGACCTTTCAGATCATTGAGTCCAACCATCAACCCAACGCTGCCAAAACCACCACTAACCCATGTCCCTCAGCACCACGTCTGCCTGGCTTTTAGATCCCTCCAGGGATGATGCCTCCACCACCTCCCTGGGCAGCCTGTTCCAATGCTTGATAACTCTTTCCATGTAAAAATTTCTCCTAATATCCATCCTAAACCTCCCCTGGCACAACATCAGGCCATTTCCTCTTGTCCTATCGCCTGTTCCTTGGGAGAAGAGACCAACCCCCCCTGTCTACACCCTCCTCTCAGGGAGCTGTAGAGAGCGAGAAGGTCTCCCCTCAGTGATGTCACAGATAATAAGAGACCATCCTGGTTACAGCTTGGCTTCTAAGCTGGCCTGCAGGCTCCTCTGTCTTGAAGGCATCTAGGAGACGTACCCATTGGGGTGAGTAGCAACTGAGGCTGCGACCTTGCATCAATACCTCCATCAGCTCTGCAGAGGCTTTGAAGTGGGAAGGGGGGTGCTGGCAGGAGACAATAGGGTTAGACAATGTGTTTGCCCACCATGGGCAGTATGTACAGAAGAAATACATGGTATTCAAGATTTTCTTTGCATTGGGCTTTCAGCAGCATGTTACTGCTTCAGCCCAGTGCAAGGAAAAACTTGAATACCACATATTCTGGCCACTAAATTTGCCATGGGGCTTGGTTTACTGCTCTTCTACTTAGTGGTCAAAGTCCTTGTTCCTCAGTGCCTCCTCCATGAATGTTCATGGGGATCCTGGTTCATGATCTCCCTTTTCCTAGCATTTGCCTTCTTGTCACCTTGGACATGTAAACCTTTTGAAATAGGGTGGCTGGCTTTTCTATTAAAGCCCACGCCAGAATTGCTTTCATATATTAACTGAACCTCAGACTGTGACTAACTGGTCTCTTCATTTTTCATGTGCACAATTAAGTTCTTAGGAAACACGGTGCCCAATCATCATAGGAAGGGTATTCAGATGCAGTCGTATAGTAGCGACTACGGTGAGGAGCAAATAATAATGCCCCAAGTCATCAATGCAGTAGCAAAGCAATAGGTGCTATTTAAATTTCACCATCTTCCTCCTTTACCTCTTTTACTGCTGAATCTATTTCTGCTCCTGTGCCAGGATGAGCAATTACACTGTCATGCAGGCTAGAAATGAAATCAAAGAGCAACGCTAATTTTGAGCTGCACTGGGAACACAGAAAGAAGGGAAGTAATGAGTCCCTGAAGGGAGCAGAAAAATACAGCTAGTCGAATAACATCGCTGCAACAGAAGAGCTTCTATTTCATGTCAAAGCCATTTCCTGACCTTCCTTCAGAGACACCCATCCTTCTGCATCCGTGATTTGGATGATAATTGAATAAATTCAGACAAAATCTTACCTGTCGTGCCCTGCACTGCCCTTCTCCATTTTTTGCCTCAAGGGCGAACCTTGCGGTTCCTATGCAGCTGAACTGCAGCATCACTGAAGCATCCCCGGGTTGGAGAAGGGCCAGGATCTGGGGAACAGGAGCTGGTGATGAGCTCAAGCAGCTTCACACCAGAGCTTTCAGGAAAGTCATGGCAGGGAGTTTTTCCCTGGCAGGCTCTGCCCAGCTCTCTGAGGATAAATGGTCTTCATGAAAACCCCCACCACTACAGCACTGTGAATGGAGCAATCTGGACCAGAGCTGTTGTCGGCTGTGCTGGTCAGTGAGATGCATATATATATAGGTGAATACATATTAAAGGTGAAGGTGACCTCAACATCTTCCTCCACCCCAGCCAGGAGACAAGGGGTTGATGTGAGCTCCGAGCTACGGCACGCAGCCATGGAGACGCTCACCACCACTCGTGTAGGCATTGATCGCCTTCACCTATTGATGCCAGAGCAAAGCCAAGAGGGGGAAGGAGGCGGAGGTGGGGCCAGGTTTAACCACTTCAAAGCTTCCACCTACTTTGAAGGACTTGTGAAGAGAGGTTACCTTTGTTCAGAATCAGCACAGGATGTTAAATATATTCTGCTGACAGCAGTGTTACCGGCATTGACCCAGCCCAGTTCCCTCATCCTGATGTGCACATATCAAATAATGAACGGCGCAGAAAAGGGAGACCAGGAACTTCATGGTGGAGTCCTGCACAGAAGGGTTACATCTGGCTTAATTTGAAAAACTATGGCTCAACCAAAAATGACAAATATTCAGCTTTTTCACTGAAAAAAAAAAATCCTTTACGAAATGTTTAGCCTGAATTGTTTCATTCATATATACATATATATATATATATGAGATATATATATCTATCTCATCTCCTTGGGCAGCAGCTCTTCATTTCTATAAAAGTCTGGTCCGTCCTTGCCAAAAAAGTGACGCCTTTGGATTCGCTCCCCATCCTGCTGCTGGATCTCTGGGGTGGTCTGATTGTGCTACGAGGATGCAAAATGTAATTGCTTCATTTGACCTAAAAAGCTTCCTTTTCCCCAGCCTTAGCACATCTTGCTGCACCAGATTCCCCTCTTAAAAATCTCATCGCAGGTTCACATATAGCTTTTGCAGCATGGTTCACCAAGCTCTGATTCAGAAAGTCATTTATGCCCATATTTACATGTAAGGAGCAGCTAAGAGCCGCGCTGCATGCGCTCAAGTGTTTTGCTCAACTGAAATAATGCATTTTTAATTCGTCTCTTGTTTGTGTCTTCAGACACTTGAAACGAGGTGCTGAAAGCATCTCTCCACTGGGAATCCCACCCTTGAGGCCACCAGCTTTGGCGTGGGGATGGGCAGAGGCAGGAGGACTCCATCTGGGGACAGACCTGGCGTGCGGTGTCGCCACAGACAGCTGCTGGTTTCTCTTCATCCCATCAGATATTTGAATGAGTTCATTGCACTCAGCATGAATTACACTGAAAAATCTTTGGACTTGAAGAAGAGCAGAATTTACAATGCTGTGTTGTCTTTGCAAGGTCTTCCACTTTTCTTCATGTGAAAGTTTCTTCTCAAGGTTCTTTTCTTTCCCCATGTGTTACGGGGTGAGCCTTGTTAATGCATGTGCCTGTACCTTGATAGTAGCCATGTGGTGCACGTTGTCTTGCAAGGGAGTCAGATACATGATGCTCTTTGGCCCAGGAAACTCTCACAGGAGCACTTTGGCTCTCCTTGTGCTGTTCTGGTTTCTGCAGCCCATCCAGATCTGCCTGGGGCGACACATTTCCCAATCCTAAAGATGCTTTTGTTTCAAAGCATTCATGCCATGAGCTGTTTTGTTTGTTTAACCTTGTGGCAAATTTTACAGGCATCTGCCCATTTGGAGGACAAAGGGGATGAGACACTGCTCTTGCTCCAACCAACTTGAGAATAGATGTATAGGCCATTAAATGGGAAGTTAGCAGAGCTTCGACCTGGTCCTGACCCATTTTCCAGGGGTGAACATGACATTTACAGATGGGTTGTTTCTGCAAGGGAGCTCAGAAATGTCAGGCTGTGATCACCCTGGGAGCTCTCCTAGCAGGCTGCATCGGGTGGCTTCCTTGGTGACACCAACATTGAACTCACTGACTTTACAGGCTCGAGCATGTATGAAGAGAGCACAGCAGCTTCTGTGTGGAATGGTCTATGTGTGTCCCTTCCTCAGAAGGACCCATGAGCTTCAAGGGAAATTCAGAGAGGTATAAACTGGCAAATCTCCATGGGGCTGGGATTCACACAAGGAAAGTTCCTGAGGTCTCACTGCCATTGGGTTTAACCTTTCCTTGATTTCTGGCATTTCTGCAGTGGGATCTCCCAGCGTTATCTTCCCCTGAGTCCACGCTTTTCCCTTTGGTGGGTATTTAGCCACCAAAGGGAAATTTAGGAGGGAGGGAGGGCCTTGGGCTGCTGGGCTGTAGAAGATGCTGATGGATATCTTTTATCTGGCTTGGACTCTGCTTTCCCTGTGGCTGTCTGAGCACAGGGACTTGGGCGAATGCTGCAGGCTTAAGAGTGGAGCTAAGGTGGAGGTAGCGCTGGAAGGAAGGAGGTGGTCACGGGGGTGTTGGTGTTAAACTTGAGGTCCACAAACAATTGGACTTTGGGTGTCAAGGGTGCCCAGACGTGCCACCTAGTCTGAGTGTGGGGATTTATCTCACCTTTTCCTATCATACATGGACCTCTCCATTCTGCTCAGTGGCTGGCTATTCCTCATGGACCGTCCTCAACTCTCCTATTTCTCTCTGCTGAGAGATGAGTAGTGGCAGGGCTGTTACTCCTGGGGTGGCTCTCCCAACTCCTTTGCTCTCTGAGCTCCTTGGCCCTCTGCAGCGTTCACCGTCACCTTCATCCATGTATTTGTGACGTTTTGGACATGACAACAGGTGCAATAATTCTACCTCCTTGGAAGGCCATGCTCCGTGGCCCTCGGGCAATGAAATATCCGTGATTTGTGAGCTGCTGACTCAAGCAACTTTTATAAATGGATCACAGCATGGTGCTGCTCTGCCAAATGACTTGACTTCATCCTTTTCGGTACATTAATCATATCTTGCTCATAGCCTGCTTCAGCCAGCGCTAAAGTTACCCTGTTGAAGGCTCAGCACTTTCCTCCTTTTTCCTGACAGTGCTGTACTTGATGGGCCCTAACTAGGGATGCCCACAGATACTGGTCGCCCCCCAGCCTGCTCACACTTACTCCATTGTGCATTGTCAACGTTTCAAACTTCACATTGTTTTAGTCTTTGTGCACAATTAGGTATTGGCTTGTCCAGTTTGCTCTGTTTTTGTCTCTATATGTGTGTGTTTGCATGTCTTAGAGGTTGATTATGAATGTTTGGGAAAAAATAATCTTCGGCACCAGGAGCTTCATTATACCATTGACAGTCTCAGTGCAGCTTTACAGTAAATTATTGTGTGCAAGATAATAGCATGGGGATTAGAGGATAAAGCTGTCATTAAGCATCCATATAGGAGCTGGAGACAGGGCACTTGGTGCAGCAGACAATGGGTGGGTAGTTCTTGCACTGGCAAATTTGGGATGTCGACATGACCATGGCAATAGGAGTTGGTTGGAATTGACCTTTTAACCAAAGGGGGCTTGGGGTGGGAGACGGGATGAAATGTCTGAAGCCAGTGTCTTGAGGTACAGGGGACACGTTGTGTTGCAGTAAAGTTTCAAGCTGTCAGAAGCAGCAAGGAATCATCCAGGTCCAGGATTTTAGACTTATTTCTCTGGGAGGCAAGAACACGTTTTGCTGTTCGCTACTGCACAAGGGACTTCAGCATGGGGCAGTGTTCCTTTATGGCTGAAAATGTGTTAGGAGCCATGTTTTGGCTCTTGCAGAACAGTAACCATCGATCGGCCTTATCTTTAAAATTAATTGTGTTTGCAGGAGGATCCACAGCCTGTTTATATTGAGTCCAAGTGCAATTTTTCTGTTCGCATTAGAAAAGAGAACAGCTTTAGGATCAAAACATGCTCACGCTCCTCGTATGGGCGGTCCTTTGTGAGCAGAATTTGCTAGTCCAGTGTCTTCTGGCTGATCACAGCCAGGACCAGAGGGTCCTGGAGAGAGATTGGAGGAGATTCCTACAGTGTGGAATAGCTCCTGCTTCCACCCACAGTTTGTAAAGAACAGCTAAATGCTGAAGAGCGGTGTTAGTGATTATCTCGAGGATGTGTGGCTGAAATCTCCTTTGGTACCTTTGCATATTCTCAATATCCATCTAAACGGCCATGACTTAATTGAATCTCATTAAATGCTGGACTTCGGTGACCTCCTTTGGCATTGAGTTCCAGAGTTCGACCAGGCATTATCATTGATTTTGGGTTTCCTACTGTTTCATTTCACTGAACATCTCTTCTCCTGCATTAAGAGGGAAAAGGGAGCTGGATAATATTTGGGAGCAAACGATACTCTATTCCAGAAAGGCAAAATAATTTCAAAATCCCAGACAAATTTGCTACTTAGTTTGGCCAAAATGTATATTTTTTTTTTCATTGGTGTTTTGTTTAGAGGAATATTAAGGTGAAATGTGACATTCTGAAATATTCCTTGTGAAGCAGTTTGATGTTTTTCTTCATAAAGGGATTCATAGTCCTTTTGTGTTGTCCTGAATAGAATAAGGAAAAAATGGGATGGAAAAGAATTAAAGAAAGTAAAAAAGAAAGTTAAATTTTAATTTTAGAATGAATGAAACAATTCAGGCCAAACATTTCATAAAGGATTTTTTTTTTTCAGTGAAAAAGCTGAATATTTGTCATTTTTGGTTGAGCCATAGTTTTTCAAATTAAGATAGATGTAACCCTTCTGTGCAGGACTCCACCATGAAGTTCCTGGTCTCCCTTTTCTGCGCCGTTCATTATTTGATACGTGCACATCAGGATGAGGGAACTGGGCTGGGTCAATGCCGGTAACACTGCTGTCAGCAGAATATATTTAACATCCTGTGCTGATTCTGAACAAACGTAACCTCTCTTCACAAGTCCTTCAAAGTAGGTGGAAGCTTTGAAGTGGTTAAACCTGGCCCCACCTCCGCCTCCTTCCCCCTCTTGGCTTTGCTCTGGCATCAATAGATGAAGGCGATCAATGCCTACACGAGTGGTGGTGAGCATCTCCATGGCTGCGTGCCATAGCTCGGAGCTCACATCAACCCCGTGTCTCCTGGCTGGGGTGGAGGAAGATGTTGAGGTCACCTTCACCTTTAACAATCCTCAGCCAAGGGGAAAATGCAATTAAAATAAAATAACCAGGGTGGATGAAGCCCTATGGAAGAGCAGTGTGGTATGCGCTGATATATGTAGGGAGCAGCTCTTGGCTTTAATGGATATAGATCAGGCCACCATCTCCCCAGGCTACTGTCATCTTAAAAGAAGATCTGCTACCTATTAATTTGCAAGACGTCTGCCCCATCCTATGCAGCCCTATGTTCTCATCCGGTCTGTAGATGCCTAAACTTCTTTTATCTGCACTGGGAATTTTTCCTGTTGGACTTGGCTTGCAAAAGGTCATCTGATGCCTCATATACTCCTTTTTGTTAAGTTTCATTTCGATTTCCATTTCAGGTCAGCGCCGGGTTCCCGACTGATTCTAATTATCCTTTGTAAGGCTGGGACCAGAGCTCAGCAGAAAATTAGGAGATGTGTAATTCGCTGCTATTTCAGTTCAATCCCCTTCTTTTCTTGCCAAGATAGCAGTTCTTAAAATCTTCCTCAGCAAAATTAAGAGCAATGAAAATCCCTTAGAGAAGAATTACAGCTGGACTAAGCTGTGCCTGTTGGAAATATCCATGTTGGTGCTGGTCCCTGCTCGTGACTCGTCATTGCACCGTGAGTAAAGGTTTTTGGTCAGGTTTTAGGTGAGCTTTGAGGATGAGATCTTTTAGGATGGGGTCTCGCACGCTCCTGAAATACTTTCAGAGCTCATTTTGCATGAAGCCAAGGGGAAAATGCAATTAAAGCATTTTGGTGGTCCAGATGCCACTATGACTGGCTGATCTCAAAACAGGGAGAAATAACATTTTCAGGGCTCATTTCGGACTGTAGCTGGAATTTGTAACTTTTGGGCACCTTCCCCACAAATTGGCCTTGGGATGGTAAACAGTAATGAAGGAGGTTTCAGAACTGCAGGGGCTTTCCTTAAGCCAGGGTTAGTTTTAGTGTTCCAGGAGCAACTGATAGAATACCTTAGAGACCAGATATTTTTACTAGTCCTAGAATAGCAAAAAAAGATCAGGTCTTAAAGCTGCTGCTTTTCCTCTTGCTTCTTTGCTGCATATAAGGGGTATATAAATTCATAAAGCAGCGTCTCTGAGGAACATAAATATCCTGGAGCATCAGGCCAGTTCCAGATGGCCCAGTGTGACTGCCCTAAGTGCCGTGCCATGCACTGTTTGGACAACACGAGCTCCTGGTGACATAGGACTGTATCGGACAGACATTTTATGGAGAGTCACCAGACGTAGGAGATTTAGGTCACCTTCCTGAGATGTCGTCCCATCCTTACGTTCAACAGAGACACAGACCCCAAGCAGGGCACCTGCCTCCTCCTTCATACTTTGAATTAGCAAATTCGATGTGCCTGGCACTCAAATGTGGTGATCCAGGCTGTGAAGTTGCTAGCACACTCCTGCCTACGTTTTTTTCCAAGTGCTTTTCCAAACAATTGTTGGGCTGGGTTCAGGAGCTGGCATATTCCAAGGGCAGTTCCCAAGGGGCTGTTTTCCCTCACTCATCTGTGATGGAGACGGAGAGGATTAGGAATTAGTACTTTTGTACTAATTAGCCATGGTAAGCCAAGTGTCTGGGCACTGACGCAACCAGCACAGAATAGCCTGTGTCTATTCTAGTAACGCTTTTGTACAGTTTGTGTGTCGCTTGAATATCAAAAATAGGCACTGAGATCAGCTTGCTGCACCAGACGTAGCTGTAGTAAGTGGTCTGAGTTTCTCTCCTCCTTCCACAGCCTCTGAAAGCTTTGAACAGCAGAAATGGGCACGCTGGGTGCTTGAGTGTGGTCACAGCAGGGAGTATCTGGTCCTTCCCAGGTGTGGTAGGACTCCATAAAGACATGGCCCATGCTCTCTCACATGCTTGAAGGGACCAGCTCTAGTGTAATAGTTGCTGCTGTGAAATGATGCACATTTGCCTGGAAAGGATTCCGAATAAAATCATAAAATGGTTTGGGTTGGAAGGGACCTTTAAAGATCACCTAGTCCAACCCCCTCTTGCCATGAGCAGGGACATCTTCAGCTAGATCACGTTGCTCAGAGCCTCGTCTAACCTGACTTTGAATGTTTACAGGGATGGGGCATCTCCCACCTCTCTGGGCAATCTGTTATTTCTAGATGTGTGCCAAATCTGTGTGACATACCTGGTATTTACAAATTCCTTGTCAACACTGTAAAATATTTCAAGATCAATAGCCTCCTCTTCTCCGCTTCCAGAGAAAATCGTGGCTGAGCTGTTTCAGAGCTGGTGGACGTGGTGCATCAGCATGCAGCCCCCTAAGAATGGCTATTGGCCTATCCTTTGCCTGCAAAGCCAGGTGGATGCAGGGTAGTCAAGAGTCCTGTCGCCAAGCACAGAGGAGCTGAGTGCTCACAGAGTTTACACCCGCATTAAGACCAGCAGAGCAAGGATGGAGAAGAGCAGAGGAACTCATGCTCATTTTTAACAGTCAGGTGGGATTGGTTGTTGCTCTGTTGCATGATCTCTTGCTTTAGCATTTCAGCAGCCAGCCCATGGGAGTGCAGAAATGCATTCCCTGCCAGCCCACTGGTAGCATGAGGCTTTTCTCTGCCTTTTCCCCACCTCCTGTGTCTGCCTTGTCTGCAGAGATCACAGGCTTTTCAGGGAGCAGCCCGACTCTTTCTGCTTGTTTGCATAATGCAGTGCATAATGAGGTTGCTGGGTACTATGGTAACAAATACGGTCACACTGCTTCAAAGCTCACCTCCACATAAACCAGTATTTTATGAGCGGCAGAATGAATAATTCCTGGTTTGTGCTCTGTCTTTACAGTCCAGCCCCTACGTGGATGGTACCACAGCCTCCATCCTTTGTCTCTCGTTCTGTAGATGCAAACTATGCTTAGCTTTGCTGATTGACCTCGTGGTCCTTGTGGGTTGGTTGGCTGGCTGGCCGGCCTTACAATAAGTAAGAAAATGAACTTTACCTGGCTTTCCCTCAGTTGAAGAACACCATTTAGATGTTTCTCCTGAGCGCACTCACTGATTTTGAGGAAACATGTTGTAATTTTCACTTCTGAGATTTCTACCTCTGCCACAAATATGATAGAACATAGCTAACGGGTTCAGGAGTTGCTAGAGAAGGATCTGAGTGATAGCCATGGACAGAGAGAATTAGTGCGTGATTTTTTTTTCCTTTGGAAAGTGGTTAAAAGCACAGAGTCTACTGATGGAACAAAAGTGACCCCTAGGCTTTTGAGGAGCTTAGGATGAACTTTGAGTTTGTCAGTAATGTCTTCACACCTTTAATCCAGTTCTTTAAAGATGTTTCCTCCCCCTTTCTCTCAACTCTTCATGCAGAAGGGATATTTTAGCAACGGACTGCAGAGAAATATCTGTGGACAAATGGGTGACATTTACTGAAGAGGAAAGAAGGGGACACAGATAAGCTCATTCATGTATTACTCATTAACTGCAATAGTTTCATGAAGAATAGCGTCCTTCAAACAGGCAGTATCGCTGGGCCTTTGGCAGTATTGCCCAAGCCCAAGAAGGGCTGAATAGTAAAAGAGGGAGTGGGAAATGAAGAAATACATGGAAAATAAAAAGTAGATGTAGTTAGACTCAACACTAAGAAAGTATGGAGAGTTGGAGATGGGATTTGGCTCATAGACTAAGATACCTACATCTAGGGGTGTATGTGTGAGTGTATTCACGTGTGCGAGATGTTTGTATTCCCATCAGTGGAGATCTAGTCAAAGAAGCATTCAGCTCATCCTAAAGCAGTCACCCATCTTTGGCATAGGGAAGAGCTCTCCGAGCTCCACTGACTGTGTTGGCCAGTCCTCTTTGGCTACCACAAGGAGACTCACCCTTGCAGATATGGTGAGACCTTAACATAGGTGTGTTAGGAGGAGAAACACTTGGGACACTGTTGCAACTGGAGTTATCTTGGAAGAGAAAGATTTTTTCCATCTTTGCAGAGGGATTATGTGAATGGGAAATGTAGTACTGGGTGGGCAGGGAGCTGCACTGGTCCTGCAGGTGAAGGGACCATTTATTACTGGGCCCTGAGGACAATAAGTGAACTTCTGCAGCCTAGCCTCCCTGTCTAAGCAGGTCCTCTGATGACTGATGAAGTGTGCATGTCCATACCAAAGCTTTCCTGAGCCTCTGGACCCAGCCCAACTGCTTATCTTCATAAAAGTAAAAGCTGAATATCTCCATGACCATTTGTGAAATTTGGTTGAAGCTGATTAAGATGGTCAAAGCTATTATGGGAAGGGATTGGCTGGCAGTACCCTCACACAGGGTTTATTTCCCTAATAAACCAGGCTGAGAATGAATAACACAACTCAAAGGTGGTTGAGTGGAACAGGGCAGGAGGGACAGGGTCCACAACTTAATGGTCCCGTTGCCTCAGAGGTCCCGAAATTAAGACAAGGGCTTTGATTTCCAAGGAAAATTCACGCCTTCACAGAGGGCTTGTATCACCACCACTAAGATAGCTCCTGGCTTGCATTGGAGTATTAAGGATCTAAACACTGCCTGGGACTATGTCTGAGCATGACCCATCTAAGGTAGCAACACACTTGGGGTTTTCTCAGATGGATGGCAATTTTTAGAAAAAAAAAATGAAATGTTTTGCTTCAAAATTAGAAACATGTTGGCACTCTGTTGGGAAGAACTAAAACATGGATGAAAAGGAGGCTGTGGATGGGAACCAGAATTTGTCCAGCAGATTATAAAAACGTTTGAAATGTGTTTGTTTTTTCTCCCAAAACTCACAGCTGTGTCCAAAAGAAATGAAAGATGGTGTTATTTTTCCAATAACTCGGGAATTCACCATCAGCTAATAAAGAGAAGCCATAGCTCACAATACCTGATAAACTGTGCCATTTCCTGCTCTGCTTGAGTTTACGTCTAAGGCAGCTTTATCTTAAAGTATTCCTTTATGGAATTAACAAAAGCTGTTGTGCATCATTTTGTGCAATATAGGCAAAATGATACAATTCACTACTTATAGGCATGGGAAAGGTGTGGCTGTAGAACATCTTGTCTCTTTACATTTCTTAATCACCCAGCTAGCTTGCCTGCGGGGAATTTTGCCGAGAAGTGTGTGTCGCATGTTGAGTTGCAGAACATGAATTTTGATGTTCCTTCCTAAGTATTCTTTTCCACCATAATTTTGAGAGTCAGGAATTGTTTGCGGGTAGCCTCAGCGCAGAGGTGAAACTACAGAGACAAAAAAGCATCTGTGTTTTCAAAAAAAGGATCACTGTCACATCTTAGGCCAGCTTTTCAGAGCGCACCCGATCATTGTCACCCAAGTAGCAAGTTGTCTGGTGCCCAGGACTGCCTGATTTTAATAGCCCAAATTTCATTTGAAGGTCTCCTAATGTATCAATGGGTTTTAGATGAGGTCAAAAATAAGTTGTTGGGAGTCAGTTTCTTTGTAAACCTGACTGGATGGAGGTAAAAGCCTTTCCAAGTAGACCTTGCTGAGCAATGAGGGATTTCATTCCCATATTACCACTACTCCTGTTGGTTTAATTCCTTAACTCCTTTCTTTTTTGATCTTCAGAAATGAGTTCAGACCCTGGGTAGATGTCAAGCCTGTGAAAGCTATAAAGGCGAAGTCCCAGTACAAGCCGCCAGAGGAGAAAATGATCCACGAAACCAGTTACAGCGCTCAATTCAAGGGGGAAACCAGTAAGCCTGCTCCATCTGATAACAAATTCCTGGAGCGCAGAAGGATACGCACTCTCTACAGTGAGCCCTACAAAGAACCGCCAAAGGTGAGAAACACAGCAGAAGGGACCCAGGGCCATCCATTGCTCCTGGTGGGACATGTGCAACACAGTAAGGCTGGGATGAATACTGCCTGCTGTCATTCACCTTATGTGGCATCTTCATTTCCAACCAGCGGGTGCATCTAGGGATCCACCTTGGAGATGGTGGTGGATGAAAAACTGAATATGAGTTGGCAATGTGTGCTCGCAGCCCAGAAAACCAATGGTATGCTGGGCTGCATCAGAAGAAATATGGCCAGCAGGTCGAGGGAGGTGATTCTGCCCCTTTCCTCTGCTCAAGTGTAGACCCCATTTGGAGCACTGCATCCAGTTCTGGGGCCTCCAACATAAGAAGGACATGGACCTGTTAGAGAGGCTCCAGAGGAAGCCAGAGAGGTGCTGGGAGGGCTGGAGCCCCTCTGCTGGGAGGACGGGCTGAGAGAGTTGGGGGGGTTCAGCCTGGAGAAGAGAAGGCCCCGGGGAGACCTTCCAGCCCCTTCCAGTCCCTCAAGGGGCTCCAAGAAAGCTGGGGAGGGACTCTGGATGAGGGAGGGGAGCCATAGGATGAGGGGGAAGGGTTTTCCACTGCAAGAGGGGAGATTGAGATGAGATATTAGGAAGAAATTAGAAATTAGGAAGAAATTCTTGGCTGTGAGAGCAGTGAGCCCCTGGCCCAGGTTGCCCAGAGAAGCTGTGGCTGCCCCATCCCTGGAAGTGTTGAAGGCCAGGTTGGATGAGGCTTTGAGCAACCTGGTCTGGTGGGAGGTGTCCCCGCCCAGGGCAGGGGGGGTTTGGAACTGGATGATCTTTAAGGTCCCTTCCAACCCAAACCATCCTATGATTCTATGGGCTCTAGTACATGTTGCTGCACTTCGGAGACTAGTGCATCAAACTGTAAAGAAGTGATGATAGGACCCAGACGAAGAGGATTTTGCACTGTCATTTCCCAGGTGATTATCTAGACAGCTTTTTCTTTCTCCCTCCAAAGCTATAGGCACCCCACATTACACTTTGTCCCAGGAACAACATGGTAAGAGCCAGATCTTCATCTGCAATTAATTCAGGGCGCTCCACACATTTTTACAGCAAGCACTTTTGGCTTTGATCAGATGGAGGACATGTGTCTAGAAGGGCTTGGGTTGAAATGTGTTTCAAACTTTTCTTCTAGGAGCAGCAGAGGATCCTCATTAAATGGAGTCAGTCTGTGCAGTTTTAAACCCAGGACTGTTAGTCCTTCCCGGTGTTCATAAGTGCTTAGATTTGTCAGGTCTCAGAGGGATGGCAGGGCCAGCATGGAGGAGCTGAAGGCTCCTATTCCTCCTTAATTTTGAAGCTGTCCTCCCTATTTTGTCCCTATTTGGGGGGCTGAAGAAATAGGTGGATGCGAGACACTGTAATGGCCTTTGCTTGGATGCCGGTCGGGGTCCTGTGCCCCAGCTATCCCCAATTGATTTTACTGTGTTGTAGTGATCTGTTAGGGAAGAGCAAACTGAGGAGTCATGCCCCGAGAGAAAGATGGGGATTTAAACCAGCCTTTTTTGTCCCGAGCATTGTTCTTCTGCTTCAAATCCAGAGAGACATAATCCCCTGTAGGCTTGCAAAGCCCCTCCTGAAGCCAGAGAATGATGGAAGAATTGATAAAATGATCGATAATATTCATTCTACTCTTTACCCTACTGTGTCCTCATCTGGATGCAATGGGCTCTGCTGGCTTCCGGGGTACTGTGACTTCAGGGCATCAACACCATGAAAGGAATTGGCCATTTGCAACTCAGCACGCGCCCAGCTGCTCCTCTCCCTTTGTGGCAGGGCATAGCTGGGTAGATAAGTAACATTCATGCTATTTCTGATCTAAATCCTGTTTTCCACCTGTCCTTGTGTCTCTCTTTCTCTCTCTCTCCATCTCTGTGTTGTCGTTTTCCATGTCGCCCTCCATGCAGGTGGAAAAGCCTAGCGTAAAGCCTTCCAAACCAAAAAAGACCACAACAAGCCATAAACCCCTGAAAAAG
Organism: Chroicocephalus ridibundus; assembly: GCF_963924245.1. NCBI lineage: Eukaryota > Metazoa > Chordata > Aves > Charadriiformes > Laridae > Chroicocephalus > Chroicocephalus ridibundus. The sequence goes on from NC_086284.1 coordinate 8,007,508, forward strand.
GCCAAAGACAAGCAGATTGCATCTGGCCGGGCTGCCAAGAAAAAGAGCGCCGAGACCTCCAACACAGCAAAGCCAGAGGACAAGGAGAAAAGTAAAGAGATGAACAATAAACTGGCTGAGGCAAAAGAGTAAATGTCACTGCACTTTCCTTTCTTTCTCGTTTTTTTCCCTTCCTTTTCTTTCTTTCTTTCTTTCTTTCCGTTTTTTTTTTTCCCTTTGATTAAATAAAGGCCACAAAATTAATTAGAGGCTTCTAATCTGCTTTTTGTTCTGATTGTATTAGAAGCTTTTCTGTTTTATTTCCAAGGAGGATTAGGGAATCCTTGTCTCTGAGGTCAGGTTGTTCTGCTTTGCCTGCACAACACGGCTCTGCACAGAGTGAGGGACGTGGGAATGCACAAGCAGGGGCGTAGGAGATGAAGGTGATGGATCAACCGTGATTGCATCCAGCAGCCTGTCCCTTTCCTCAGGCTTGGTCCTTCAACACTTTGACGGCGTGGAAGCGCCATTGAGCCGTGGAGGGGCTGTGCTCTCATGCCATGAGGCCCTTTTGCGGTTGGCCATTGTTTGGTCATCTCCCACTGGTGTCAGCAGGTGAAAGGTTTTGGAGGCAGAGAGGATCAGAGGTTCATTCATGGTGCCATGGATCTGCCATAAGTCCACTAGAATCAGTGGTGTGGCCAAGAGTGATTTCCCCTGGTGACATCGGTGGGACTTTTGCTCCAAGAAGCAACAGGGAAGGAGATCCCGTGCAAATGAAGGGCCAGATCTTTCCCCTAGGCAGCTTCACCCATCAACACCATTCAAAAGACTTGATTTTTGTTTAGAAAAAGGAGTGAGGGAAGGCGCAGAGAGCAGTGAAGACTTCCCAGGCATGTGGCAGGTCTGACTAGGTTATCGGCAGGCTGTTCTTCCCTATTGTTTCCCCTAGGTTATGGATCTTTTTAGTTATTCCTGCTTTGTTTTGAATCTTGGTCTGCTTTCTTCACTTCTGGGGTGCCAGTAGACAGAGCTAGATTTCTGAAAGAGGTTCGGTTTGCAGATGTGACCTTCCAAGGGGTAGAGAGAAACGTGTCACCAAGGTTGGCTAGAGCTATCAGCCCCCGTTGTTTTGACTTTACCAGCAGTTGAAGTTCATGTTGACTCATAAGTATCCTAAGAGGACCACAAACCACTTGCTGAGATCCCTCAAGGCAAGATCTCAGGGTTTCAATCATATTTACTGTGCTCTTACTCTAGGAAATCCCCATGCCCAGCAAGACCAGTTTGGAAGCTGTAAACACAGCGGGACCATTTGTCAGCGAGTATGAACTGGCCCAACAAACTGGCATCGCACACCCCAAAATTTGGGTCATTGAGCTCCCATGGGAGCTGGGAGAGGTATGGTCCCAATCCAAATTTACGTGCCTAACTCCTGAATCGGGTCCTAAGTACGTAAGGATTAAGCTTGATCCCACCAAACTGAGCGGTTAAACTCTGCTGTAGCAGAGTAGCTGCAAGTCAAGATTCTTTATTTTTGCAGCTCAGCATTTCTATCCTGATACACAGTCCAGCTTGAAACTTCCAGAGAACAGACAATTGGGAAGAACAAAGACTGAGATGGGAAGTAGGGTAGGGAGGTGGTGTAAGAGGAGACTATCAGAACTGTGTTGCTGTAGAGGTGTTTGAGTGAGGAAAGTCTTGCTGCTAGGATATTTTAGAGAAGTGAAACTATCTCACAGAAAAAGAAATGGGCCGGGAGGGTGAGGAGTCCCGCTTTTTGCGGTCTCACCCCATTAGAATTGGGTCTTTTGGAAACATAAATGAGTGGTGGGCTACGAGGCTGAGAGAATGTTTCCAAAGAGGAGGAAAGCTCTGTGGTATACAGATAGTGACATTTGCTGGCCTTAGTAATGAATAAATGCCAAGTTCAGTGTATTGTGTGATGTGTCCTGTTTGCCTTGCGCTAACAGCCTAAAGCTTTGAGTATAAGTAAGTGTAGTGTTCTGAATTCAGTGGTGTATTTCCAAGCTTAGCTGTGTTAGAACTGTGTGCTATGAGCTAGTCAGGTTGTGTATGTGGAAAATATATATTCATATATAGAAATATATATATCTAAACCTCCGACGTTTAGGAGGAAACCAGGGAAATCCTCCAGGAAGTAAAACTGTGGAAATCTTTGCGAATGTAGTGCATTCTTGATGTGCATGCTCCATGGAGACGCTGACCTGTCCATATTGACCATTGCTTTTCTGAGTGCTCAGAAGCCCCTGCAGCACCGCTCGAGTGCAAAGCTCAGCTCTGTCTCCAGAGCAGCTCGGCGAAAGGCTTGCATTGAGCTGGTAGAGAGGAGTGCCGCTCACAGCTCTTCCCACCCCGTCGCACAAGGGACAACTGGCCAGAGAAGCCTGAGCTTCCAAGACTTGGTGTGATTCCTTGGCATTTAGATGCTTCATCCGTCTTCACACTCCTCAGTAACGTCCTTTCCTATCGCAGGATATAGCAACAGCGTGAAGATGACGTGTCACAGCAGGCAGAACATGTCAGGAAGGCATGTAGACAGTTACCAATAACCCTGAACACACCGATCTCAAGGTGCATAAGGAAAGACCATACCAAATGATTCTCCCAATCATTTTTTTGGCCCAAAGCTTCAAATTCAAAGAAACAGCACACTTGCCACCATTTCCCCTTGAATTCAATGGGAATTTCACCCTTGATTTCAAGGGTAACCAAATTTTTCCTAAGGAACACCATTAAGATGCTCAAACCACCTAATCCAAGCATCTTCATGACTCTGGATTGACTGCTCATCACCTAGGGCTTCAGGGTTGCTTCTTCTCAATGAAGAGCATCCATCATGGTGTTTGAATGAAACATGCCCAGTGAATGGTCAGAATTTGGCCTTGTGTTTCCTTAATACATGAAGTTTTTGGTGGCATCTAACTACAAAGCTAGATATGAAGTGCTAGCCAGTGATCTAAATTCCCTTTTTAGTGAAGGAACTTTCCAAGGGCCATTGAGCTACCTATTTTGGACACCTCTCTTTGGGTGGGATGAATGATCCTTGGAAGGTTTCAATCTTTGCAGAAAGAGCCTGGGAGACTGGTAGGGCCTGGGGACCTCCCTCTCAGACAGCAACAAAATAGGGATATAAATCCTGGCCTTTGCTCCACGTGCACCAGGTCCTCAGCGTACATCCAAGCACACAGCTTAGCATTGCATTGAATGCCAGGAACTGCAGCAGAGTCAGGTCTCAGGGTGAAATCCTGCATTGCTCTACCTTCCACAGACTTTATACCCATCTGACCCACTCAGGTTTATCAGAAAGGAGACCAAATCTCTGCCTTTTCAAGTTCACTTTGGACTCTGAGCTTGTCGATCCCACTGGGAAAGAGTGCTCTGCTGTTCTGTGTTTCCAGCTACCACAATGCTGATTCTGTCTCACCGCTAATTTGTAATATGTTTTGCTTTCTTTGTAAAAAGAAAAAAAAAAGAAAGAAATGTTTTGCTTTTTACCCTGTGAAAGTTCCTATGCTGTCTATTGCTTGCTTTCTCATTCTCACTGTATTGTACTGTTACTCCTTTCTGCAAAATGGTGCTAATTGCTGACTGAGCTCCTGTTTTCTGACTGCTTTGCACACCGATCACCTGCTTCTTCATTTGCAATGCGCCCGGTGTAAAAACATGGCTCTCATGAATTCCACAAACTCTTGCCTCTTGGAGGCAGATAGGAAGTGTCTAATTAATATTTTGTGGCCTGGGTTTGGTTGCATATCACAAATTGTCTCTTGTAATGTGTTAAGCACACCTCCTCGTGGTGCTTTTTCATTCTTGCTGTTCTAATGAGAATGACACACACACAAACACACACACACACACAAATTAATGTATAGCCAATTGATTGTGACGTGCTTGTGATCTTTGCTTGCTCAAAGGGGTTTTTTTTCCAATGATAAATAAATGCTAAAGACGAATTCCACCTCCTTGATCTTGTTTTCTCGATAAGAAGCACAGTTAAGTGAAAGAAACACCCTTCCAACCATAATCAGGTTTGTGTTGCTTAGAGCCACCACCACTTCCATCCCTGCCATGGGGACAACTGAGCTGTCACAGCCTGACTCCCTTTAGGTGGCTGCTAACCTCAGACTAGCCTGACACGAGAGCTAAGCGTTTGCAAAGGTGAAGATGGACAGTGAAGCCATGTGGACGGAGCAGGTAGTTGGCTTTTCTTCTCTGTAAATACAGCGTGTCGAGCAGAGGGTCGGTGCTGCACCTTGCTCCTGTCCACGTTGCACTGGGCCAGGGAGCAGAAGCCGAGCCCCTTGGAGAGCTGGAGGGAGGGGAGGTGCTCTGGATGAGCCCACTGCCTACAGCTTTTGCCTTGGGCCAAAACCACCTGAAAGGCTCAGGAGAGGAGTCAAGGGGCTCGAAATCCTCTTTGAAAGGAGGTGGCAAATTCTTGGGTTGAGCACTTCCAGTGTGCTCCAAGCCCAGCCACCAATGAACAGGCATTTGGCAGTGACTGTGGAAGTGCAAAGCACTGATTTTATATTAATGAAAATGTTTGCTATCTGGAGAAAATGATGGCTGGGAAGAAAGCAGGGTTGAGGGCACAATTTTATTTTAAATGGTGAACCCTAATCTTAGTTTCATCTCTTTTTTTCTTTTAACTAGCCTGTAAGCTTCTACCTGCAATTTTTATTTTTAATCACGTTTTCACTTTTAATGGGTATTCCAGTAACATCACCACCAACCTGTGGAAAATTATCTGCATTGGGGTAGTATTTTGAAATCTCTCCTCCAGCATGGCTCTGTTGACTTCCATAGAGCACTGATCCTTTTCTGCCCTGCCATTTCTGGGTGCTATTTCTCATCCCTGCCTGGTTACAGATCACTTTCTGAATTTATCCCGTCCCTGACTACATGCTAATAACAGTGCTGCTTTCTGATGTCCTGCCATATCACCCTGCCCTCCCTCTCCCTTCCCCACCACCTTCAACCGTTCATTGATCACGCATAACTATATGGTCTTTAAAGTGTTTCCACTGAGCTGTAGGTTGGGGGATTTATCATTTCACCCCTCCACGGCTGGTATTGGAGAAAATGCTCATTGGTAAAAGACCGGTCATTGATGGGACTTATCTGTGACAATCCATGTAGGGCAACAAAATGTTTCTCCCATGACACAAAGGTATGGGGTCTGTTCCATACTGCAGCATGGATGGCCGATCCATCTAGTCCCACGCAGCCATCCACACTCAGTGCTGGAAAACACGCCCTTGCTGTCCTACTGCTCTCTGAACTTGCTCAGCATTGCAAAGCCTAAATACCCAAAGGGGCAGGAAGCATTTCTAAGAGACAGCAGGACCTGCTGTGCTGATGACAGGCATGGGGACCTGGTCTCCCTGGTCTTTAACCATCACTGTCTGAACCCGCTGCTACTGACTCACTCCTTCATCTTTGCCAAGTCATTAGTGACTGGCACTGCCCACCTTTTTCCAAGGGTTGTTGTGAGAAAAACATCTGTGCAAAGCACTGGCAGTGGGTTACTAGAAAAGAAATTCTTTGTCTTATAAGAGCATTTAGTGTGGAGGAGCTGGCTGGAGTAAAAATAGTCCTAATTGTCAGTGTTGGTGTCTGGTGAGGGGACAAGGAGGGGAGGGAAAATATTGGCATGTTGAATTTAAAGAGTCAAGTCTGCTTCTCATGCTCTTAATAATGGAGCGTCTGAGAGTGGCTTTGCAAAGGTGTCACTTTGAATGCACAGGGTGTGAGCAGCCCCATGTTGCTGATTTTAATCAGTTGCTTTCAAATACATCATGTACTGAGGGCTTCAGCGCACACACCTGAAGACTTGTGCATGGATGGATGAAGAGGTTGCTGCCTGATGCTCTCCATCCCATTCCCTGCATCAGATGGGCATTTAAGTGCCTTGGGCACAGGACTGAGATTTACTGATTTTGCCACTTCCCAATCACTGAGCTTCCTTTGAAATCCTCAGTTATCATTATTACATCCCTGACTGGTAAAGTGAGGTCAAAGGATGAATATGGATATTTCATCAGCTGACATATCAGTCCTTATACAAAGGCAGCCTCTTGTATTGCGATGTTCTTTGGATTTAGGGTTTATTTAGAGATGTACCTGTGCAGGAGAGAAAGAGACTTTTTCAGATGATGTCTCTGTCATAGCTGGTACATCCCAACATCCAAGGAACAACCACCATCCCCAACAGAAACAGCAACATCAAGTAAAGAAGAGGAGCTCTACAGGAAGAAGAAATTCCCTAGTATGAACATGATGACATGGCCATGTTCAGCACTAAGAACTGTATCTCTTGCACAGTTGGAAAATATTGTGATGTTCAGACATGGGCTTCAGCTCTCCCGGTTTCTGGCAGCATCATGGTAAGTTTGATCCAATGGGGGATTTGACAGCCCACTTCCATTTACCCTTACTCACGTGAGCTTTCTGGGTTGGGAGCAATTCCACTAATGCCACTGGGTCTACTCACAAGCTCAGAGGTCTGCGATGAGGGGGTTACGCAGCTCTGAGTACTTCAGGACTGGTGGTTTATCGGTAACTATGGATTGCTTGTAAACAGTCTTAATTTCTGTTGCAGGATGCCTTGGAAACAGCTCCCTAATCACGACTGTCAGGTGGAGGAGATGTGAGCCCAAGGATAAAAGAAAAGCCTGCTAATGGATTGAAGGCATCTTTATGCTTTCTGAAACGCCAGCTTTCCCTGCAGGGATTCTGCTCCACGGCAACCAGTGGCAAGGACCAGCCACCAGAAAAATGATGGATGAGGAGTAGTGACAGATCTTAGTGATATGTGACAGCACTGAGGAATAATAAGCGTTCAACGGTGTGAGAGATGGAAAGGGGCAAACATTTCTGAAATCTCCTTCTTGTCATCTGCCCACCTCCCACCCCAGCCTAGCCTGAGACATGAAGCGACCTCAAAGACCCAAGCAAAGCTGGGTCCTTCCATATCTTCTTGGGGAACCAGAGACCCCAAGAAGTGGCCTACCTGGCTCTGAGAGGGGTCTGGTCACAGCAGAGGGTGAGGAGCACCCTGCATGGCATGTGATGGAGGGGATCTCACCACGCGATGGCTGTGGCAGATGGGTCTGTCCTCATCAGTTAAACAGCACCCAGGAGCACTTGATGGTGCCAGTACCCAGCGGCCAAGATAGGGAAATCCTGAGACTGGTCCCTGGTTGTTTGACTGACCTGCTCCTTGGCCTGGTTCAGGGTTTAATACCCAGCTGAGGACCAGTTCAGCTGTGGCCACTTTGTTTAGAGCTAAGAGATTTATCAGCAGGGACAAGAGCCACCAAGGCACCTTTAATTTAATGAAATAGATAATGCTTTGGGGTCACAGGGCTGTGGATGTCCTTGCCCCCGTTGCCTCTGCTCCCTTCCCTCTCCCCAAGTCTCATTGCTGATCAGACTTCTCTGTCCTTGTTGGCTCCTTCCCATGCAGTCTTCAATGCCCTCACCACCCCATCAGACCCCATCTCCCCACCATGCTGCTGTTCCTTCTTGCCTTCAAAATCATTGTCCCTGCATCTTCCCTGCCACCTTTTCCATGTCTGTCCCTCAGCTGCTTCTCCAATCCTGTGCTTTCTTCCACCACCCCACCTTTCCCCTCCACGTCATCCTAAATACCCAGCTCCACCAGGGATGTTCTCCTTCCCATCCTCCCCAAGTTACTGTCTCGTGTCCTGTCTCTCTTGGACTGTAAACCTTTTTCTTTGCCTGTACTGTGCGATGACGCTCACTGCTTAGAATAAACAATACCTCACGGCCCTTTTTCTCTCTCGTTTCTTGGTGTGGCTTCAGTAGATGTGTCTGCAAGTGCACCGTGTGTCTGTCCTCGTGGCCAGTTCAGCAGTCAGTCTTGCTGCCACAGCTCTGTCTGTAGTCTTTTGGGGTGACTCTGGTCATGTTTTTGTTCCCTGGTACCTTCCTTTCTTTTTTACAGCCACAGAGACAAGCTTTGTTGTCTATGTAGGAGCCTGACATATTCCGAGCTGCATGACCTTCAGTCCTTTGCAATTCTGGTGCATCTGATAAAGAGTTTGGCCTTTCTCCAGCTTCCTGCAGAGATGTCCTGGGCTGGCAGGTGGCTCAACAAACACAGCAATTGAGGAGAATGAAGGAGAAATCTTGTAGCCCAGAGCAGAAGCAGCTGATGTTAAAAGAACTGTATTTCCCAGCACAATACTGAAAACAGTGGGCAGAAGTGTGTCAGTGGAAATCCAAGCAGATGCACCTCTCAGGGGAAGAAGCAGAAGCTGGCTTAGCAGAAGGACAAGTTTCAGAGATGGATGCCCGGGAGGCTTCTTGTTGTTCAGAAAGTGCCCTGAACATCTTCTTCCTCCATCCCAGGCTAGGACTAAACCTGCCCGTGGTCCCTTCAACCTGTGAGTACAGCTGGGATCCAATTGTGACTAAGTCCCAGGTGGCTCCTTGCTCCCTCCTTGTCCTAATTTATTGCCTGAATGTGCTATTTTGGTCTGTGCTGGCTGGAGCTATGTGTGCACATGGAGATGGTCCTTCTTCCCAGCTGTTCCACACACCCATGGAAAGATGCAGGAGCAGCTCAGTTCTACTTTTACTGTGACCCTCACTGCAGGTAGTGTGACATCACCCTGCCAGAAAGCAAAGGAGACCCTTTATCATACTGAGTGAGGAGCTGAGCTCACAGCATGGCCACCAGTCTGGTTTCATGGGCCATCTGCAGAAGTTAGGTCTGAAGACCAAACTCAAAGCCAAACTGAAGCTGTTTTGTGGACATGGATGGGAGAAGAATCAAGCAGTCTCAGCCCCCTGGGCTTCGTTCAGTGGTGCTGTGCAAGAGACAACATGTGTGGGGAGGTCCAGTCCTTCTCAGTGAGGAGCCTGGAGATTTCACCTAGGACAAGGGAGACCTTTAGCTGGGTTGTGCTTGACATCTCCAGGCTCTAGGGATTTCTAGATACTGGAAAGATGCAGCGGGAGAGAGGATCCCTTGGTGTAGGTAATGCCCTGCATCCTTTAACATGTGTCACCATGACCTGCTCCCACCTGCCATGCTTTCACAGTCCTGCTGCCTCCTCCTACAAACTCTAGACTCCAAGAGTGAAAAAGCTCTAGAACAACCTAAAACAGCAGCCAAAAATCTCAGCTGCACAGTTCTAGGGGCTGAATAGTCAATATTCCTGCATGCCACTGGGGTCCCTAGCTGCCCTTTCAGGTACATTGAAGTCTTCTAACATCTGAATTGCTAGCAGAGCTTTGTAAGTGCTTGTGCATCTGCTGCTTTGGAGGTGGGCAGTTGTTTAAACTCTGAAGCACTGAGCTCCTTGTTGCTCACCTCACACCTACCTCAGGTCAGGTTTCACAAGAAGACACTTTCTTCTCCTTCAGCCTTTGCTGGCCCCAAACTGGTGCACATTTCCAGCACCCACCTAACCTATGTAAGCCATAGAAACCCCTCTGCTTGCTGAAATTCTTCATTTCCCTGCTGTAACTTACAATGTTATCTCCACTATTTGATGCTGTTGCCTTTTCCAAGGAATGTAAATAAGACCAGTTATTAAGTACAACGTTAAGGCCATTTTTCAGGACAAAAGAAGACTTGTATTTTTGTCACTGTTATCAAGGACAACAAACTTCAGTGCACAAAGGACAATAAAGTGTTCAGCAGAGAGAAGTGACTTGCTGTATCTTACAACCTAATTGTTAATTGCATTTGCACAGGAATCAATGAGTTTGTATTTTCTGAGGAACATGAACCTGCCAGTGTCCTGGGTGAGGGCTCTAGCCAAAAAGTCAGTTCCTCCACAGAGGAGAGTCATCTCCTCACCTGAATTCTCTGGGAAAGAAAGGACAGATTTCTCATGGTTCTTTATAAAAAATGTCCCTTCGGCACCAAACTTCATATGTGCCTGGGGCTATTTTGTTATTTCTGAGCCACCAGTAAAGGATTCCTGCTGCTTTTAGGTGCTCTTGAAGGCAACTTTTCATTTTCTATGTGCCTGGAGCTGTGTCTGTCTGTACAGACTCATAACAGCTCCCAAATAGTTAAACTGCTTTGAATGAAGATAATTTTGTAGAAGAGGATAAATGTCATCATCTCTTTCTGATATGTGTCCACCAAAACATCAAGACCTGAATCCACAGAGGAACAGAAATGAGCTGTGAGAATGTCCTCCACATCTGTGAAGAACAAGATAATGTTGCTGGAGCCCCTTATCGTCAGAGACAAGTTTATACCCCAGTCACAAGATTCCAGCTCCCTGTGATTACACCAGGACCAGTGAAGAGGAGACTGTGCTACGTGTGCTCGTGGTAGTCATCTATTGGTTACTTCCAGACACCTCATGCTCCCTCTGGGAAACGAACCTCTCCTGAATTTCATGCTCTTTCTGCATCTCTCTCTCAGATTTAACCTGAGTAATGATGTGTCACCTCCAATTCATCTCTTCTGCATTTCTCACCTTGTCACATCACATAACTAACCCAGCAGTGTGTCACCTGCAGCCCTCATGAGGGCAAAGATCTCCGAATTCTTTCCTCGCTTGGCTAAGACAGAGCTCATTTGTAAGTGTTGCTGCTTGTGTGTTAGGACTTGCTATGTTTCAGGATCAGGCTTTCCTTTCAACCTTCCGATTTGCCCCCTCCCAGTTCACTCTTCCCAAGGTTGATATCCAGGGCCAGACCATGCTGTGCAGCCCTGCAGAGAGCAGCTGATCTCCTCCTAGGGAGGGGCTGTGTTGTCCCTGGATGCCAATTCCTGAGGAGAATAACGTAATTAACTCCCCCTCGCATTCCTTCCAGTTTAAAACAGGTTTGCAATGATTTTTACTGGGAAGGACAATCACACAATTATCTGTATTCAATGCAAACAAAGAGGAAGCCAGGGGATGGGGATGGGACAGAGCCTCTTTGTCCTCCAGGAAGCTGGGTCTTGCTGAAGGATGCACACACTCATGAGAAAAGAGCCAAGGGATTAAAATGAAGAGGTATCCACCATGCAAACATGCAGTGCATGCACCAGCTTTCTTGGCTGCCTCAACAGAGAGCTACTACACTGGGGCTGCTAGGAAGGGTGACTTCTCCTGGTGACTCTCACAGGGTGTAAGGGGAACATTGATGGAGAGTGATTTCAAACAGTTTATGTTGCTCCAGGGAGAGAGGATTTTTGGCTTTCAAGCTCTGTTCTGGAATGCAGGGCAGCAACAAGAGCAGGGTTGGAGACCAAGGAAGAGTTGGGATTAGTCTGGTGTTGTTCCTACCTACAACCTGGATCGTCACATAGGCACTGGCATAGGAAGACCGGAGCTCAGACCCCATAGTTACTCCATCCTCCCTTCCTAGATCAGATGTGAAGACGTGCTTACAAGGGATGGTTTGGCATCTGGAGTAGCTGCTGGCAACTTCAACCTGCCCAGCTTGCACGTGCAAGTGCCCTCGGGCGCGCTCTGAACTGGAAAGTGTGTACAGGCACCTCCAGCCTTCTCCAGAGACCAGGCAATTGGTCCTGTCCTAGCAGATGTCTAAGCATCAGCAGTATGGACCTGGTCTGTACTGACAGTGGGACATCTTTCCAAAGAGGATCCACCCTGCATTTTCCCCTAATCCCTTGATATATGATGCTGGGCTCACCTCATTCCCATAGGAACTGGTAGGTTGGAAGGACTCAGCAGTTTTCCTACACTGGGGACACTGGGTAAGGAAAGTCCTCACTGACCTCTGCCAACAGCTTCTGGCAGCAAACGTCTCTTCACTGTAAGCACGAAGGGCAGGACGAGGGTGAGTATATGAGCAAGAGCTGTCCTGCCAGGGCTCTTCACGTGGTCCTGCCCCATGAGCATCTCATGCAGGGATGGTTAGACTCATTTGTCCAGGTTCAGCTGGTTTCATGAACCAAGGAGGTGGTAACTAATACCTGTTCTCCTGGCTGTGATGCCAACCTCTCCTTCTCTCCTTCAACCTGAAGGCTGGAACCATTCCCTACACAAAGACAACATTTGGCTGGTGGACGAGGGGGGATCTCCACAGCCCCTTAATGCAACTGCTGTGCAAAGTTGCCCATTTTAAAGCTGAGCAGTTTTCTCCTGCCTCTCCATCCGCTTTCTGCAGCCTCACAGATCCCACCCCATCCATCACACATCTCTCCTCATCCCTGGAGATCCTCCTTTTTCTCTCTCCTAATGAAGATTGATTCCCTCATTCCCTACAGGTCTTTCCTTCCCCATCTCTCCCTCTGCACTTCAACAAGACCTGACCTTTCCTCCAGCACCCATCCAGAGCTCCTGACAGCATCTACCCTACCTCCCAGGCTTTGTTCTCTTATGCTCCCATCCACGATTATCCCAGGTACAGAGCTGTCCCCAGAGCTGATCCTGACAGGCATCCAATGCCTTGGTGCCACCATCGCCTCCTGGTGTCTCCTGGGGGCATTGAGAAGGGGCGGAGGAGAAGCTCTCACATGGGGGTTAGCATGTGTTAGCTGGCCTTGCTTTCCTGGCAGTCATTTTAACAGGCACCGGGTCCTTCCTGGGCATCACGAGAGCTTGGCTCCCCTGCGTTATAGGGCTTTCACGATCCGCCTTGAGGGAAACAAACTGCTTCTTCGTGAGACAATTTTACAGCGAGGTGCTCATTCGATGCAGGTTATAATCAATTGGCAAGCATTTTTCATAGCTGGTGGGTGGGCCTGATCCTGGTCCCAGTTGAACCAGGGGCTGGTCAAAAAGTCAACAGCTCCAGCCCTCCTAATTTTGTGGACATCCATGGGTTTTGGACCAGGACCAGGCTCACCAACCAGCCTGAGGACATACCAAACATGCGGGCTGCTTGGGGAGCGCTCTGCAGAGCCACTTGTCACGGGGCAAATTCCAACTCGGGGGTGGCATTTTGGTTTTAGGCAGCAGCCAATCACTCTGACAGCTTTGCAATGATGCTCTTTCTCTGCTTCCAGGACCCCTGAAAAAACCACTGGTGCTACAGACCAAGAACCAAGTACCTTAGTGCAGGACCAACGCGCATGAAGTCGAGCGCTTTCTTCTGAGCGGCGGTTGGAGCAAACGTATAGTCTGCATGAAATGTGTATCGTCTGGCTGGCATACAATAAAGCTGATGATCAGAGTTGAATGACAATTTCTCTTGTCTCTCGAGCACTGAGAAGTTACTGTCACCAGGATCTGTGTAATGTAGTTAGCATGTCTGTGCCTTGATTTATAATCAGTAAAGTCAGAGAAAGAAAAATGGGTCCAATTCTCCCTTTATTCATAGCAGTGAAATGGCACTTGGTTTCAGTGGTCTCTCTAGTTTACAGAGAGATCAGAATCACACCCGTAACTCAGGGAAATACCATACTGGATTTCAGGGATTATCCCAGGAGTCTAGTTGATAGGATCAGCAACCCTTTTCAAAAATCCTTGCAAGATTTAGTGCACCATAAATTCTTAACCACTGTCAGGATCTTGCATTGGGATGTTGCCAGGTGAAGCACGCCTTGTGCAAGATCTGGCAGATCCCCTTGTCATTGTGCTGTAGCCAAGAACATCTCAGACCTTCTCTGAGGCTGTTAACATTCAATTTTTTCAATTTGCCATTTAGGGCAAATGCTGGACAAGACACCAAAACTTGCTGGCAAATTAGTCAAATTTCTTATCAGCATATTTTCCAAAAATGTTTCCTTGAAAAATTGTAAAGTACAAACTGGAAATGCTGTAGGAGAAGTGTAGCTGGTTCATGGGTTCGCAGGTCTGGTTGTTCTGTATGCCCATCTTTTCTGGGCTGGGCTCCCTATGCCCATAAGTCATATGCATCCCATGTTGGGAGATAGATGCAGTCCAGCTCTACAGCCTGTCGCCTAGAGATAGATAAATAGATGAAGTACCCAGACTGCAGTTCCAGCAAGGCACTGGCCCAGCACAGTCCAATAAATAATTCTAGGTTTAGGCTGAATTGTTATAACAGTTAGAGCTGGGATGTGCGTTACTTTCCTCAAGTGCTAACCTTAAGCAGAAGGCTGCTCTTCCTTCCCAAATTAATTATGCAAGGCAGCTGCTTCATCAGAGGTGGGAAGAGCTGGGCAGCTTCCACGGAGCATGGCAGCTCCAAAGCCCTCCAAAACCAGAGGATCTTGTTTGCTGGGTCTAGTTCAGAAGGAAACTGCATTGGGCTTGGAGAAGTCATTCAAATATTTCAAAGTGAAAATGCAAGTCCATGATACACCTCCTATATAAGCACTCCTCCCATACAGATTCCTGTTCTATGCAGGAGTAAATCAAGAGTGATTCCAGTTTTAAATGGTTTAAATTTAAATGGTTTGAGTTCTAGTTTTAAATTTCCAGTGATTCCAATTTTAAAATGAACGCATGTTCTAGGAGATCCCTTCTCCTGCACTTGCAGAGACATTTGGTTACGACTGCTATTTGTTATCCAGGTTGTACCACTGCTAAGGCACCCTGTGATGGCCAAAATCCCAAGGGTGCCAAGAGCCTTACAGACACAGAACAAAACATGGGGATCCACCCAAAGGACCTTGAAGGCAAAGCAGGAGCCTAAAATTGCCTCAAGCTCCCGAAGTTCACATTGTGGTGAGTTCTCTTTGGCAATGGGAAGGTTGGAAAGAACCTCCTTGTTAAAGGGATGAAATACAGAGGAATATTTGTAGCGACAACATTTGTACAAGCCAAGAAGAAATGAGAGTAAATCCAATCACTGAACCATTGCAAAGCACCTCCGAGAAGACGTGAATAGCAACTAATGAAATATTCAATACAAAGGGAAGTAGATTACATGCCTGTGAATAATTGCGCCGAGCGTGTGCCTCGCTCAGTAGCTGAAGGGTCCTTGTTACACACGATTAAGTAATTAACTTTTTTTTTGTGTGTATAATTACCATGATTGCACAATTATTAGAGAGGAGCCCAGTCCAAAGCTCCAGCGCCAGACGTCGGTGGCCTGCAGAAGGTTTTGCTCCAGATCCATGGAGCTGCTGGTGTCCCAGGGAAGCAGGACCTGGCTGTTGCTCTCTGATGTCTTGGAGCCCATCACTTGTTTCTGAATCAGATGGACCTCAGGAAAAAAGACAGCATAGATCCAATCATCCAAGTATCTTATCTATACACAATTATTTGTAGAAACCCGGACATCCATGGTGGAAAACATGAGAAAAAAGGCTTTTTCTCCCATCATTATCTGATCTTCAGGGAGCTGGCTTGGAGGGGAAGAAAAGCCAACCTTAACGTTTACCAAAATACAGACATTTTTTCGCCTCCATCAGCTCCATGAAGCAGCTCAGCACAAGGTGAGAGCAGGAACAAGAGGCCACCAGGTCTCATTTCACCAGTGGAAACTGTGGGGAAATGTGTCCAAAGTAAGAAGGTGAAATTTCACAGAGGTAGGTTTTGAAATGGCAGAGTTGATTTAAACGCCAACCCAAATCAAAGCAGAGGATTCCCACGTTAGAAAACGTTTTTGTAACTCGTAAGTAACCACGTATTTTTCTACCAGACTGGGTACGGTATTTCAGACTGACAAAAAAAAAAAAAATTCAATTCAAATTTCATTTCATAGAGAAATGCAGTGTTCTGACTTAACTCAGCATCTCACCCTCCTCAAAATTTTCATTTTGCCACAAGCTGGAATATTTACTGTTTATTAAGAAAGAAAAAAATAACAATTTCTGTATCCTGGCAGATTCTGCTCTCCATTGCTAACATTTCCCTCCCCGTCCTCCTGGTGTCAACTGCTCTCCTCAGACTCTTGCTTGCTTCCACTTCTCTTTCCATTTAGCTTTTCTTCCTCTACATAATGCGTCCCACTCGGGCTCCTCCTACCCTCAAAAATAATCGAGTTACCAACTGTCATATTGCCCACCCAGCACATCGTGTACAATTTCCCACCGTGCTTCTCTTTTTAGATTGTGGCTGGGAGTTTCCCTCATTTTGTGCTTTTCACTGCTCTGCCTGCCTTTCGCGTATCCCGAGGTATTACTGTAATAGACGTGATTAATAGGAATTATCCTCCCACCAGCAAGACTAATTCAATGCAGCTGAATTTTGCATGACTGCTTTTATCTGTAGTGTACTCGGTACATCCTTACAACCTTGGCTGTGCTTTGTATCCGCCACGGCGCAAATCTGCAAAGCTGAGAAAGGAATCCCCCAGGCAAGCAAAGCCAAGGCTAACGTAGGTGCAACACAGGAGATCAGACATTAGAGCAAGGAAAGAAAAGGAATATTTCCATATCAGAAATTAAATGCAATGGAGGGAGATAGAGGCAGGAAGCAAAGTTTTCCGTTCCCCCCTTCAGGCGCTGGGTAATAAAACTGGTCCAGGGAGGATGCATCCCCTAGAGAAGAGGAGCAGCAGTTCTGGAAACGAACAGTAAAGTGTTCAGAAAGGTGTTTCAGACTGGATTTTAACCTTTGTAGGTCTCGGGCTTCACAGTTTTGAGGACTTCTGCTGATTTTCAGGGAAAAAACATTGCCCGGGGTGGAGGAGATGCGTAAAGTTCACAGGAGATGCTTTGCCCACCAGTGGCACTGGCAGCATGAACATGGATGAATGCTGCAAAACCCCTTGTCTGATGGGTTATTTCCATTTAACGAGGCAGTGACTGAAGGAGCTCAGTGGCTCACAGACAGATCTATCGAGGACCAAAGGGAGATTCAATTAGGATTTGAGGCCAACAATATCCATGATGCAAAGTGGCCAAAACTGCTGGAATTGTATGTGTTGGATTTGCCCTTCTGATTTATGGGCCACTTCCTCCAAAGGTTGTAAATACCGCAAAGCAGAGGATTGACTCCTCACTGATTTACACCAGCCAAGGTCTGTCCAAATGGCACAGAAAATGCAACAGCTCTTGTTAATGCTGCGAATAGCACGTTGGTTTGGTTGTTTCTCCCCTCAACCCCCCACAATGATTCCTAGATGACTTAGGCTCCCTTGTTTCTTCGAGCCTCTTAAAAATTCTGACCTGAATTATTTAACCTCTATTCACTCCCCCTTTCCTCCAGTGTCTTTTCTCTTTTGTTTCCATTACCTTGATGTGTTTATCTCCCACTCTGTCATTCCAGTCACTTCATTTCTTCTTTTACTCTCATGCATCTTTCATAGTTTACCCCTCTTTGCTCTTGCAAGGGGCAGGTTTTCCTATTTGGTGGCAATCAGTTTTTGTGACATATCTAGGTTACTGTTAGGACTCCTTCTCTGTGTAAAATGTCTTTCATTTTTTATGAATCAGCTTTAATAATTTATCCCCCATCAATGATGTATAATGAAATCACCATCCTGAAATGGCTTTTCCGTGTTGAGGTAATGGAACAGAGAGGGGCTGGAAGGTACTGTCCCCGGATGGTATTTTGGTGCAAGATAAGCCACAAGTTCCAGGGGAAGGAGAAAGCTGAAACAGCTGAGAAGATGCTATTGTTTGGGGTCTGGATGGGAAGGGAAAGGAATGGACCTGCCTTTATTTGCCTGTAGAGTGAAACATCAGGATTCACATGAACCATCGTGATACTCTCACTGGTGGACTTTTGTCTCAGAGCTAACTTTAAGCTCCATTACTTACCTTCCCTGAGCTGCAAATTTCCCCACTGTGGTCCAAAATGGATCACAAGACGTTGAGTCCCTATCCCTGGAGGTGTTCAAGACCAGGCTGGATGGGGCTTTGAGCAACCTGGTCTAGTGGAAGATGTCGCTGCCCAGGGCAGGGGGGTTGGAACTGGATGACCTTTAAGGTCCCTTCCAGCCCGAACCATTCTATGATTCTACAATTCTATGTAACTGAGGCGTATGACCCACACCATATCATGAATTCATGGAGGTGGGAGAGCTGCTGTAGTCAAGGTGATCTAGGGATACCAGTAAGGCAAGGTTGGTAGCACGTTATCATTTATTGGAAGAAGAATAAGGATTTGAGAGGACATTTTCTCAGGATCACAACTGCTGCACCAAATTGAGTAGAGGCTGTTGGTCCAGACCCTTGCAGTGGCCTAGGATGGGTTAATTAAGGAGCCAAATGCACACGTGCAGTATTTTAACAGGCAAAACCAATTATAAGGTACAACCAAAATCCTCTTAATTTTCAGATGACATGACAGGAAAGTGCGTGAGCCAAATCCTGGTGTTTACACCTTTACACTACTTTGAACCTTGGCTTTGTAGGAATACAGATGAGTTAACACAGCAGAGGATTTGACAGTAGAGGCTGTCAAACCTAGGATCCAAGGGATGCAGCTTGCTCCTTCCTGACATTCCACAAAATCAAACTGCCAGATCCCAGTGATCCCAAACAATGCAATAACGCAGCCTTGGATCCAGGCAGCTGGAGCCCATCCCTCAGGAGGGCTTCCCTCAAAGAAGTACCAAATCCCCAAGTATTTAAACATTTTATCTCATGCACCCAGAGTTCACAAGTTATTAAAAATAATTAAATTAAAGCTGATATTGGATTTTTTTTTGTTTTCATCCTTTATTCTCCAGTCATCTCTTTAAGCTTTTCCCTGTAATCACATCTTTTTAAACAAATGGAAGCAGAAATATTTATCAATCCACCTGAGTCTAGCAGCTGCAAAAACAAATGTTCCTTTAAAAATAATTTCCTGAATTCCCCTAGGAGAAAAACATAAAAGAATATTTTTGCATGGAAGTAAACATGAAAGAAACGACTCTTTTTTGCCTGGTTCTTCAGCATTCATCATGTGATTATTTAAATCTTCATAGAAGTCATTAAATAAAGCAGCTCAAGAAAACATAATTGATTTTCCTCTCTCCTCTGTGTGGCTCATTTCTAATTAACTATTTGTTGCTCGTCTTTCCTCAGGAAGAACAATGAATATATATTTATGAAATTGCACAATCACAACTCCCAGCACAGCAGCTTTTCAAAGGGTGAGCTATGTTTGTATTAAGCTTGAATGTATCACGCAGGGCACTGACGATAGCCATGACCGTCCAGTGGGAGTTGGTGTCGTGACAGAAGAAGAACTCAGTTATTCATTCATATCTAGCAGAAATATGATAAATCCAGGAAACAAAACCCAAAGCAGTAACAAAACAGAAATTTTCTCAAAACCAGGCAAGCTAATGAAATGCAAATAAAGTTCATGGCAAGGTATTTAGGGTAGGTGCATTTTAGAAGGAGAAGGAGGTACTCCAGAAATCAGGCTTAACTGTAACAATCCTCATGGGTTTTCATAGGAAATTTGTATGAAATGCAATTGTCTTTTTTGCTCCAAAGTCATAGAATCGTAGAATATAATCATTGAATGCTTTGGGTTGGAAGGCACCCCTGCCATGGGCAGGGACATCTTCAACTACATCAGGTTGCTCCAAGCCCCGTCCAACCTGGCCTTGAACACCTCCAGGGATGGGGCAGCCAGAGCTTCTCTGGGCAACCTGGGCCAGGGGCTCACCACCCACACAGTGAAGAATTTCTTCCCAATATCTCATCTAAATCTCCCCTCTTTCAGTTTAAAACCATTACTCCTTGTCCTATCACTAGAGGCCCTGCTAAAAAGTCTGTCTCCATCTTTATTGTAAGCCCCCTTTAAGCACTTGAAAGGCTGCAATAAGGTCTCCCCGGAGACTTCTCTTCTCCAGGCTGAAGCCCCCCAGCTTTCTCAGCCTGTCCTCCCAGCAGAGGGGCTCCAGCCCTCCCAGCATCTCCGGGGCCTCCTCTGGCCCTGCTCCAACAGCTCCATGTCTCTCCTGTGCTGAGGACTCCAGAGCTGGACACAATACTCATATGAACAGAGCTCAGATCTCCACTGGTCTTCAGGTGTTAATCCCACTACTTTCTGGGGCTTGTAAGCTCCTAAATAAGTTTTGAAAATGGTCCTCGGGGAAGTGTTTAAATAGCCTTTTCCCACGCACTCTACCCTCTAGCCCACATTTCCCCACTGAACATGTGGGCTTTGGTCTCCATCCCCCATGGTCTCCATCCCCCATGTACAAGTAGATGCAACCAGGAGGTAAGAAAATCACCAAAAGCCCTATTTTATTCACATTCTTCTTCTAGGTTTACAACAAATGCCTCTATTAAACCAGAAGAAGGGAATATGCAGCAGAAGGGAAGGGCAGAAGGCTTGAAATTGCAAGGAGGGATTTATCCAAGCAAAAAAGTCCTCACCATCTGAGATGTTCACTCCAGTCTCCTGGAAACAGAAATGGTCGCTTCCAGGAGACAACACATCTCATCCTAAGGGAAATGATAAAAACAGCTTCCATGAGCTGCATTCCAGAGACCTGAGCCAGGTGTGACCATCTCAAATATTTAAATTTATATTCAGATGTCTAATGTCCAGGGAGTTGAATCTCCAATGTTGGCATCCTGTGCCCCGGAGAACCATATGCAAAAGTCTGGTAATATCTTATGTGAAGTTTGCGTTGCACCAATGATTGCACAAAAAACGGACAAAAAAGCCTTGCTATGATAGCAAAGTGTGTATTCTTTGCATATAAATTTAATACATGCACACACCAGCCCCAAACAATGCTAGGACTGTAGTTATTAACACAATATTGGATCATCTGCCCTGATGCTGTAGAAAAGTAAAATGGGGGTTTTTTTGCTCGTTTGGAACGAGAAAACTAAAGCCAAAGGAATTAATCGCTTTCCCAAGGTGTCTAGTGCAACTATAACATGTCTCTGTATTTCAGTCCATCATTTGTCTTATCTCAAGGAATACATTTTGTAAGCGCTGCCTTCAGAAAGGTGCAGTTTTCTCCCTCCTGAAAGCAACCCAGCAGCTCAGAAATGGGTGACTAATGGATTTCCTGCTTCTGTTGAGATACAGCCATATTATTCATAATTATTTCAGTGACATTTTCATTTGTCTTAGTTTGCAAGGCATAATGGTAATGATGTGCTGTATTTCCCAGTGAAAAGTGCAAGGAAAAGGTTAAACCAAAGCTGCACTTCAAAGTGTCACTAAGAAATTTGGGAAGAACTTGGGCGCTCCTTAGCTATCCACCCTCTCCAGAGTGTCCACCCCTTTTCCCAGGCAGGCTTTGGGATCAAAACCTTCAAAGTCTTCACAAACACCTCTATGGACATGAAAATATGGGCTCTAATTTTAATCCGGATTTTAAAAGGCTGTGTTTAAAGGTTTCAGGATGGAAGTTGGAAAGCCACTTCCCCTCATAACAGGCTATTCTTGAAATGTTCCTTCTAGAGTGTTTTCCTTCAGTTTTCTCTGAAACAGCAGACATCAATCATTAAGGGTGTTATAACAGACAGTAGGGGCGTTACCTTCTCTTCCAGCACAAAAAATCCAGTTCTTTGCTGGATTTCTAACTGCCTGAAATCTCTCATAGCCTTCACTTAAAAACAAAAGAAAAACAGAATGCTAGTTTTCCAGTGAGGGAGGGAAAATAACCAACCCAGCTCTTGTCTATATGTATATGAATTTCCCTATACTCTGTGTAGCTATCTGCATTTTGGATTGAAAGGGTGAAGAAGATCCTTGCCCATACGCCCACGAATTTCAGCAGACCCCTGCTCATCTACAACATTTGAGCATCCCACTTGCACGCTTCAGCTGCTGAAGTCACTTCATGTTATGCATGGTAGAAGGAGTCTCCCCAGCTTTCTCCCGCGGTGAGATAATTTCAGATATGCACGCAAAGCGAGCAACATCATTGGAAAAATCTGTCTCCTTATAACATCTCTGCACTGGTGCAAACATCCAACCTTGTGTATTCATCGACCATTCCTATGAGGGGGTGCTTGTTACTGGCCTGGCCACTGTTTGCTTACCAATATCTATGGCTGAATTGGTATCTGCATTACTGAACTGGAACCCTGACGTTCTGGCCTTCTCCAGCCCATCTAAATTGCTCTGCATGGCAACTTCACTCCCAGCTGTACTGATTCTGAGACTTAAATACACTGGAGAAGAGAAGACTGAGAGGGGAACTCATCAATGATTATCAATATCTAAAGGGCAGGTGGCAAGAGGATGGGGCTGGACTCTTTTCAGTGGTGCCCAGCGACAGGACAAGAGGTAATGGGCACAAACTTGAACATAGGAAGTTCCACCTAAACATGAGGAAGAACTTCTTTCCTGTGAGGGTGGCAGAGCCCTGGCACAGGCTGCCCAGAGAGGTGGGGGAGTCTCCGTCTCTCGAGACATTCCAAACCCGCCTGGACACGTTCCTGTGCCACCTGCTGTAGGTGACCCTGCTCTGGCACAGGGGGGTTGGACTGGATGATCTCCAGAGGTCCCTTCCAACCCCTGCCATGCTGTGATTCTGTGAAATCATACCACTTTATTTCTGTCTCCACCACGTCCCACAGTTCTATTACCTTCTGATCAGATTTCTGCTGCAGGACCTGCTGGCTGGCAGTGCAGGAAAATGGACATACATTCCTTCTTAAGGACAGACTGAGCCTGTCCGTAGGCAAATATGAAATGAGGAAAGGTTCAACATGGCTGTTTTCTGAACAAGGCTCCAGACCTTCTGCGAGCCTATGTTGTCCCTGTTATCCTTTCAGGTTTTTTGGTGCCTCTTCTCTGATTTCTCCAGATCTGGCCCCATTATCACTAGGACACTAGAAAGATGATCAGTTTTATCCAATACAGCAACTCAGTGTCTTCCACTGTCCCTAACAGGACATCGCATCCCCTAGATGTAATTGCAATGGCCACAATGGCAAAAGAATTTTCTCCCAAGAGGGGATCCATCCTCTAAATAGTCTTGGAGTATTTCTTATCCATGTGGTCATCCAGAAGAGCCCAATCCTGCAAGGCCTTATGCCCAACTGGAGCCTTTGTGGTCCATACTTCCATGCAAATGGGTGCCACCATCCGGTTGATGGCACTGCATGTGACAGTTGTGTCCCAGACCAACTATTAAACATGGAGCCATAAAAAAAGGTCTTAGTTCATTCATCAAAGCTGAATTAACACCAGTTAAATTCCTCAGCTCAATTTTCTGAGCTAGTAGCAGCAAGCCTCCTTCATCCTGCCCAATATGTAGTACGAGGTGTATTTGGCAGGAGAAGACAAGCCTTCTTTTCCCTTGTGCAACAGGGCTTGGTTTTTGGAACAGTTGCATAAGGAGGAAATGCGATGTGTGGGCAACCTTGCTTGTGGTTCAGCTTTCCAGTTATGCAGAAGTAAAAATAGGTTAGTGGGTTTGCAGGAATAGGAAGATTCTGCAATCCTCACTAAACGATGCGTGGCCAGATGGTCCCTCTCTGGGCAGGATCTATGGCCAAGACTTTTCTACCCTGCCCAGTTATCCTCTGAACAGAGCCCAGAGTTAATCCTTCTCGTCCAGGAGGGCATCTCATCTTGATCTGCTGCACCAAGAGATGGGGAAGCCAACACTTACCTCACTAAGCTCTTCTCCCTTGACACTTAAAAATGCATTGCTTTATTATGTCTGAAAATAAACAGCCCCACTGAATCTCTAGGACCTTCTCTCAATGGCAATGCTTTCCCCTTTCAAAGGGTGACACTAGCCCTTTTTCCTCAGAAGATCACACTGATTGCCTGCTCTCAGTGACCCCCAAGAACCCTTCTTCCCAAGAAACATGCGTATCTCAGGCCACAATGTCCTACATTTTCCCAGACTCTGACTTAGCTTTTGGCTTTATTAACATGCATTTTGGCTGTACAGCCCCAAGCGATCCAGGCTGCTCTGTGTGACTCATCACTTTTTTTGTGCTGGCTGTCTTTAAGTTGTCTGTGAGTTATGTCAGTGGTAAATTTATATTTATTTCCAGATCATTGAGAAAAATGTCGAAGAGCGTCAAGCCTTGTAGCAGCCTCTGTGGACCTCTGCCCAAAAGCTCCACAGGCAACCACAGATTTCAAACCAGCCACGTCATCCAGCTGGTATCTGCTGATTAAAACCTGCCAATTCCTTGTATCATTGAATAACATTTTTTTTTGCTAATGACACAGAAATATTTGGTCATTGTCATGCTGGCGAAATATCGTATCCAACATGTATTTCTAAGAGTATGACTATCTCAATTCAGTGACCAGCTCCAACCCATTGATAGGATTCCTCCGTTCCCATTTCATCATCTCTCTGCTGTATTTTCCCCAGTCATCATGTATTTTTCCTTGCAGCCTTCAGCCTCTCTTATTCATTTTCTCTCCTTCTTTGCCGCTATGCATAATACAAGGTACCTGCTTTCCTTTTTGCCATTGTTTTTTAGCGTTTCTAATTGTGGAGATGGAGTGGAGAAGGTTTTGACTCTATGCAGTCCTTTTTCTGTGTTACAAAACAAAATATTTTAGATATCCTACTGGCTTCTGCTGAAAAGCTCCTAGATATCACCCACGTTTTCTCAGGCTGAATTGTCCCTCTTGGCTCATCTCTGTGCAGAGATGAATCCCTTGTTTCTCTGTGCAGAGGAAGGAGACACCTCAAACAATTCACTGATAAGCCAAGGAGGAAAAAAAAAAAAGGCAAACTGTTTGAAATCAGACAGATGAATGTGGTGTTATTAACGTGCTTAAAAATATATGAGTTGCAATTTATAACTCTGAGTTGTTCAATGAACCAACAAGATGTGGTTTGGATTTCATTTTAGTGCTAATGTGAAGCAAACCAAGAGTCCATCCGTGCAGACGGGACTTGGTTTTTGGAAGAGGTGATGGGCTCCTGAGCTGTTTTCAGTAGACAGATCTGGGCAGTGGCACGGGGATGCGGGCACATCGGAAGCATCAGGCAACAGATGTCCTGAACATCAGGAATGGAGGCTGATCTCTTTGGAAAAACCATCCTGCCGCATTTAATCATGATAAGCAAACACAGGACGAGGGGATACCAGCTGATGCCATCTCCAGTGCTTTCAAGGAGCTCAGTAAAAGTGCACTTGGAAATGCACCTTTGCCTCGGGCAGTATTTTAAATAGGCAATGCCCCTACTCGTGCCACAAATGATGTTTCCATTTGGAAACGTGAAACTGTTACAATACTGCTCTAAATCACAAGAAATGTTCCCCTGTAGGGTCTCCCTGTCTCTTCCTTCTCTATGGAGACAGGCAATTTTGCAGCAAAGATTTCTGCAGCAAAGATTTTGCAGCAAAGTATGGATTATGAACAGAGAGAAGGGGAAGGCTGGCAAAAAAATTAAGTGAAAATAGAGAAGGACTTGGGAGTGTTGGGTGATGAGAAGCTCAACATGAGCCGGCAATGTGCGCTGGCAGCCCAGAAACCCCCCCGCAGCCTGGGCTGCATCCCCAGCAGCGTGGGCAGCAGGGCGAGGGGGGGGATTCTGCCCCTCTGCTCCGCTCGGGGGAGACCCCCCTGCAGTGCTGCCTCCAGCTCTGGGGCCTCAGCACAGGAGAGACACGGAGCCGCTGGAGCGGGGCCAGAGGAGGCCCCGGAGATGCTGGGAGGGCTGGAGCCCCTCTGCTGGGAGGACGGGCTGAGAGAGTTGGGGGGGTTCAGCCTGGAGAAGAGAAGGCTCCGTGGAGACCTTAGAGCCCCTTCCAGTCCCTCAAGGGGCTCCAGGAAAGCTGGGGAGGGACTCTGGATGAGGGAGGGGAGCCATGGGACGAGGGGGAAGAGTTTTACTCTGCAAGAGGGGAGATTGAGATGAGGTATTGGGAAGAAATTCTTTGCTGTGAGGGTGGTGAGCCCCTGGCCCAGGTTGCCCAAAGAGGTGGTTGATGTCCCATCTCTGCAAACATTCCAGGCCAGGTTGGATGGGGCTTGGAGCAACCTGATCTAGTTGAAGGTGTCCATGCTCATGGCCGGGTGGTTGGACTAGATGGCCTTTAAAGGTCCCTTTCAACCTAAACCATTCTGTGGTTCTCTCCCGTCTAGGTTTCTGCCAGGGGTCCTGGGCCAAGGGGTTGGAATGGGGTGACATCAGAATCGCTGTCATGGAACGGTACTGACCATGTCCCCAGCAGGTTGTTGCCAGGATACGAGGTACAGGGACAGTCTCCCAGTGTTCAGCTCCTGACCGCCTGCAGATTCCCAATGCCACCATGCTTGGCCAGGTAAGATGAGATGTGCCCATGTCCCCATGCTGGAGCAGGTCTCCATCCTTTCCTTCTCCTTGTACTGGGCTCACTGCCCTCCTCCCCATTGCCTCCCCTGCACCTTGTCAGAAACTAAAACTTCACACCCTTGTCCCTCTGACTCAGGAGGCTGTCTTTAAAAACTAGTGTTTTGGAGGCATTTTTGCTCATAAAAGTGTGTGTTGCTGTTATGAGTATTCTGGGGCCTTCCTTATAATTCTGAAGATTGTCTTGAAAGACAAAAGTGCGCAGGGTGAGATGATGAGAAATGAGAGCTGGGGGTCTCACATGAATCCAGGAACTGGGGATTTTAAAAAATACCATATTAGCCTATTTCTGGCGACAGACTCTTTCTCCATTCAGCATCTCTTTATCAATCTGCTCTGTTTTATACCCTCTAAAAGAGATTTGCCTCCATTAAGGAACAGAAAAATGTGGTTTTGGCTTGAATGTCAGCTGTCTCATTTGATAATAATTTGGGTTCTTTTCCAAAATCTTCTCTGATCCCAGTCCCTGAGGTGGCAGCAGATTTCTGGAAATGCTGGCACAGCCTGAGCCCACCTGTGGTATTTTCAGCACTTCCAGCCTCGAGTCAAACCAGAAATGCAGAAGACGGGCCCTTTCACAGAATCACAGAATCTTCAGAGTTGGAAGGGACCTCTGGCTTCTCTGCATTTCCCACTTTCTTCCCAGAATAACATTTATTCTTGCAGTTCTGTTTCTCCCATATTAATGTACTTTTTCTTTCTAACTCTGAAGAAATGCCGATATCATAAATATGATGTGGAAGGCAGAAACCCCTTAACTCTGTTCCCCGCTTTGCCATTCATTTTGTGCCTCATCTTGGATGTGTTATTTAATCTTTTTGCTTCAATAGTGATATATGTACAGCAGAGATAATTCCTTTTTTTTTTCCCCTCTCTATTGTGAGATGTTGTTATGAGGATTAGTCAATGTTTAAGACGGGTAATTATTCTGAGTTATTCATGAGAAAACCATAGCATCAGGCTGCGTGGAGTCCGTGACAAGATTTCATTTAAAATGGTGACAAAAAATATTGCATGCAGCTGCAGCAATTAGCCAGCAGCACCAGTGCCCATCAGGCTGCTGACAAACAGCCTCATTTACCCTGTTTTCCCCTCCATGGATCATAGAATCATAGAATATTTCAAGTTGGAAGGGGCTTATAAGCATTATTGAGTCCAACTCCCAGGTATGTGTCCTATACCCTCTGCCAAAGAGATACGGGTTCCCACTGGAGAAACCAAGTTTGAATTTACTTTAAGACTTGGTCCCACAACACAAAGTCTTTGGTGGCAACATGGTCCCTGTCCCTTGCCTCTGCCAGTTCACAGTCCAGTCCCTGTCGGCTTAAACAAATGGATGGCCTCCACAGTTGTCTTCTCAGCTGGGAGAGAAAGGAGGCATGACCTTCAGCCAATATTCCTGCTGGAAACTGGGTCATGGAAAACCACAGCCGTGGGAGAGTCAAATTTACCCTTGGGGGAGCCTATAGGTCTCTATAGCCCTTACGAAGTGCAGGCTGTTGCATGCATCAGTCTGAGATGCCTGAAAACCAGGAGAACTATTCCTCATCCAGCACATCCGGCCAATACGTTTAGCACCAGATTGTAAAAGAGGTCATTTTTCAGAAAAATCACAGAATCACCAAATTGCTGAGGTGGGCAGGGACCTCTGGAGATGACCTAGTCCAAAGCCCCAGCTCAAAGCAGAGTCAGCTGGAGAAGGCTGACCAGGTCATTTTCCAGCTGGGTTTCAAATATTTCTGAGGATGGAGACTCCAGAGCCCCTCTGAACAAACTGTCCCAGTGTTTGATGCACTGGCAAAGTTTTTTCTTACATTTAAATGGAAAGTTGAGTATTTCAGTTGGTGCCCATTGTCTCTTGGCACCATCACCAAGAGAGATGACTAGACAAAGACATGTCCACCCTGGCCTAGAGTTGGGGCAAATCTTACTCTGAGAGGTGCTTGGCTAAATGTGTTCAGAGGTCCCTTGTCCCATGAGCCTTTTGTAGAGTTTGGCTGCTCCCATCCAGCCTCTCTTCAGGAAAGAAGGTCTCCAAATGATGCTTCAGTAAAGAGACAGGAAGGAGACAGAGGTGGACTGTGCAATTATTGATTAAAATTAAAGTGTGGAGCAAGCACAAGAGGCAACCGAGCCTGTCTGTGGAGCAGAACGAGGCGCTCAGCTCAGCCTTTCGGCTATTGCTGCTGGAGCCAGACAGACACAGGCTGTGATGAATGGAGATGAAGGTTTTGCTGATTCACAGCAGGCAGGTGATTTACTGCAGAAAGTGCCTGGCTGTTAACTCTTCCCTCCCCTCCGCTTCCCGACTGGAAGAAAGAGGCAGCCTGTGGCTCTTCCCATGATGGGCAAAGGGCTGCAGGGCTGGACTGTGGCCGGTGGACACGTCCTCCTGAGGTGTTCCTGGGGGACAGCCTAGCCCACCTAGAGCTGGCTTTGTCCCTTTTCCACCATGCTACAGGCACAGATGGGAGACAGACACAAAGATGAGAAGTTGTGTCTGTTTGTCGTGGGTGGAAATATTTCACACAGTTATGAATGAGAGGCAATTCAAGATTTATTAATGATTTGAGGCAAATCAAGAGGTTGAATTTTAGCAGCACTTAATTGTTAACCGATTTAAGGGTTCACAAGATGATTTAATAGAATAATTGAACAGCGACTTAATTACAGACTCAAAAATGACAAGATTCACACTAACTTACTAAAAGGTATCCCAAATCAATACATACGCATATGAGCACAAACACACAAAATCACTTGAGGGGCTGCACACATACCTACACCCGAGTTTTTAACTGCTAGGACCAAAGGTCCCTTTACAACGGGCATCTCCAATGAGTCGGTGGGTGCCCCTTTCTGTTTTATGCATGCACAGACAAATGAACAGAAAGTATTTGGATCCAATGAAGTATAAGAACACCCACCCTCATAGGAGCTAATGTGTATATTAGAAACACATGGATAGAGAGGTGGATGAAAAGGTTACCAAGATGGCTATCAAGGGCTACCAAGATGCTGAGGGGACTGGAACACCTCTCTTATGAAGAAAGGCTAAGAGATTTGGGTCTCTTCAGTCTGGAAAAAAGACGACTGAGACTTATTCATAACGCTTATGAATACTTAAAGGGTGGGTGTCAGGAGGATGGGGCCAGGCTCTTTTCAGTGGTGCCCAGTGACAGGACAAGGGGTAACGGGCACAAACTTGACCACAGGAAGTTCCACCTAAACATAAGGAAGAACTTCTTTCCTTTGAGGGTGGCAGAGCCCTGGCACAGGTTGCCCAGAGAGGTGGTGGAGTCTCCATCTCTTGAGACATTCCAAACCTGCCTGGACGCGTTCCTGTGCCACCTGCTCTGGGTGACCCTGCTCTGGCACAGGGGGATTGGACTGGATGATCTCCAGAGGTCCCTTCCAACCTCTACCATTCTGTGATTCTGTGAAAGAGAGACTATCCTATCCTTAAAATTTCTCTTTTCTCAAGTTTGGAGTAAATAATACTCACAATGCATTGGCCTTCCACAGTGGGAGATAAATGAGACTCAAGAGGGTTGACTCACCCTGGCCTTTTTGTCCTCAAAGTGTCTGCCTGAGCGGTGTCCCAGCTCAGGGGAGATGCTGGTCACAGCCCACTGCGATCCAGGAGAGCTCAAAGGGTCTTCCTAGAATGACTACTTATAGGGGCTGAGATAATTGACTTTATCAGTTTTCTCAGGTACTTTTCCACTCTGGCCCAACTCAGACAATGGAATATTCTGGTACTTTCCACCAGTTGCACAAGCCCAGAAGTTGTTAGATCTTGAAATTCTTGTATCACCCCCCTCTTTGGGCCACAATCCATATGTTGTCAGGAGTGATCAATTACTGCTATTGTTTCCGAGCAATAAGACTCACGGGAGCCAGGTGTGCTAAGGGGTTGACATAACATTTTGGTCCGTCACTCTCCACTTTCTTTCTTTCTTTTATGTTGGACCATTATGAGTCCCAGATGTTAATGGGTTGACATAACGTTCTAGTCCATTGTATAGTTATGTGGCCCAAGTGTGGTGGGGGAAATCACGCCAAGCACCAAGTGGCCTAAAAGGGAGTGGGTGCGGGAGTTGCACCACCACACTGGTCCATGAGGTCATGGTGATGTCACACCAAGAAAAAGCAGCTTAAGGAGCAACGGAGTGAACTCCACTTTGTGTGGGAGATGAGACAGGACTGGGGGGGTTGAAAATGGCACCATCACACTTTGTGGGGCAATAGTTAAGACAGGCTTTGGGATCACAGCAACTCTCAACATTCAGGAAAGGGAGCCACCCCAGCATCTGAATTCTCAACTTTTCGACCCAAAATAGAGTTGAAAGAAAGGCCCCCAAAATCCTCTCCAAAGCCAAAGGACCTTTGCAGAGGCCAGCAGCGTGTGCCCAGGGCCACACAGTCTTGAAGCCTCTCAGACCCATACTGGTGGGTGTGATCACTTCCCATTTCAGGTCACTGAGTCCGGCAGAAATTTGAACCAAACATTTTGGGTATGCCCCCTGTCTAGTAAAAAGTAGCCATTCATGGGGAGGAAAAATAGAGGATGAGCTGATCTTCTCTTTCTCCTCTCTTCTTCCTTCAATGAAAAATTTCAATGGGTTTCATTTCCATTTTGCATAAGAATTTTTTCATTTTGGAGAGCTGTTGTTTATTATTCAAAGCCATTAAATATCCTCTAAAATCACAGTACTTACAAAATGAAAAAGGAGCTATTAGATCATCCCGTCTATTCATTTAGAGGATTTATTAACCTCTGGTAGAGGCATCTACCACTCGTCCCTTTAGGACAAATCTTGTGCTTGACTTCCCAAATGAGTGCATTCATCTCCCTGGCCCTAATTTGCATGAGCCTGTGGTGCAGACGCATTTGCAGACCTCCTCTGTGCTCAAAGCATGGATGTGTGCACATAGGGTTGCTTGCAATGGACTGTGCAGAGTTGTTGGTGAAAGCTGGGGGCTGCTGGAGGGGGGCTGGAATAGACGTATCCATGCAGTAGCTGAAGGATGTCTACATCTGAAAAGCCCCTCTACCCACCCATCCCTCCCGGCCACTCAGGTGACCCTGGAGAATGGCTAAACTCCCTAAAGGAGACACCTCACATGCACAGACCCCACTGTTGCCATGTGCCAGCCCTAGTGCCTTTCTCCTTCCAGTTCACTGGACCATGCTGGTTTAATTATGGCAGAGCCGCTCTTGTCTTTCAGAACTCAGTACTGGAGAGGAGATGGAATATTTAGATAGGCTGGGAGGGAAGAGACTTAAGGGTCCCAAGGAGATGAAGAAGTGTGTGGTGGGGTTTGTTCTGGTTTTATTACAATTGATCATCCATCCATCCATCCATCCATCCATCCATCCATCCATCCATCCCATCCTTTTGTGTTCTCACTGAGCTCTCTGAACAGGGCTTGTATGACAAGCTTAGTGCCCCATAAAGGAGATTTCCAACACAATAACTTCTCCTTCCCCAAAAACATCATCTCAGACGTGCAATAACTGTGCAGGCTTTTTGGATGATGGGGAGACAGGACGAGCTGATCTGGAGCAATCTGCTAGCAGACACATTATCTCAGCTTCTCCAGGCTACAGTGCAGATGCTTTTGTACAAGCCATGGGCAGCAAGACGGGTGAGAAGTACCCAAAGCTCACAACCATGGCAGCCAGCTCTTCAGCAAGGATGAGCATAGAGTTACTATCACAGATAGGCACCCTGACTGCAAACTAATAAGGCAAATCCTCGTTACACCTCACAATGAAGTAGGACAACACTCTTACCCCTGCTCCATTGTATAATATACTAGACCAACATTCCTCTGCTGTGGCTGGATGCCATTGAGAGTATTTCTACTGCACCGGATTGCATTTGTGTACTGATGCAGCAGGCTGACGTGATTGAAAAAATATAGGATGAAGTTCGAGTGAGGTCATCCTCCCCCTCTGCTCTGCCCTGGGGAGGCCACATCTGGAGCACTGGGTCCAGTTCTGGGCTCCCCAGTTCCAGAAGGACAGGGAACTGCTGGAGAGGGGACAGGAAAGGGCTACCAGGATGATGAGGGGACTGGAACACCTCTCGTATGAAGAAAGGCTGAGGGATTTGGGTCTCTTCAGTCTGGAAAAAAGACGGCTGAGGGGGGATCTCATCAATGCTTAGAAATACTTAAAGGGTGGCTGTCAGGAGGATGGGGCCAGGCTCTTCTCAGTGGTGCCCAGTGAAAGGACAAGGGGTAACAGGCACAAACTTTAACATGGGAAGTTCCACCTAAACATGAGGAGGAACTTTTTTCCTGTGAGGGTGGCAGAGCCCTGGCACAGGCTGCCCAGAGAGGTGGGGAGTCTCCATCTCTTGAGACATTCCAAACCCGCCTGGACGCGTTCCTGTGCCACCTGCTGTAGGTGACCCTGCTCTGGCAGGGGGTTGGACTGGATGGTCTCCAGAGGTCCCTTCCAACCCCTATCATTCTGTGATTCTTCTCAACCTTTCTGGAGCAGAAGATGACGCAGATGTCCCATGTACCCCAGCTATCAAGCCTGCACCTTCTTGTGCCTCTAGGGACATGTCTCACCTGTGACACTTTGAGATGGTGTTTGAGCATCTTGCTGCTCGCTAGATTTTGAAGGAGGATGTTCAGGTGTCTCCTAAGGTGGACCGTCTACCAGCTTGTGCTCCTGGACATGCTCCCTTGCTGCACAGTTTACCCCGCATTTCCACAGCGGTGAGGACTTGAGTTAAATTTGACCTGTTACGGGCTGAAACAGAGGTATTGGCTGTAGGAAGGCACAGGTACAAGAAGCAGTGAGTTAATTAATTCCCACATGAGGTTTCTTTTGTAGACTGGTGTCAGAGAGTTGGTATCGCAGCTACATGGAGAGCAGATCATTAGAGAGGGCTTTGCAAGAGTTTCTCTACAGCCATGAGGAGGTCACCAAAACTTTCTATGCCTCAGCTTATCAATTTAAGTAGAGCTTGCCTCAGGCTGTTCCTGTGTCTAATAATACTAAAAGAATCACTGGTCTTACCTCATGTCCCTAAAAATACCTTGTAAGGATGTGAAAGGGCTTGGTAGCAATTTTTGAGTAACATCTGGCCATCTGGTTGTTCCCCGCTGACTTCTGCAGGGCAAAACTGGCAACCCTTGTTCAAGCACCTCTAACTCCAGTTTCCAGCCCGTGGAAATGCATTTCTCCATGACTTTTCCTGAAAAACCTCCTGATTTCTGCATCCTTAAATTTTGGGGGATGTCTTTAGCCTGGTCCCTTACTGAAATGGTCTGAAACGTGCTGTGTTTCTGCTCGACCAGTCAGCCTGGAGGTTTCACTGCTGGTTTGCCACATGGACCATTACCCTTCTTCTTGACTTCTGTGATTGTTTTTCCCTACTAATTAGCCTTCGTAAAAGCCACTTCCAGAGCAGTGTGCAAAGACCGTCAGCGAGACTGCATCTGTGAAGTGCAATTTCCCTGCCACTGGAACCAGCCAAAGGGATTTAGGATCCCAGCAATAAACCTTCCTCTGCGCCCCTGTGGAATCTCACAGTCCCTGCCCATGCCTCAGTTTCCCCATCAGCAAAATGATGGTCTCGATGCTCATTAGCAACACAGCCATGTTCTGGAAAGCAGATAATAATTGCAGAGAGCCAGGTAAATTAAACAATAAAAATTAAACAATTCTAGTATTTTCTGTTTAAAACAAAACAAAGCAAGCCAACTTAGCCCCTTCCCAAGGATTTTAAAAAACACCTTTCAAATTGAAATACAGCAACAATGAGTTTTTCAGGAACAGGCAGCAGCAGGGAATAAAAACAGAGCCTGGTAAGAGTCATCCATCCATCCCCATTTTCTCAGTCTCTCTCCCTTCACCGGTGGGTCTGGCACTATCATGTGTCACCCAGCACGGGCTGAAACTGTCAGCCTTAACCTTGCTGCTCGACCCGCAGCCAGCACCTCTCCGAATTGATGTGTCGTCCCCTGGGATGCTGATGGGGTGGGGAGGGTGCTTAGGGTTTTGCTGTGGGTGGGTGGGTACAGAGAGGAGCCATCCCAGGGGATGCACCATACCCAGTGAGTGAGTGGGATGGATGTCTTCATCCCGTTGAATATCTGCATGTTCTGGGGAGGGCATGGAGGAGGAAAAGGTAGAGGAAAACCCCTCTGCAGACCTGCAGCCCCAGCCTTTGGGCACAGCAGGTGTCCATCATCCTACACCAAAAACCTTCTCCAGCAGCCTACATCTTAAAAGACTAAGAAATTGTTTTAAAACCAAGTGTCACGAATGGTGCGATGCACTTCACTCGTAGAGAGAAGCAACAATACATTTGTTGATAAAAAAACAGAGATTTAACAAAGTTTGACGGTAAATGCGACAGTGTTTAACAAGATTCAAGATGGCAAGGCACACTTATTTATTTATTCAGGAAGAAATTCCTTACTGTGAGGGCGGTGAGCCCCTGGCCCAGGTTGCCCAGAGAAGTTGTGGCTGCCCCATCCCTGGAGGGGTTCAAGGCCAGGTTGGACGGGGCTTGGAGCAACCTGGGCTGGTGGGAGGTGTCCCTGCCCAGGGCAGGGGACTGGAACTGGGTGGTCTTTAAGGTCCCTTCCAACCCAAACCATTCTGTGATTCTGTGATTCACTGCACAGAGGCCAGGGTCAGACAGAGCTGTCAGGGAGACCCTCCAATTGAGTCAAGAGGTTCTGAAAGGACCCCCTGACTTTCTAAACTCCTTCTCAGAGAGGAGTCTGGGTCTGGGTGCAGCTGGATCCAGTCCTAGTCCCAGACTTGGTCAATGGTTTATAGCTAAAGGATTATTTATGGGCAATCAATCCTTTATATCACTTAGCTAAGATTTTCAAGTTTAGCTATTAGTCACTTACTGAGGATCTGTTGTGGCAAGGAATCTCTCAATCTCGAGGAGTAAAAGTACCGTTGAGCGGGCATCCCTGCTCAAGGGGAGATCCTGTCGTGCAGCCCACTGCCATTCAGGAGAGCTCAAAGGGCTCTTGGGCTCTTCACTGTTCATGGGGGTAAGGTGATTGACCTGTAGTCATATTTGCATATCGACCACAGTACCAGCATTGCTTAAGTTTAACCCTTGGCTATTTCGTTGTTATGTATCTCACCAAAAACATGTTGAGCCTGGTGCAGCCATCACGACTACACGCACCTATGTGACCACCATGGGTGGTTATCATTTGGGCAGAGTTACAGGAGACAAAGGTCATGTTGGTGCCTGGGGAGGGGACGACACCATCACACTAAGGGATCAATGAGGCTTCCTTTCTTTACATCTGCCTCTGGAAGATGGGAGTACCGGGCAAGGAAGAGGTGGTTGTAGGGTCAGGGTTTGTCTCACAGTCTGCTCCAAACCCAAGTTCAGCAAGGAGCGGGTTACAGTTTCTTCCCTTCTGCTGTGTGTCCATGCCGAGATGGAGCCTCTGGCTGCAGACGGACACAGCCCCACGTCGGGATTCTGAGTCTGGGAAATGAGAATGAAGATGGGTTTTGGGGAAGGCGCAAAGCCTTTCATACAAAGACATTTAGGGTGTTCAGCACAAGCTGTCACAGATTTGCAAAGCTCTTGGCTTTGACTCAATCTTTATGGTTTTCACTGAGGAAAAAGGGGACTTTCTACTCCAGGGGCTGCTCAGCAAATGCTGAGAAAGCTTCATGGTTTAACTGCAATTTTGTAAGTCTCTGTGAAAGGGCTGACTCCCTTTGTAATTTTGGGGAAGTGACCTGAGTGTCTGCCTCAGTTTCCCCACGTATGAAATGGGAATTTGAAGAGCTATCACTCTCGAGTGAAACATTGAGAGAAATAATACGCAGTGCTTCAGCTCCTGTGCAGACATTCAGTGTTATGTCTGCGGGGTGAAGGGCATATCGGAGTGAAGTTACGATATTAGAAAAGTAAGAGAGTGGTAAGATCCTGACATCCCAAACAATTGTGGTTTGTCAGCTCTGGGATGACCAGCTCAAAGGAGACCTCTGCTTTCTTGGTGTTTGGGGCTGGGTGAGAAGAATCACAACCAAGGTCTGCTGTTAGGACGGGACCACATCTATGCCCAGAGATGTCCAGGTTGGTCTTTTGCTCTAGGAAACGTCTTTTTACTCACAGTAGGTGCTCAGGGTGAAGGATCTGAGGCCATTCTGGAGAGCCTCCACATGCCTCCAGGGCCTCTATGAGCCAGCTGCAAGCAGAACATCTGGAACAGTCAGGAAAAACCTTTTCCCAGGACACTCCAGAGGTGCTTAGGGCCAGCCCGAAGGGATGGAGTGGATGTTGCGTGACCACATACCTGGATCCTGGGCAGTTCTCAACTCATTTATAACAACAAGCTCAGAGTTAGTCATATTTAACCCATTTATTAAAATGGACATTTTTAGGAGAAAAACCCACATCTATAAATCAAAGATTTGTTTCTTGAAGATTCTGATTAAACTGTGTTCCGGGTAGGCTGCTTCTTAGGGCATTAAGGTTATGACTCATTTCCTTTTTATTGCTATGATTCACTAATGAATATTTGTGGTCTAATATCTGCCTGGTTTTGTTTTCAGGTTTTCTTTCTGTTTCCCTGCATCACTGTTTTCAATCTGACTCCAGTCCAGCAGAAAAATCAAATCTGAAATGCTGGCAAATGTCTTGAACTCAATTAAAAACTTGATTTATACGGTGCTTCTGCTACCTCAAGAAAGGACATATATTTTCCTGATATTATGTGGAAATTACTTTATGCCTACGAGAAAGCCAAGTTCAAGTTATGGTTATTGCATATTTCCATTAGCAAGGTTTTCTGCAGCCATTAGCTTTTTCTTCTCCTTCTTTGCTTAAAGACAAGCTTGAATGAAAACAACGGGGTGTTCAGGCATTGACATATGCAAAATGTGGTCCTCCTTGACCCCACAGTGTTTCCATGCACCCACCTAGATTTAGTGCTGTGAGAACTGTCTGTTGTTCCCCTCCAAGGACACTTTTCATTTATTGCCTTTAAATCTTTAGCTGAGATTTCCAGGACCTTTCATTGTCTTTATTTTTGCTGTGAGACTGTCAGCCTGAGTGGTTTACCTGTTTCTGGGGAAAAGGCAAGGAGAAAGATGCAGTTTTACTGCCTGTCATGGTTGAACCCCAGCCAGCAGCTGGGAGGTAGTAGAGAGGTGGGGTTCAGTTTCTTCTCCCAAGGAATAGGCAATAGGACAAGAAGAAACAGCCTCAAGTTATACCAGGGGAGGTTTAGGATGGATATTAGGAAAAAATTCTTCCCCGAAAGGGTTGTCAAGCATTGGAAGAGGCTGCCCAGGGCAGTGGTGGAGTCGCCATCCCTGGAGGGATTTAAAAGCCGGGCAGACGTGGTGCTGAGGGACATGGGGTAGTGGTGGTTTTGTCAGTGTTGGGTTGATGGCTGGACTCGATGACCTGAAAGGTCCCTTCCAACCATAATGATTCTATGATTCTATGACCACAGAGCTACTTGCCTACCCACTTCCCCCCAGCACCCAGGTTTGGATGGGGGAGAGAATCAGAAGAGTAAAAGTGAGAGAAAAACTCATGGGTTGAGATAAAGCCAGTTTAACAGGTAAAGCAAAAGCCGCGCACACAGGCAAAGCAAAACAAGGAATTCATTCACTCCTTCCCATCACAGGCAGGTGTTCAGCCATCTCCAGGAAAGCAGGGCTCCATCACCCGCAATGGTTACTTGGGAAGACAAATGCCGTCACTCTGACAGTCACCGCCTTTCCTTTTTCTTCCCCCAGCTTTATACACCAAGCATGATGTTGTATGGTACGGAATATCCATTTGGTCAGTTGGGACCAGCTGTCCCAGCTGTGTCTCCTCCCAACTTCTTGTGCCCTCCCAGTCTACTCATTGTCAGGGTAGTGTGAGGAGCAGAACAGGTCGTCAGAGCTTAGCAACAACTAAAACCATCAGTGTTTTACCAACGCTATGTTCATCCCAAATCCAAAGCATAACACTATACCACCAGCTGCTAGTAAGACAGTAAACTCCATCCCAGCTGAAACCATGACACTGCCTTACACATCCAACCACCGTCTCTTGAACTGCTTTCCTCTCCCTTCCTTGCATGCAGAGATTTCACCCTGCACCTAAACTCTTGCAACTAAAATCTCTGGTCTTCACAGGGAAAAGCTACCTGAATTTGCATGAGACTGGCTAAATTTGGGGCAAAACTGCAAGATTTGCACCGGACATTTTGCTCAGTGGGAAAAATCTGGCTGCTAAATCCTCCCAAGATGCCATCTTTGAAGGCCATGTCCCACTCCCCTCATGATCCCATGTGCGTGGCTCATCCCCTCTGGACATGGCAACCCTTGGACTGATTCCACATCTCCCCTGTTGACCCTTCTCTCAACTCCTGCTCCTGACACTCAAGATGGGTGGATGAAAGTGCTTCATCAAAAGGGCATGTACGGGCAGGGCATTAGAGATTTCCCAGACGCTTTTCAACATAAAGAGCGTCCAAGCAGTTTGAAAACACACTGCACTTTGCATCTCCTCTTTGGCAATCAATGAAGGAAAGTGTATGCATGTTGGGGGGCATAAGCAGAATATTCTACCTTGCCAGAAATAAGTTTATTGCTCTAGAGAACCACAGTTTTCCAGTGCTGACTATAAAAAAAAAATAATTAAAAAAATCCATCATAAAGATAATTGATACACTTCCACACCAGCTTCCAGGTACTGATGGTAGTCTGGACCAGCCCTGTATTAGTGCACAGTATACCTGGTTTCTGCTCTGTGAAACACCTTCTTCTGGCTTTATAGCTCATTAGTGGTCCATGAACGACAGCTCAACACTGGACCAGTGCAGCAGAGCCTGCGCCTTACCACCTGAGCCACTTCTGGTCAGAACTGATTATTTCTGGGGGTAATTTCATTGCTGAAGTCTCAGAACAGAGCCATAAATCACGTCCAAATGCTATTAAACACAGCTGATATCTTCACCAGGCCTTTTGTGAGCTGATGACTTGCAGCTTTAATGACCAAAATGGTCATTGCTTTCATAGCCAGGATTTCCCCTCCCCTTTGAAGAAGAGTAAAATTCGGTCTTTGAATTGCTTCTCCTGACACCGCAACAGAAGGCAGAGGGGAAGCTTCGACCCAGCAGAGGCTTAGTGAAAACCAAGAATCTCATAACCAAATCTTTCTGGAGGAAATATATTAATTACAAGACAAAGTGCTGCAGGATTTGCCCACAGCAGCAGAGCAGGAATACCCAAAAGAGAGCTTGGCCCTCTGGGCAAACCCAAGTTGTCGGGAGCTGATTGTGACCAGCTTGTGCATCCAGCATCTTGCAAGCATCACACCACGGCACAAATGAAAAGGGGATGCCAACATATGCCCTGCAAATACCCAGCAGCTAGAAAAGCAGGGTAAAACTGGATCATTCTGTCTGATTACTTCCCCAAAGAGCCTATATTTACAAGATTTTTCTCTTTACAGACACAGCCATGAGTGTCCCTGCCCATTCAGAGTGGAAATTCATATAACGAGTCGACTGTTTTGATTGTGGACCATATGGCCTTTCCATTTCCATTCCCTAATACAAATCTGTTCAGATTGTCTCAGCTGCTCAAGTATTTGGTCATTTGTGCTGGCATAACTGCCTAATTGTCCTCCTTTGTCACGGCTCTTCGGGACGGGATTGGGTCTTGTCAGCAGCAGTGAGTCAATTTATAAATCAGAGCATCTGCCAGAGGCTGGAGGGAGACGAGTGTCAGATGGAGAATGGACAGATGTTTTCCCATCCCTAAACCCATGATTAGCTGCAAAACCAAGTCGCAATTCATTCTCATTACAGCATCCCAGCTCCATCTGAGATGGGGAGGCAAGCAGAAAGCCCTGCCCTCTAATAAATTCTTCCATCCTTAATCAGACAATTTACCTCGGTGGCTTTAGCAATTTAAGCTATAGCTATTGTAGCTGGGCAGCCAGGACGGCTCAGCTGGCAAAATGGGCTCGTTTTGGCCCAGGGGTCAGTGGCTCATATTCAAACCCTGTTTTATGAGCCCTAAACATCTGTGACGCTCCGGATCTTCACACTGCAAAAAGTGACGCTGGCCGCAGGACATGTCTTGGGTGGGGTATCTAGTCCAGCCCTCTCTAATCTTGCCTTGTTATAATTTGAGCAGTGCGGAACCTGGTATTTAAGCAAATAGCAGAGCTCGGGCGGGTACTGTAAAAGTGGCTGCCCCATGCCAAAATGTGGCCAGATACCCTACCCGGGCTCTGCTCGGTTGGAAGAAAACCATGCATGGGTGTGTGTGTGTGCATGGATGTACCTGTGTGAGGGGCGGGGACGTTCTCTCCATAATTCATCAGTATGGGCATCCCTTCCATATAATATTCACCTCCCCAAGGGTGGACATATGTGCAGTTCTTTCTGGGGCACAATAACAGCCTTAGTCCCTCTGCAATGGAGTAAGAGCTCAGGTGTGAATCATTTCATAGAATCATGGAATGGTTTGGGTTGGAAGGGAACTCAAAGACCACCCAGTTCCAGCCCCCTGCCCTGGGCAGGGACACCTCCCACCAGACCAGGTTGCTCCAAGCCCCATCCAACCTGGCCTTGAACCCCTCCAGGGATGGGGCAGCCACAGCTTCTCTGGGCAACCTGGGCCAGGGGCTCACCACCCTCACAGCCAAGAATTTCTTCCTGAGATCTCATCTAAATCTACCCTCTTCCAGCTTGAAGCCTTTCCCCAGTATGAGCTCCATAACTCTCTGTTGCCCCTCCAGAAAAAGTGGAAAGGGCCAGTGGTTGAGTCCTGGTCACACAGAGCCTGGGTGTAGCACTAGGTTCAGTCTTAAGGCAATGTGTGTAATGGTGATGCAGTAATTTTACACTTGTGTGTGTGTGTGATTTCACCCCTTTTGGCCATTTTGCCATTGCCTGGGAGTGATGCCTTAAGAGCTGAACAGGCACCGATGCAGTTCTGCCTGCGCAAGGGCTGATTTTCACAGGTTTCCAGCAGCTGACCATTAGTGTCATAGTGCAAGGAATCTAAATCTTTACTAAAAGTTGCCTTTTTTCTTCATAAATGAAATGCTTTCTTCACCTTCTCCCTGACTTTTTCATTTACTGGTTTTCGTACAAAATCCTTTATCTTCCTTCACCAATTTTCTACAGTATTTCAGTTACTATTTATGTCAGCTCGTCTCCATCCATCCCCATTTTTTCCCATTTTATATGGTTTTTTTTTTAACAAAGAATGATCCTGTTCCTTGACTGTGCAATACTATCTTTTTATCATCTGCACAACTTCTCTCAAAGACACACTTCTTTCCTACCATTTTCCATGCAGTTAATTTAAATCACAATATTTCTCTGGAAATCAGCCCTGCAGAAACACTGACTGCAGGTACAGGCATGTGCAGGTGAACACCACACACAGCGTGATACCAGCTGTGATTGCCCTCTAGTTACCTAAATTAAATGTAAGCGAGTTAACATCCCTCATCCCCAGACAGTCATCAGCTTCCAATCAGCAATTTATCTTCACCGTCTGTTCCTGTGACCAAGAGCACAAAAGGGAAAGAATATTAACATTAATTTCATAAACTCTACTGATGGTTTCTTACCAGCTCTGTGAGCTTGCATGGGTATGTCTTTCTCAGAGCTTCACAAAACCGGCGATTTTGCGCCCCTTACTTACTGCTTTTTCTCTTATTTTGCACACGGGACTAACGGGATTTAAGAAATCACTTGGATCTCAGCATTCATAAGCTCTCTTCCAGTGGATGTCATAGCCAGGTGAGAGCTCTTCACTTTTATGTGGTGCAGTTTTGCTTCAAAATAAATTCCACAACACCCTGTCCTTGTCTCCTATGTTGAGCTCCCTGCCCAGCCTTGCAGGTAGGATTGTTTGTCTTCCTAGGATTGTGAACCTCTGTTGATCCTTTTCTTTATACTACGAAGATATCCCCCAGTAAGGCATAATAATGGAGGGGCTGTTTGCGAGGGCATGTAGCAATAGGATGAGGGGCAATGGTTTAAACTAGAGCAGGGCAGGTTTAGATCAGACATTAGGAAGAAGTTCTTTACACTGAGGGTGGTGAGACACTGGCCCAGGTTGACGAGAGAGGTGGGGGAGGCCCCGTCCCTGGAGACATTCAAGGCCAGGCTTGATGAGGCTCTGAGCAACCTGGTCTAGTTGAAGATGTCCCTGCTCACTGCAGGGGGATTGGACTAGATGGCCTTTAAAGGTCCGTTCCAACCCAACATGCTATGATTTTTCTCAGAACCATTTTTAATGTATGTCAGGGCTGGTGTGCAAAGATGAAAAAAAGCAGCCTTCACAGAAGTCAAGCTCAGAACATGCATTAATTTGCCAAGCACATGGGGGCAATCAAGTGCTTTGGAGGGTGGGATATCATCGTATTCATTTCCAAAGACCGGCAAGCCCAGATGAATTTCACCTCTAGACACTCAGAGCTGTCATCTCCTCCACAAAGCTGCTCCAGGCACTGTTACGATACTGCAAAACCATACAGCTGGCCACAGCGTTCACCTCCCAGGTTGGACCAGAGGTTCTTCTGAGGTCCCTTCCAGCCCTGTGATCCTATGAGGGTGCTGGTCTGGTGGTAACTCCCTGCCCAGGAGGAGTCAGGCAGCCAGCAGCAGACTTGGTCTTGCGCATTTGGTCCCCCCTCATTGTATTCCCCTCTCTCTAAGCCCAGCATCTCCAGAAAATCATTCTTCGGATTGCTCTTAGCAGCATCTTCACCTCTACTGCAGCAAGACCAAGCACTGGCATGAGCAGCCAGAGCCTCCCTCACTTTTAACTCTAATTTGCTAGCAGAGAATGAACCCATATCTGAGGAGAGGTCCTCTTCTTCTCCAGAATAAATACAACAACAACAACAAAAAGAATAATAGACAAAGTAGAAGCAAGTAGCACTGAAAACATTCTGTCAGCGGTCTGTTTTCCCATCTGTCAATCCATCTGTTGTTCCTCAACATACCCCTGGTACCAAACAGCTGCTCACAAACATCTCTTCCTCAGCGGCGTTCCCCTGCTAGATGCTTCAGGATTCCTGGATGTATTTGAGACCACTACACTGCTCCAGTCACTTATCTGCCTCATCTCAGTAAACCTGAGATCAATTTGTACTTCTGGCCTAAATATTTATGAACTTGTGGATTAAATCAGTGTTGGAGGCCATGGCCTGCTCCCTGTTTGCTCTCCAAACACATTTTCACAGCTGAGATACCTGCGCTTGTGCCCTGGTGGAATTCAAGACTCCGTGTAAAGTCTAAGTTGTGTTCAGGGACTTTAGGGATTTGGTGGCTGAAAAAATCTCCATTGGCCGCCATGTCACAAAATTACACGCCTACCCATCATGCAAGGAGGAGGCAATATGTTCTCCCATGTATCCTTGGACATCCCAGCAACTGGGTGGCTCTGTTTCTCCCTCCTCTGTAGAAAAAACAGCAGAGAGGTGGCTTTGTTTCCACCCAGCACTCCTGGTTTCTGCAGCCACTGCCAGAGGAAAGGTCTGGGAACTGGAATGGAAAGCCTACAGCTCTGCAGAACCTTGGTGGAGCAGAGCATGTCATGAGCCATGAACGATGGGAATGTCCTCCCTGGTGTCCCAGCACTGGAAGCCACATACCCCAGCCTCCCCTGCAGCTCTTACATCTCATTTCAGGTCCCTCTGGCTCAGTGGCCACAGGGAAGGAGCTTTTTAATCTCCCTGTCTCAT
Organism: Chroicocephalus ridibundus; assembly: GCF_963924245.1. Taxonomy (NCBI): domain Eukaryota; kingdom Metazoa; phylum Chordata; class Aves; order Charadriiformes; family Laridae; genus Chroicocephalus; species Chroicocephalus ridibundus. The sequence goes on from NC_086284.1 coordinate 8,051,286, forward strand.
CCTGCCCATTCCAAAAACATGCTTCTAATTTCCCCAGGCCATGTTGGTGTTATCAGCCATAACCAGGGTGTGTATGGTCCTTCACATTTAGCTCACCTCCTAACTACCACCCCTTCCCATAATCTTCTCCCTCATCCTATATTTAATGCTCCTCAAAAATATATACACAGGAGGTAGGGAGCTTGAAGGAAATGAAGAGGGAGAACAACAATATAAACAGAGGGATAAAAGCCATATGCACCATGAAGTAGGTGATAATCTGTACAGCAGAAGAGGCAATGCCCTAGGAAGAGACTGATTAAAGGGAAAAACAAGGAAAATCCGGCCAAGGCTAAGAGAAGGACTGTGGTAGGGACATCTGAGCTAGCTACATCTGAGATGAAATCACTAAAACTGCCTCCATGCGATGCTCGGCTTAGACGTGCAGGGAGGATGGTGGCATGTAGCATTACAGCATCCTAGAGCCAGCCCAAACCATGTTCACCCACCAGCAACTAGTGGTCTCCTAAAGTGGAACAAGAAAAAAGAAGCTTTTTGCATCACAGGAGCAGGCCTGATTTTGATGTGACACCCTAAATCCTAAAGCCGGATAGTCTGTATCGCCATTGCTGGCCAGATGGGGGCTGTGGCATAAATTACCCATGAAATTATGACTTTAGCTTGAGGTTAAGATGTTCTGCGACATCTCAGTAGTGGGCACACAATTAACTATCACTATCTAGACGACTGCAAGCATTTTCTGCAAGGAAAAAATCCCATCTAATTCAGAAAGTTAAAAGATTTCTTTGCTTAAGAAATTAAATCCCCTTCGCAGTTTTTCTCAAAACAAAATGGAAAAATAAGGGTGGGGGGAGAAAGAAAAAAATAAGAAAAAAGAAAGAAAACAATAACAGGTGTGTAGGTTTTCTCTCTTTGGAGTAATTGGGACCCAGAAGGAAGATGGAGGATTAGCACTGGAGTTGCAGATAATTTAAGGAATTTCTTCTCCAAATACAAAATATCACAGACTCACAGAATGGTTTGGGTTAGAAGGAACCTTAAAGATCATCCAGTTCCAACCCCCTGCCCTGGGCAGGGACACCTCCCACCAGCCCAGGTTGCTCCAAGCCCCGGCCAACCTGGCCTTGAACCCCTCCAGGGATGGGGCAGCCACAGCTTCTCTGGGCAACCTGGGCCAGGGGCTCACCACCCTCACAGCCAAGAATTTCTGCCCGAGATCTCAGCTCAGTCTCCCCTCTTTTCACTGTAAAACCCTTCCCCCTCGTCCCATGGCTCCCCTCCCTCATCCAGAGTCCCTCCCCAGCTTTCCTGGAGCCCCTTGAGGGACTGGAAGGGGCTCCAAGGTCTCCCCGGAGCCTTCTCTTCTCCAGGCTGAACCCCCACAGCTCTCTCAGCCCGTCCTCCCAGCAGAGGGGCTCCAGCCCTCCCAGCATCTCCGGGGCCTCCTCTGGCCCCGCTCCAACAGCTCCGTGTCTCTCCTGTGCTGAGGCCCCAGAGCTGGAGGCAGCACTGCAGGGGGGTCTCCCCCGAGCGGAGCAGAGGGGCAGAATCCCCCCCTCGCCCTGCTGCCCACGCTGCTGGGGATGCAGCCCAGGCTGCGGGGGGGTTTCTGGGCTGCAAGCACCCCTTTAAACCAGGGAAGCAGACACACAACCACCACCTGCAAAGTGCCCATATGCACTTGGTCATCTCTTGCTGCTCACCCAAGAAGGATGCAGCTCAGGCTGCAATCCCGCAGCACTCTACCACTCCAACCGGTGCAGGTGCAAACACTAACTTGGGTCCTATATTTGCTCCAGGAATCACCTTTTGGGTTCAAGGGTCCAATGCAAAGAAATCCTCTGCCAAAACCTCAAATCTCAGAGACATGAAACAAAAAAGCCCCAAACACTTTTCTTCTGATTCCCAGCCTCCTCTGTAGCTACCCTGATAGCTACAAACAGGTATTTGAGGAGAAGGTATCCTCCCGCTCCCTACCCTCCAGCCCTATATTCCTGTTTTTAACATGTCTAGGAAAACAGCATGCACAGGGCTAATTAGAGAGCAGAGATTTTATTATGCGGTGCGCTCAGCACGGCTAGCTGCGCTGATGGAGATGGATGGCTGTTGGTGGATACGCCGAGAGCCGAAAGCACTTGTCATGAGCAGATGGCAAGGGAAGGGGAGGAAGAGGGAGAGGGGTCTCTCAGGAGAGTGAATCCAGCTCAGAAAAACATTCGTTTTACTCTCTGGCCCAGCCGACTGAATTAACATGAAGTGCAATCAGCCTCTCGGCCATTAATGACATGCTTTTGAAAGGAAAGAGAAGAGAGGAGTCAATCAGCCGGGGTGTAATTGAGAGATGACTGATGGAAAGGCCTAATGCAGGCGCCTTCGCCACATCGCGGTGAAATGATACGTGGATGAAGTAACTCCCTCCCTTCCTGATGGCTTGGGGAGGCTTTTGAGGATGCCAAAAACCCCCTCTGCATCTCCAGTGAGGGTGGCAGCCCTAGGGGTTGGGGAGAGCCAGGCTGGCAGAGCACCGAGCAGGATGGGCTGAGACAGCACATCATGTCCCACTTGGCATCCTCGTGATACAAAGTCACTGGCCACGCACCCTGCTGCAAATTCAGGTCACATATTTGATACAGGAATCACCTCTTGGCTGCAAAGGACAAACGTGCTTTCTTTCCTTGCCAGGTCCACCATATCCTGCCAGAGCATCTTAGTTTCTGGAAGAGGGACTTTGGCATCACCCTTGCAGTATCTGTGGGGTTGGTGGCTGATGAACTTTTGTATGGATGGGGACGGCAATCAGTGCCCAAGATTCGCAGCTTTGGGTCTTTGTGAGCCAGAGATCTGCCAGAGTTCACCCATAGCTGCTCAAACATCGTCGTCTCAGCTGGAGCAAGGGCCAACACATAAGGGAAAAACCATGGTACGGCTTCCACCTCCAACCGGAAGGGATCCCTATCGCGTTTTTCCCTGTACAAAAACAGGGACCTGCACTTCACCCAACCCAGCCGCATGGTTCAGTCCTTACCCAGAGCACGTTCTGTCATTGCCATGGCTGGAAGAGACGACCAGGCAAAAAGAATCCCGTTGTGGGGGTGGATGGGAACGCAGACACAACAGGCACAGGGGCAAAGTGCTCACTCAGCCTTCCCATGGTGCAAACATCCCCATAAATCACCATTACAAAACCCAGGAGATTAGGAATACCACTTAATGTTACAGAATGAGAGAAGGAAGGGGGAAGAATACAGCAAGTCAAGGAGATTCATTGGTCTAAGGCTTCTAGACACCCCCCAGTTGACCTAATGCTTTGCTAGTAGTACTTGGAGAGATGAAGGTGGTCGACACATTCATCGTCCTGAAGCACCCTATTTCTTACCACCATTTCTAGGAAGATGTGCTCAGAGCATCTTTGTTTAAGGGATGGTACTGCAGGATCCACAGTCTGCTGAGGGTCAGAGTCCCGTGGGCACTTCCAAGCTCTCCTTGAAAGCCAGAGGGTCAAAGAAGGGTTCAACAAACAAAGCTCTCATCACACACATGATGCTTGATTGCTTGAGGAACAGGAGAGCACTGAGACCACTTTCAAGAGTGATCACGGTCTATTCAGGGCTGGCCTTGTGAGCAGTTAGGAGGAAAGATGTTATATTGTGTCCTGATCCCAGCCCATTTTTTCCAGGAAAAGGAGAAAGGGAGGAATTGCATATATATTTGGAGATTTCCAACCATCTGGTCCTTATCCAAGACTGTAGCCCAACCGATGCACACCCCCACCTACCCAGCAAACCTGGCTTTGTTTTCATTTCCAAGCCCAGTCACCCAGGTTTGTGCTGTGCATGAGCATCACGGCGTCACCGCCGATTAACTGGCCTGCTGACGGTACTGTCTCAGCCGTTTCCATGGCAAGCGACAGTGGGATGTTAGCAGGGCTCTTGCTTCCTGAGTCAGTGGGATGCTTGATGAAAACAAATTGAGACACAGAGGCAATGTCCTGAGATGCCTCCCTGCCTCTCCCAGCCACCCAATCTATCCCACCTCTAACCCTTAGGGGATTTATCATCATAAAAACTCTCTCCCAAATAAATTTGAGGAGAAATTTTTTCCTGGAAAGGGGTTCTGTCAGGCAATAGATGGCCTCTCCTTTGCAAGGTGCCTACGTGCTGCTGTGGCAGTCTCCATTTTGTAGGTGGGAACCCATCTATAGTGATGTTGAGGGCTTTGGCCAAGGTGAGGTGGATGGTTCGTAGTGGAGCTGGATGGTGAGCCTCAGTGCTTCTCCTAGGAGCCTATAAGACACTCTGTTTCCCCATGTACCTTTAGATAGTTGTGACCAGAGGTGAACTGGTTTTGGGAAGGGATCTGGACCAATGTTCAATGTTTGGTCTGTAACCAAACTCCAGCTCTGACTCCTTTTTTCCGTAGCACATCCATGCTGTCATTGCACCCATGTCTCCAGCAAAGCAGGGACACGTGTCTGCTTTGTACTTGTCTACTCAAGGTCTTAAAATGCTGTACAGAGCCCAGAGCTCAGCCTGAGCAGCAGGGGGCACCCATGAAAGGAAATATTCACATGTAGCCCCTTTCCAGCACCCAGTAATCTGGGATAAAACAGTCTCCAGTACCTTGGCCCCTCCACAGGATCAAGCCACCTCTGACAAAAGTTTGTTTAAAATAAATCTTGACTGGGATAAAAATGTCCCAAACACACTTTTTTCCCCAGCAGCTCCTCCCAGACTTTTGCTGCCATTACTGTGAGTTTCATTGAATCACAGAATGGTTTGGGTTGGAAGGAAACTTTAAAGCTCATCTAGTCCAACCCCTAGCCATGAGCAGGGACATCTTCAACTAGATCAGGTTGCTCAGAGCCCCGTCCAACCTGGCCGGGGATGTTTACAGGGATGGGGTATCTCCCACCTCTCTGGGCAACCTGGGCCAGTGTTTTGCCACCCTTGTTTTAAATAATTTCTTCTTTATATCTAGTCTAAATCTTCCCTCTTTTAATTTGAAGCCATTACCCCTTGTCCTACCGCAACAGGCCCTACTAAAAAGTCTGTCCCCGTGTTCCTTTAAGTACCAAAAGGCTGCAATAAGGTCTCTCCAGAACCTTCTCTTCTCCATGTCTTACCTGGCTCCTTACTTCATTTAAATACGTTGGACCTAAAGAATCATCACTTATTTTCTCTTTGTACCCAGAACTTGTCGGTCTGTGTTTGCAAAGCCATATGGTCCCAGCTCCATCCATATGAAAGCAGTGCCGAGGTCCAGCAGGACCCGTAGTTGCAGGGCAGGGGATTAAAGAGGGGACTACAACGAGAAGATGGGTAAAACCTGGTATGCGGATGGGGCATGTTGTGTTGTTGTCACCTGTTACTGATCCAGCCACAGCCCCAGACAGTGACAGCTAAGCCGGGACTTGTCCCCACGCTCCGTGCTCTGCAAACCCAGACTGCAGTAGCTCTACCTACAGTTGCAGCTGTAAGGATGGACATAGCAGCAGGGAGGACAACAGCCTTTCCAGGTTGAGGAAACCCTACTGGAAAGCACAGCAAGAGTGGGCTGAAATGGATAGAGCTGCAAAGTCCAGGACTGGTGGTTTTGAGATGACACCCACTGGTGAGGAGCAAGACTGCAGGCAGGCTGAGGTGTGGTGGCCACAACCCTTGGAAACAACTCTGAGTGGGTCTTCAGTTTTGCAAACTGTCCTTAGAGAGGGACCAGTTTTACGTAGCACACCAAAAAAAGTACCCCAAAAATTGAATGTACATTTAACTGCGGCCTGTGGCTGGTCTGGGACTGCCTGTCCCTCCCAGCTTCAAAAATGTCCACCGTGGTCTTATAGTGATTATTTTACATATCAGCAGAGCATTTAAAAGGCCTGGACATCGACAAGGGTCCTGCTACTGTCCAGTTGCAATAGGCGGTCGTATAGCATGGATGAGGCAAGGCAAGGGTTCCTGCTCCAGGAAGTTTATTATCAAGGAGAAAAAAAAAGTAACTGATTGCACGTGATTTAGAAAGAAAGGGGGGAAAAAGATGTTCCATTAAAAAGCACCAACAGGGACAATATTTCCAGCAGAAGCAGATGTAATATGTGAGTCCAGGGAAGATTTTAAGTGCATGGGAACCTCAGCGCTCAAATGTGGTTTCCCAGATCAGGGAACAAGCTGGAGTGGGACTCAGAGGGACCCAAGTAGAGGTTAAACCCATCAGGTTACACCTTGGAGCCTGTCTGGGCATTGCATGGGGTGTTCACATCGGTCAGCTTGAGCCTGCAGCCCTCCTGTCCTGTGTACACACACATATATCTCAGAGAAAGCAGGGGTGACAGCAGTCAGAATTTGCAGATTAAGATGCTGAGAAAAAGGGGTGTTAGTGTTGTTGATGGATTTGGAGAATTAGGCAAAATTTTCTCATGCCTCAGTTTCCCTTCTGAGCCATAGCATGACCTGAGCAGTGGGTCTCAAACACTGAATTAGAATTTTTTCACCCACTTCTTTCTGACAGAGAAGTCTCTGGTGTCCTCCAAGTCAAAGATGGGAACAATCTCTGAACTGCACAACTGGATCTCACCTACATCCCCAGGAAGACATTCATGTGCTCCCACCCAAGCCAGGCAGGCAATTGCCAATGATGTAAGTTGTCCTTGTCCAGGACATCCCCAGCTCCACTGTAGTAGTTGCAGGAGTGTAACGGGAACCACCTTCCCCTTTCCAGAGCTCATGTCAACCATCTTCTCTGATCCCTCCACCTAAGAGAAAAAAGGACCAACCTAAATACCAGTCATACAGGTTGAGCTGGCAGCTCTGCATGCACTGGAAAGGGAATCTGAGCACCCTTGGCCCAAGGAGACACCCCAAGATGGAGAGGAACACAATGTTCCCTGGAAGAAAAGTTATTTTGCAGAGGTGTCACCTACCCAGGGTCTACTTGAGTAGGAGCCTTGTGTCCTTACTGAGTCCTCATTTCATCCAGGAGACAGAAAACACCTTCTTCTTTCCCACTTTTTCCAAACTGGGTGGGTTTTGATGAAATCTTGGCAGTTTTGGGTGGAGAAGTGTTGATCTTGCAGCAGATGGCGCTTCTGCCTAGGAAATGGAGCCGGGAATAGGGTTCTTGGTCCGATGAACAGTGAGCCGAGCAAGGCGGTGATTCCCAAGCACTGATCATCGGAGGGGGCAAGTGTACCTTGCAAATACCCCAAATTCAGGTCTTGCTTCACCACTTCTTTCTGAAGGTCTTCCCAACCCTCTTTCATCTCTCCTTGGTGCATTGTAAATACATCCTTCACACCCAAATCCAGAATATCTGCAGCCACCACCGTAAGCAAACAAAACCCCTGGTTTGGATTGGTCCTTGCACATATTTATGACAGCTGTTTGTTTGGAAAAAGCACCACCTTTAGATACTTTCTTCATTGTTCTTTCTTAAAGAAGGAGGAGAGGAGAGGAGAGGAAAGCAGAGGAGAGGAGAGGAGAGCAGAGGAGAGGAGAGGGAGAGGAGAGGAGAGGAGAGGAGAGGAGAGGAGAGGAGAGGAGAGGAGAGGAGAGGAGAGGAGAGGAGAGGAGAGGAGAGGAGAGGAGAGGAGAGGAGAGGAGAGGAGAGTTTTCATAATTTTAACAAAAATTTATTTGGATTGAATTAATAATAATAATAACAATAATAACAACAACAACGATGGCGACGACAACAATAATCTTACAAGCAATACAATAATACAATAATCTTAGCAATAATACAATATCTTAACAATAATACAATAATAATACATATTTATATATACATATATATATATATATATATATGAAAAAATTCTTCCCAGAAAGAGTGGTCAGACACTGGAATAGGCTGCCCAGGGAGGTGGTGGAGTCACCATCCCTGGATGTGTTTAAGACTCGTTTAGGTGTGGTGTTGGGGGATATGGTGTAAGGGAGAACTTTGTAGAGTGGAGTTGATGGTTGGACTCGATGATCCCAAGGGTCTTTTCCAACCTAAATGATTCTATGATTCTAATAATAATAACTATTGTTGTTGTTGCTGATATTATTATTATTGTTATTATTATTATTACATGAACAATACAGCAAAAAATATTTCCATCTGCCTGAAACACTAAATGCTCTTTCATGGAGAGTTTACAATTTTAAAGGTCTTTTTATTGGTCTTGTCCAATAAAAATGTAGGTCATAATGTCAAGCAACAGCAAAATCTACACATATGTATACGCGTGCACGCATACACCCTCCATTTATTCCCAAGTGCACTGCGAAATAGTGTACTAAGAACCCATCAGAGGGCGAGCTCATTACTTGACTTATCCAACTGATGATAATTTCTTAGAGAGAGGAGAAAAAAAATAAAAATCAGTGCTCTTTGGTGGGTGGATGTGAGGACTTGCAGGGTTTCTTCCAGGATGATTTGTGCAAAATAAGGATTTTTTTCCTTATGGGAGGAGAAGAGGGCAAGGTCAGTCACAGGACGGAGTTAGTGACCAACCACATAAACATCTATTTGCGAAGCAGAGGCAGAAACCAAGCTAATGCCCAGCCTTGGTGGCAGATCAGGCTGGACAAATAAACTGCTCCTGCCCCCCAGAAGACCCACAAAAAAAAATCGCAATTTTCTGACACTTTTTTTGCTCTTCCTTGAATACTTCTATATGATAATTGCCTTTTTTACCCTCCTTTGATTGCTGTTCTTTAAGGGGGGGGGAGGGCTTGAGTGGGGCAAGATTTATATTAAAAGAAAGGGTTTTTTCTTTTCCTGCTTGAACACAAGTTACTGTATTGCTCTACGTGCCTTTGATCAGAAACACAATCAAATATTTATACAGTGGGAGATCCATCTGTTCGGATGAATTCCCAGCAGGGTAGCTCCGTTCCCGTCTTATTACTCACATCGTTTTCTTGACTCGCTCCGTTTTTCCTGGAATAAATTGGGTTAAAGACTGACAGTGGAGGGAGCAAATATTTTTTTATTCCTTCTCATCTGCCCACATAGGAAATATTCTTGTTGACTTGCATGTGCATTTATTTATCAGTGGGTTTGGGGACCGGTCTGCACAGAAAGAGGCGTCCTCAGGCTGGGTTGGCTGTCGCCTCTGCCTGTACATCGGGCAATGCTCAGCCCATCAATCACCTCTTCTGACACTTTCCACGTGTATCAGCTGGGGGACAAATAAATTTCATGCTGAATACCTGCATTTCCATTTTGACCCCGCTGGCCTTCATGGAAGCAACACTTCTCCGTAATATCTATGCAATTATAGGGATAGATGGTAGGATGGGTAAGAAGCACGGAGGTGGGGGGGAGGATTAAACCTCCTATAGAAGAAAGCCCTTTCAAAGGAGAAAAAAATGCATCTGCATTGGCGTGGAACGTGTTGAGCCTGTGTGACTAAAAAGACTAGAACAAAAGGCTGAAAAATGAGAATGGCAGCATGGGGATCTGTATGTGTTTGGGGGTGTTTCAGCCCCAAATTATGCCTGCAGGTCGCCCCTTGGTCCCCAGTGGATGGATGGTCTCCACTGGGAGATTTAACCCACCTGGGGCAGGAGAGAAGCTCTCTCCATTGTTTAGCAGCCCCTCCTGACAAACTTAAACAGTTATACCATAGGATCGCTGTCAATGCAGGCTGGAACGGACCTCAGGAGGTCTCTAATGGGACCTCCTGCTCACAGCAGGGCCATCGCTGGGGTTTGGGCTCAGGGATTTATCCAGTTGTAGCTTGAAAACCTTCAGGGATGGAGCTTGCACAACCTCTTTGAGCAACACCTTCCACTAGTTCCCTTCCACATCCACCTCCTCTGAGACAAAAGCATCCTCTGGCCTCTGCCAGTGCCTCAGCAGATGGGCTGAGGGCTCTAAAAAGAGCTGGTTATCCCAGTTCCTAAGGTGCTCTACTGTTATTACAACTGATAGTAACACAGCCAGGTTTAAGAAAAAACATGTGGCAACACCTAAACCAAAGACAAGCCAAGACCTATTGCCCCCTACAGGGACGGCGTGGGCTGAGATCAAAACCACCCAGCAACCAGGAAAGAACTGAGATTGTAAGAAAACCCTATAGAAAGGTGTTTCATATAATTTGCTGTGTGCTGATCACATTCCCATCTGTGTCTGAGAGGGGTGGCTGGATGCTGACCAAGGCTTCATCAGTGCTTCCCTAGGAGGTGACCGCCAACCCCAGGTTGGCAGAGAGGACATTCCTGGTGGAAACAGAAATACTGCATCACCGACTGGTGTTGGAGACAGAGCAGGGGACAGGGAAAGAGAGAAGAAATGCCCTGAGCCTTTGTCATCTGTTTTGTCTGCTATTTGAAGAGTTGACTTTGCGTCAAAGCCAGCAGCTCACCTCTTTGGCCCCTGGTTAGAAACCAAATTGTCACCAGCCAGGGAAGCAAAGTCAGCAAGCAAGGGACAAAATCTCACCAGTTCCGAGCTGGAAAAGCTTCTGATCCTCTGTCAAAAATCTCATCTACAGTCAACGCAAACCCAGCCTCGTCCTCTGCCCAAGAGAGTCCCGAGGTCTGGATTTATAGACATAGTTACCACTACATTAATGAGCTCTGGAGAGCGACTGCTGCCAGCTTCATTACAGACGGGTGGAAAAATATCATTCCGAGGAATCCCCCAGCTGGACATAAATATTTAGCATGTGATCATCTGCTCAGAACTCCCCTGACCGGAATAAATCTGTGTTGTTTCTCCTGCCTTCAAATAAAAAGCCCATAATCAGGATCACTCCCCTCACTTAATCTTTTTGAGGGGCACACTGCAGACGGCTGCTTTATATCTCGTTGCAGCCCCCATATCCCTCCATCTCTGGCAGAAAAGCTGTTTAAGTCCAAATCATCTCTCCGAGGCAAATTCAGCTCAGCCCAACAGGACATTATCGTAATTTATATTGCATGTAGCGTGAAGGCTGAAACAGAGCCTGCTCTTGAGTCTTTGGGTTTGGAGCAGGCATTACATGGGCCCTTGATGAACCTTTTAGACACTAGGAACAGCTATTTGGGCTCAGGTTAAACATCTTTCTAATCCAATATTTCAAGACCAACAGAAGGTTTAAGTAGATATAGAATCACAGAATGGTTTGGGATGGAAGGGACCTTAAAGACCATCTAGTCCCACACCCTGCCCTGGGCAGGGACACCTCCCACCAGACCAGCTTGCTCCAAGCCCCGACCAACCTGGCCTTGACCCCCTCCAGGGATGGGGCAGCCACAGCTTCTCTGGGCAACATGGGCCAGGGGCTCACCACCCTCACAGCCAAGAATTTCTGCCTCAGATCTCAGCTCAATCTCCCCTCTTCCAGTTTAAAACTGTTCCCCCTCATCCCATGGCTCCCCTCCCTCATCCAGAGTCCCTCCCCAGCTTTCCTGGAGCCCCTTGAGGGACTGGAAGGGGCTCTAAGGTCTCCCTGGAGCCTTCTCTTCTCCAGGCTGAATCCCCCCAACTCTCTCAGCCTGTCCTCCCAGCAGAGGGGCTCCAACCCTCCCAGCATCTCCGGGGCCTCCTCTGGCCCTGCTCCAACAGCTCCATGTCCTTCTTACGTTGGGGTCCCCAGAACTGGACGCAGTGCTCCAGGTGGGGTCTCACCAGAGCTTTCACTGTATATTTTGCAGCTCACAGTTTGCAGCTCATGGTTTTCTTGAGCTAGAAATGGTATCTTTATGTTAATACACCCCATAGGATTTTTATTCCATGAACTTTGTCCATTTGCTTTCCTGAGCCCATGCGAATTTTTGGCACCCACAATTTCTTGTGGCAGTGACATGAAAGGAAATACCTACTTGAGCATGTTCGTAGCTTCCCACCTCGTAATTTAATTAAATGCCCTCTAGTTTCTGCATTATGAGAATGACCAGATATTCCTTATTTGCTGTCTTTAAACCACTTCTGGCATCTGTCACGTTTCTCTTTTTAAGGCTAAAATGTCTTTGCCTGCCTAGTGGTGTCTTTCCCAGCTCCCCCAGCCAGCCTGTGGTTTTGCATTGGAGTCATGCAAAGACCGTTTCAATTCTCTTTGGCCAAGGCACTGCAGACAATGCGAGGGTCTGTAACCAGGCAAGCTCGTGTTTGCATGCAAGCAGCAGCCTGCAGGAGTTGAATTGAGACTGCAAAAGCCCTGGCACAGACCATGAGAGATGTACATTGAAATCCATGTTCTACCATTGACTTGCTGGGCAACCCTGAGCAAACAAAGCGGAACAGCAGCCCCTTGGAGAACCCATATTCCATCTGGTTCAGTGGGAGACAGATATTTCCTGCTTTGGAGGAACACTGCCCTCGTTGCATGGAAATTGAACAAACTCTTCTAAAAGAGGGGCATTGAGAGGTTAAAGGTATTACAAATGTTGGGCAGTGGGTACCTCTTTTAGCATGTTAAATGGTTGATGGGCCTGGTGCAGATGGGTGAAGGCACCCCCAAGGGCTCACCATACCATCCCCATCATCTGCTTTTGCATGGCCTGAAGATGCATCTATTCATTGGCATAAAGACAGCTTTTTTTTTCCCCCTTGAGTCATTATGAAAATAAAATTTGATTCAGAGCCATTCTGCGTTTCTAGACATGAGTTTCTTGATGAGAGCTTGTGCGCGCCTTTTACATCAGGGGCTAAAGAGGGTTTGACCCTGAGGCTGCTGTAGTCAGTAAAAAGCTATTTATTAACTTTCCTATGCTCTGCATCAGGCCTTAAGAGTTAAAAAAATGGAGGGGTTTGAGTTAGTCACTATGGAGAGCTTTGATACCTTTGCTAACACCTCCTGTAATAACTCCTGGAATGCCTTAATTAGAGGAAAAGAGAAGGAGAGAGCATGGTGTCTCCCAAAAGCATAAATCTCTTCTATTATTTGTAATTTCTTGAGACTGGGGCTCTAGGAGTGCACTGCTTGGAGTGAATGGGGGAAAAACCTCTTGATCCTGAGAATATAAGCTTTGTTGTCCTTTTTTTTATGTTTTCTTAACAGGTCTTTTGTTCAATCCAGGCTTCTTAGTTAAATGAGTCTTAGCCGGTATTCCTAAACAGCAAGAAAGGGGGTGAAATAGTCTAGGGAAGATGTGGACTTGTTAGAAGAAATTTCTCTAGGTTGATTTTTTTCCTTTTTTTTGACTAGATCTAAAGATGATTGCAGCCTGGTTGGCTTGGACTCAAGGCATATACTTGACAGTATACCCAGCTCATGTATTGCAGATTTCTGTTCTTCCAGGGCCAAAGGGATGGGCCCAAAGCATACCTCATCCAATCTTCTTAACAGCTTTAATCCATGTGAGTAATTATGTACTGCTGTTAAAGAGAAATGGTCACTAGGAGCACGACAGGTGGTCAAATGCAATAACCCTAAACATCAGATTTGGACTGATCAGTGTTATCAAAATTTTACTTTGTTTTTCTCCTCTTCCTCTACAGTTTCCCAAAGTTCCACCTCTCCAGACCCCACTCCTTTCCTCCACCACTAGCACAGACATTCCCAGCAAATGTCATTTCAAGATCTGACCTCCTTGAAAGCAACATTGTGAAATCAAATATGGGACCTCAGAGATTTGGTCACCAACCTCAGCATGAGAAACTACTAGCTGAAAGAAGAAATCAAAGATGTACAAATGCTGAACCATGGCTTGCAAGCCAAGATAGACTGCTACAAGATGTTGGTAGAAGAGTTGCAGAAGGAAAGGAAGAACAGTGCAAAGACACAGTGCAACAATGGAAAGAAAGACTCCAACTACTAGAATACAAAAATAAAACCCTGAAGTGTGCCAATAAACAACTCATCTAGCCAATCAATGGTTTGGCTGACCAGCTGTCTGCATGTCAAGGCTGCATATCAAACTGTAACAGGCATGCTAGGAAACAGAAGCCAAGCTCAAAAAATCAGAAATTGTGCCCAGTGCCTCGAGGATGAATTGGAAGGTGTCCAGCAGCAATACGAGAAAGAAAAGCAACAGACCTCCCAGTTACAGGAGGCATTGAGAGAGCTCACCCAGATATGCGAGAGTTGGAGGAACGACATAATGCAGCTGAAAGGGGAGCTGGAAGCAGTGGAGAAGCAAGCAGCTCTCCGGAGACGCAACCGTGAGCGCTGGCTCCCCATGGGCTCATTGCTGTAGGATGGAGACAGGATCAAGATGGTGAAAAGCTCCTCAGAGCCAGCTGTGAAGAGAAAACTGCACTGGCTCAAGGATCTCAAGAAGATTTTTAACCCCATTCATAGGTTGTGTTGCACTTGTGTGTTGTGCACCATTTTGTCTAGGATTAGTTCACTGCTGGCATTTTTCTGTTCGTACTTAGTGAACACAACATCTACATGGTTGTGGAGCTCCTATCTCAATATCTTATCCTTTATCTTAAAAGGTAATGGCCTCTTGCCAAGTTAGATTGGCTGTAATCCCCTGTTTGGATAATTCTACTGAGTTTCGTACTTTAAGAGTTCAGCTTAGTGCTATGTCATATGTTTGTTATATACATACTTATTTAAAATATGTATAACACAGATAAAGCAATCAAAATAGATTGTTAAGCTGTTGTCCTTTCAGTTACTGGTTCGCTGTACTGCTCAAAGAATTTTTTGTAGACATCAGAGAGATTATTTTTTAATTTGAAGTCTTATTTTGCTTTATTTTTTTGAACTTCACCCATCTATTCCCAAAATGAAGGCTGTTGTGCTGTGCTTCTTCAGATCTTATAGCACAGTGAAAAATTCAGTTTGATCCAATTGCAGCTTTTTCTTCAGGGACCGATGCTATAGAGTGGAGAAAGAAGATATGGTGGACTCACTGGGGAGGGAACAGAAGTGTTTGGTAGATAAATGACTTGGATGAGGTCAGACAGAGAAAAGTTGGCAAAGACAAATACTGGGTCAACCCAGAGACTTCATGCAGAGGCACTCTGCTCTCCAGAAAGAAGACAGGTATGGAATAAAATAAGACAGTATCTATCTCCAGGGTTTAATTAATCTGCAGGTGAAGGTGGGTGATAAATGCAATATCCTATTAAAGCTGCTAAGAGCACATGCACCTGTGGGGAGTGGCCCAAGAATGACCAAGGTACTATTTTTGTTCCATGAGGATGAACCTCCTCCCAGTGGGACATTCCCAGGCTTCCTCAAAGCAAGGTGGGGAAGATGAACTATGCCATGTGGGCAAAACCCCAGCTATTTCATTTTTTCTAGTGATTTTTTTTTTTTTTTTTTACATTCCAGAGCTCTTCAGATGCCCACATCTGCTACCCAATTTGCTCTGGTTTGGTTGGCTGGGTCAGCGTAGGAGCAGGTTTTGTACCACGTGCTGTTGAGGTGCTGAGCTGTAAATTGGAATGAGAAGGAGCCAAGGTGCATCAAAATATATAGCTCATCATTACCTCATCGTTGCCAAAGCAAAATGGCCACGTAAATCGAGTTTAGCTGTTAGGGGGACACACATAAGTATTTTTAAAACAATGAAGAGATTTGAGAAACATTGGTTAGAAACATAGGTAAATCTTTTCCTTTTTTTTTTCTATTGTTATTAAAGATTAGGGCAAAAGGAAAACAGAATTTTTGCTGTTGCTTTTGGTTACACTTGACTCTAAAGTTACATTTTTAATGGATAAATAAGATGCCAAGAAGAGGTTAGACATGACAGATTTAAGAAGTGCAACTTCAGAGATGGCCAAATGTGCATGAAGAGAAGGGATTTTTAAAATGCCGCACTGGAGTTCAAGACTAAAGGTAGTTATGTACTTACACCAGCCCAGGGTCAGGCTCTAGTGACTGTTCCCCAGCTTTAGGTAATCAACTGATGAATCTAAATTATCACCCTATCTGATATTCACACTTTTACATTCAATGTAGAGAAAAGTGCCACCAGAAGGTGATCCAGATCTATTTATTGACCACAGGGTTTTAACACTAGAACCTTTATAAAGTGGCTTAAGTCAGGTGGGGACGCTCTTGCACCCACCGTTGTTTCCTACCTGTTCTTGGACGAGCCATAGCATCTGGCCATAGTGACTGAAGAAATACTTCAGGACATCAAGACCCGGTTGTCTGGGGCTTTGAGCAGCCTGGTCTAGTGGGAGGTGTCCGTGCCCATGGCAGGGGGGTTGGAACTAGGTGATCTTCAAGGTCCCTTCCAACCTAAACCATTCTATGATTCTATGATCCAACAACTTCACAGAGCTGGATCTTCATGTATCAGTTGTGCTTCTGATGCCCCCCCTGCATGGGGTATTTCCCTACCCCACGGGAGTATTAAAAGGAGCAAAGCATATTTCCACAGGGGAAGCCACATGTGGTGAGCTAGGCAGACCTACTTAATTACTGAAGCAATCACAGTTTAGCTCCTACATACCTTTATTGTACTTTATCACAAAGAACCACCTCCATTTTGCTCCACATGCTGGATTTTCCCCTTCTCTTCAGCCTTTGCATCCAGCTCTTGCCGCTCCTTTGAGCGTCCCTGCCCCACATGGAGGACAGAGCTTCCCGAGCAGCTTACGTGGGTAGAATAGCCTCCTCGAGCAGCTGCGGCTCCTCCATGCAGAACAGCCCCTGTTTTCTGCTGCCAGTGGGGCTTGGTGCACACAGAGGCTTTCAGTCTCCTTTCGGTGTCTCGGCGGTTCATTGAAAACAGGCTCTGTCCCCAAAGCGGTGAGCACAAAGGCTGCTGGCCACAGCCCAGGCGTGCCTCTGAAGCCCCTTTCTGCAGAGATTAATGGGAACCGAAAAGGGAGACCCCGCGCAGACTGTCAATGACCAGCGTTTTGCCAAGCCCAGGCTGGATGGGGACCCAGCCAACCTTCCCGTGCAGAGCGGTGGGGTATCCTTGGCCGGCTCTGTGGGACAAGAAGTACCTCCCTCAGAGATGTTATGTGTGGTAACCCCTGTTACCTGTGAGGTGCAGTCCTTGGGCACAAGCCCAACTCCAACCAGCCCTTCTGAAGCTAAGGGTGTTTTGGGGTAAGTTGCTCACACCAAGGTTGCTCAGGTGCTGACTTCCAACTCTCCGAGGCTGAATGAGCGTTGGTGTCTCTGTCTGGTGTCATTACGACTGGCAGATGCAAAATGAACTTTATGGACTTTATATCTCTGCAAAGGCGTGGTGGGGCAATGCTTGCTCCAAGCCAAGTACCTGCTTGAGCAAGGTGTCTCTTTCATGCCATCTATCACCTATGCTCCAGCTCATGTGGATTCATTTTTGGGTGACCTTCCAGCAACACTTGTGCTTTGCACATCAACCGATTGCTCTGTAAGAAAGCACCAAGTCCCTCAGCCTTCCTTCAGAGGAAGCTGCCCTCTTTTCTGTTTAATTTTTCTGGTATAGTCTTAAAATTTTGATCACTTCCTAGACTGCTGAGATTGTTAAATCAGCTTTTTTCATTCTCGTTCATCCAAGACACAAGCTTGGATGCTGGTTTACAAGCCAGCAAAGGGAATACCTAGAGACCATTAAAGCTTCCAGAGAATCTAGGCTCTCAGTGTAACTCCCTGCCTTTCAAGTAAACAAGTATTTAGTTCAACTTGAAGTGTTTAGGACTTTTACATCACTCAGTTTTGTCTGGTGTTTGCATGCCTAGGAATATCTTTTTTTTTTTCTCTCATTTGCGATAGTTCTCAGTCTACCCGCCGATATTGTATGGCCACAGGGTGAAAACCAGTGTATAGACCATAAAGTATCAGCTGCTGCTTGGTACTGAATCCCAGGACCTGGAAATCCCCTCCTTGCATTCAGGCACAAGCTCTCTGAGCTGCCGCCGTACCACATGTGAGATGAAGCAGTTGGGAATCAACACCTGAAGCCCAACAACTGGACAACCCCTGTTGTGTCCATAGACACAACCCAATGCTTGCACCCGTGAAGAGCTGCAGTGTGTATATGGGCCCTAAAAGCAGGATTCAATCCTTATCACTACAGGCTGGTAAACATCTTATTCCATATGAAGTGGGAATTTGAAGTCAGGTACTGGGTCAGAATGACCCTGCTGGTCCTATCATTATTTGCATTTAATAGGAAATAAATCAGGTCACATCAACCTTGCAATAAATCTGACACAGTTCCCCCTTCCCCTTCTTTCTTATGGGAATATTCAAAGCTAGAGAGACAGCCACTGAAACTGCTATTATCTCTGCCCGCCAGTTCCCAGCTGCCCATTGTGACTCTTAATCTGCATTAATCAGCACTAGCTCATCCTTTCAGATGGGACTTGCATCCCTGTGCACTCTTCTTGTGCCCCACGATGCTATCATCTCCTGCCAGCTGGACAGTTAATTGCGAAGACAGCTTCAGCATCTCCAGGGGCTGGAGGGTAGTGATGCCCTGCCACATTCATGCTGGGGAGGTGTTTTTTCAGCTCTGTGTGTTGAAAACAACAATTACCATATAAGCAAATAAGCTGGATTCGTTAGAGACAGCACATGCATCAGGCCTGAAGTGGTCAGGCAAGAAGGGACAGGAGAGAGGAGGTAAAACAGCCCAGGCCAGGGGGGTGTCACAGGGCAAGTGATATATCTCTGGAGGCCGAGCCTGTATGTGATAAGACAAAACTAGAGAAGGAAGATTTGGGCTTGAGAGAGGTGAAAGGGCAGCATGGAGAGCGAGAGGATGAAATGGTTTCTACGATAGTGAAGTATTGTAGACGTACCACAACAGTGACAGCGTCCCATGTAGATCATAAGTCAATGTCAGTCTTGAAGGTGGTCTCCATCTGGGTCTGTGGAAGTCAGTGGTGGGCTTAGCCTAACACCAATCCATGGCAAAACAGTGGGGAGCTGTTGTCATCTCCCATGAGTAAGCCTCCCGTGAGAAAGCTTTGCTTATCTTTTGCAGAGAGCATTGGGTGGTGAGAAACGTTCCCAGAGGTGCCCACTGTGAAGCGTTGGTGGCTCTCACCTTCTGCCAAAGCACAGACTGGTGGCCTCTCCATGATGCCACAGCAGACCAGAGCTGGAGGCAGATGGTCTCACTCCATGCAACAGCAGGCTAAAACTCTTTGAACAAGCGCTATAATTACTCCTCCCTTTATCACAGTTCCTGAGATCATGATAATTTGAGTAGAACTAAAACACATCTTTCAAAAATGCATCTAGTCTTGATGTAAAGGACTTGCAGGGTAGGAGAGAAGCCCCCTCCTAAAGGAAGCCTTTTCATCCCAGAGGTTAGGTAGCTACTTCAAAGTAGTCATCAAGGTCTCTCTCAAGTCCGCAGAGGGTGAGGCAGCTCCAGTGGGCTACTCATCTTGCTCCAAGAGACACATCTAAGGCAAGGGGCTTGACTCATTCTTTTTCCTCGTGACTTTGGGGGAGGCTCCAGTTTCTATCTTTGAGGAGTACAACTGACTTTCTGATGAGTGAAAGCTGAAGCTTTCAGCTCAAGTATATAAACCAATAAACTCTCATTTAGATTTACATGACTTGATCTTCCCACACTCAGGTTTCACTTGCTGGGAAAATGAAGGACCCGGCAGTATCTGTGAAGGTACCTACATGACACTTAGGTCATCAAGACTTGGTATCAAAACTGTCTGTGCCTTCTTTCTGCTAAATATCACAGACTGAGCACCCTGTAATCCTTATCCCACTCCTGAATAAATTTGGTGGCTCTACTTTTCTCCTCGGGATTTTCACATGCTCCACCAAGTGGATCTGCTCCCAGTCCCTTCTCCACTGCAGTGGAGCCCTCTGTGTCATCCCTCTGCTCACACACCCCAGAATCACATCTCTGCTAACACTGAAAACTATTTCGGCTGCTTCTCCACCACCAGATCCCTCTCTGTACGCGGCTCCACAGGATCCTTCTCTAGCTCTGGGTGGCATTTCTTTCTTGCCCAATCGCATCACATCTCATTTGCCTTCATGAAGAAGGCTTTTTTTTTTGACTAGGTAGCAAAGGCTACCAAGCAGTCCAGCTTGCTCTCTACAGCAGCCCTGTCTTCCAGGTTACTTATAATTCTTCTAGTTTGTGTGTCATGGACAAATGCTGTCTACACCATCCCTGTGATTTGTTCCCAAAAAGCTTTTCCTCCCCTCTGGCTCCCATCCAAAATACAAACATACCCAAAACAACACAACTGCCAAGACAGGCAGCAAGGAAAATCCAAAAGGATGGGAGGAGGAAGGGATGGTTTCAGTACTACTTGGAAATGATTGACAGTCGCTCTTTTGGAGTGCAAAAAAAAAAAGTCATTTATTTTGTCTTTAAAAACTTAAATACATAAAGCTGAAACTACCTCACATGCTTTGCAGATGATCACTACTTTCTTCTACATCTTTAGCTATACAGAGCTCCCACAGCAAGTCTGTGTATTACTGCAAACACAGCAAGGAGGTGCTTTACCTGTGGTCCGAGAAAGGTCTTCTCAGAAACTGAAGGAGCGTGTAGTGGCAGATAGTTTCATGCTTTGTATTCTTCTGCCACACCAAGGAAGAGCAAGAATCAGACAAGACAAATAATTTTTCATTTTCCCTAGAAATATTCTTTCCACCATGCTAAAAGAGGAGTAAAAGTTCCCTCACCCTTCAGCTGAGTTTGAATGATCCAGGCACCTTCTCCATGCTAACCTGGCCACGACCCCATGTAATAGTTAAAGGTATTATTCCCTGCAGACAAAAAACAACACCTTGGATTTCCTAATTGCTTAGATGGAGAATTCAGGTATCCCAGATAAAGGCTGGGACACCTCAAGGATGATGCTCCCAAAGCTCCTCTGATGCTCCATTAAAAAACATCTTTTTTGGAATGCCATGAAGCAGTATGCACGAATGCGGTTAAACCGCAGCAAAAGCGGTTAGGAGTCTAGGCGAATATTGATTTCTAAAAAAACCCAAGTTAAATTCCTTCCTTAACAATCCCCCTGTACGCCCACAGCCCTTACAAAATACAAACATATTTCAGTGGTACAATGAATATCAGGACCAAGAACGAGGCAAACATTTTAGCACCTACGCCACAACCTCCACCACCATGTCACAGCTATTGCAACACACCACACATGTCAAAAGCACGTGGGAAAGCCGATGGGAACACCTTCCACCCTTTCGAGTGTGCTTATTTCTACAGGAATAAGGTGGGAAGTACAGCAAGAAACTCCCAAAAGTCATTAGGAAAAGCAGGAAAGAGAAGTTGTAAGTGCAACTGGAAAATTTCCTTTTTCCTATCAAGGGTATTGCTATGTCCAAATACATTACTATGCTCTTTTGAAGAACAAGAGCACAAAGATCTGCAAGCCACCAAGCAAGATATGCCTGTGTTCACAGCCCTATTCTATATACATTAGGCATAGAAGAAATCTGGCATGAGGACCATCCCTTTTGAAAGGCCTGATTCCTCATGCCGCTCACCACTCTCAGCCGAGCAGACTTTGCTCAATGCACACCCTGTCAAGCTCTGGGTGCACTCATTCTCTTGAAACATCAGCAGTGTTTTCCAAAGTGCAGGCCAAGAGGAGGGACATAACTAACGGGACAGTCTGGGGAGAATTAAAATCCTCCTTGGCCATCTGAATCATGAGGCGAGGTGGAGACACTGGGTCCCAAGCCACACACTTGGAAGGGGCGCCCATACCAAAGCAGTGAATTGCTTAAGGCACAGGGTATCAGTAAGAGAGGCAAAATTGGGGAGGAGATTTGAGGTCTTCAGAAAATCAGGACGTAGGAGGATAAAGGTCTCTCTGTCCCTGAAGGCCATCACAGCATGGGTTGATGGGCTCACACTTTCTTTTGTGCCAACTTAACTAACTGAAGGAAAGGTGCCAGTTTCCCCTGAAATCTCCACCCCCATTAAAGACCCAACTGTGGATGCAATTTGATTGCAAATACAATTCCTTTTTACCAACATGAATTTCCTTTTCTCTCCTCATGGGCATAACCTACACCACCCCCTTTATATTGCTTGAAAGGACACATTGTGCTACTTATGATCTGGTTAACATGTCTAACCCACATGCCCAGGCCTTAAGGAGAATTTGGGTCTGAGAACGTCCAAATAGTGCACCTTGATCAGCAAAATGGCTATGATAGCCGGATAGCCATGAGACTTGCCAGATGTGACTATGAGGAGCACCAGGTACGTTTCATGCAATGAAACACCTTGCTCGTCGCTTGGGCAATGGAAGAGCACATATTTCCTCAAGAGAAGAGGAGATTAGTGTGCCCAGTAACAGCAAGTTTTGGTTCTTCGGCAGGGACCTCTTTTTGCCAAGTTTTACAGGGAAGCCTGACATCACCACAAAGAAGAAGTAAACTTCTCAGAGTTCACAGAAAACAGAAGTACTAAAGAGGACGGCATAAAAACCAGCTATGTGGGGGGAAGTAGGCAAACCCAGGAGATTTAAGATAATTAAAAGGCCCTGAAAATGGGAATATCCGGGCCAGTGGACATAGTTGTGTCCTCTGCTTCAGGAAGAAGTCATCATTGGGGCAAGGAAAGGAAGGTGCAGAGGAAACAGCAGCCAGCCAGCAGCTGCTGTAGAGGGGTGCACCCTGCAATATATAAGTAACGGGAGTTTTTAAGAGACCCCACTCTACATTGGGCAGTAACTAAGTCCCTAATTGAGCAACAGGAACATTTAAACGGACCCATCAGAAATTACCAGTTCCAGGAATGGACTAAAAAGACACTGATGCCAAAAAGCTATGGCTATTCTACCAAATCAAATGTGCTCAGGACCATTTCTAGACCTGAGACCAACTGGCTTGGAGCAACACAGTCTGTGTAATCGAACACTCTCCCTCCAAATGAGCTGCACGTTCAGGCTCCCAGGGACTCTGTATTGAATCTGTTAAATATAGAGTTTATGTTAATGCTTGCTAGCATTCTCCAGAGCCAAAACGAGCCAGATGTGATTCTCTAGCTACCAACCATGCTTCATGTCCTCATGCCTGATTCCTATACATTAATATTCCCCTACCTCTGCTCTCCAAAGAGCAACTCTTGGCTACATGATCCACTTGTCCTCTCAAGGACCAGGACACAGTGAGACAGCAGTCCAACCACAAAACATGTATGAAAAGAGAAAGCACTCTGTGCTTTAGGGGAATAGACCCCCATATAGCACGTGAAGAATGGAGTCTGAGCTTGGACTATTTAACCCGGCTTTTGGGGATTTAGTGGAGAAATTTTCTTGGGCTATCATCTTTGAAGTCTCAATCTCAGCTCTCCACTGTAACGGGACTAACTGTTCATGGACATTAATGACCATTTATGTCACCACCGTGGTTCGCCACAGGGTTCTACACAGCTAAATTCAGAAATATCAGATAGCTTTAGCTAAAGAATTGGATCCTGTAACCATCGTTGTTACTGCAACAGTCTTGGGCATCAGACAGCAGCACATACATGTCCTTGCAGGACAATGAGCCTCTGTTGCCAACATAACAGAAAACCGTAATCTACAGCCAGGAAAACCTAAGTAAAGGTCAAATTTAGAGTTTGCAAGGGCTGCAAGGATACTTGAATCCTACTGTGGCAATATCTGTGATGCAGCTTCACACAGCCCAGCACCCTTTCATCCTCTAGCCTAGATCAGCATCAAAGCCATTGGCATCATCAGGCCAGGAGAAAACAAAGCAGAGGCTGCCCAGGGGCTGGCTGGAGCATGTCTTCATCAGTGGCGTATATTGCCCTTCCCTGCACAAAGGTGAGATGTCCATCCACACGCTGGGTGGCCACTGTCTCAAGGGGAGGCTCTGGAAGTGGATGCCGTTGGAGCCCCGTGGTCATCTGTTCATGCGCTGCAGGATGGTCACACAGCCGTGATAACTGGTGCAGCGCTGCAGTGGCGGCTGCTGCTCCACAGTCCCCGTCACCGGGTCGAAAGTGAAGGCTTTGTCCGTGCCTTCCCCATTCTCATCTCGGCCACCCAGGATGTAAATCTTCCCTCCACACACCGTCAGGCCACAGCTCTCCTGGAAAGCAGAAGAAGAGCTGAGGAGCAAGCCTCCAGCTTCAGGCAACGGGACTGAGCATGGGGGGAGTTGAGCCTGTTGCCCAGCAGAAGGGAGCAAAAGTAGCTAAGTGGTGTCTGGCTCTTGGGGTGCTGCAAAGGCACCGTTTCAGTAAGAGTTTAGGCACTTGTAATGCCTCCAGTCAACGATGGGACTGTTGCTGTTTCTGGCAGCCTCCCAGACACAGCACAGACTCACAAGCACGCAAAGAACCCAGAGACCCATCCAGCACCCCCATGTGAAAGCCCGTTATAAGAATCCAATAACACAGGTGTTTTAATTCAGATCAGGGTGATCTGTGTCCCATCGTTCCTCTTCACTGTGCCACAACTCACATTGCAGCGTGGCTTTGGACTACGAACTGTGATGACACTAAACCAAGGCACACAGCCACCATCGGTCTCTGTTCAGTCCACGGACCAGACTAGACCCAGTATAACCTTCACCCTGAAACACCTAGTGTGGAGAATATGTCCTCAACACTAGGGGTTCCACCCTACAGACCCACTCCTCTGGCATTAATACTAGCGTAGACCCCACCTTAGCAAGACAACTTGAATTTGCTGTGAGAGAGACATCCTCCAAGCAGTATGGACATGTAAGTTTGAGTTGCTTTGCGGAGGTCATGTTCGCCTATTCAGAGCCAAACCCGCAATGTATTTTCTTTGCCTTCATTCTCAGCAAAGCACAGATCACTCCTATTCTAGAGGGAGAGCGGGAAGGCTCAGAGCTTCTTTCCCAAACCTCTTCCTTACCAGAGGCCCAGGGAGGGTGGCCACTTCTTGCCAGCTGTCTTTCCTTGGATCGTAGCTGAAGATTTTACTGAGGAGTCCACCTACAACATAAATGATGTTGTCCAAGCAGACAGCACTGATGCACCTCTGGTAAAAAGGGGTCGGAGACAAGAGCGTCCACTTGTTGTCCTCTGGATTGTAGCACTGGACCTGGGAGGAGAAATGCAGCTATGGGAACATGGAAGTTACCGTATGTCCCTGCTTGGCTGAAGCTGCTATTCATTAGAAATAAAAGCACACGGGGACAGAAACATGGATGGGAGCTTCAACATCCAGAGACCAGTGCAGTGAGCGAAGGAATGAGGGGTTCTAGCATTCCCTTTTGAATCCAAGTCTCCCAAACTACAAGCCCCCAGGGTGTCCCAGACAGGGCATGGTTAAGTGTTCAGAGATGGAGCTGAGCAGCTCAGGAGCTCTTCCTGCAGCTCAGGAGACCAGAAGCACCATGTATGGCTTGCAGAGGTCTCCTCCAGACAGTTACTACAGTTGCTACTTCTCTGAAGTGAATGCCCACAGCATCAGAGGTTTGCTCCTGTGGTGCCTCAGGGCTGACCAGGCTTCAGAGCAGAACAGGCTCCACTGAAACCACGCTTAATATACTGTCAGCTCCTCACACCTTCCCTCTCTGGTCCCTAAGTCTCATTGGCTTCCACTTAAATGTATGACTTCTCATCTTATTACAAGGGAGCTTTCATTAGTTTTCAAAAAAAAGGCACCCTTGTAGCTTAAGGACAATCCCATTTCCCTCCATGTTCCCATGTAAACCTTCTTTTTTAGGGCTCTGTCCGTTCTTGATGGCCCAACAATACCTTGTCAGTGTTAGCAGCGTCATCCACAGCACCACCCAGCACGTAGAGCTTGTTCAGGCAGGAGACCACAGCAGCCGAGCTCACAGCTTGAGGCAGCGGGGCCAAGGTTGACCAGCTGTTGGAGAATGTGTCATAGCACTCCACGCTAGAGAGGCGGTAAAAACCATCAAAGCCTCCCACAGCGTAGATCTGCCACAAAAGGAGCAAAGCAAGCCGATTAGAAACTCACGGACTCACCTAACGGGCTACATTGTCACAGCGCACGTGAGGGAAGGCTAGGACTTTGCCGGAGAGACAGACATCAACCTTGGGGTTGGACCTTTAAAAGTCCCTTCCAACCCAAACCATTCTATGATTCCATGAAAGACCCCATGCTGTATAGCTTTCACCCAAAGACTTGACACAGCTATCTGCAGAAGTCTTGCACCATCCCATGGTAGATCTTATTGCTACAACTTCATTTGTGGCTGCTTCAGGTGGCAACGCACACCCGACTGAAACAATGATGTTTTGGTTATGTCCTAGTTGTTCTCCCACCAAAACCATCTCTAAATCACCCAGAAGACAAACACACGCTGACAGTTTCACGTTGTGCTAGGCAGCAGGAGAAGTGGGGGGACAGTGCTCCACGTGGCTTCTTCCAAAATTCGGGCCATTGCTTACCTTACCCTGAAGTGTTGCCATTTTGTGCCTCCATCGGCCTTTCTGCAGACAAGCAACTTTGATCCAGACGTTCAGCTGGGAGTTCAACACCCAAACATCGTTGCTGCTGATGTGTCCTCCTGAAAAACAGAGGGATGGAGGGCTGCTGTAATCCCAAGGACAGCCCCATCACCTCATTACACCACAATATTGCCTAGTTCCTCCATGCAATGGAACAAGTCGGGGTCGGTCTCTTCTCCCAAGGAACAGGCAATAGGACAAGAAGAAACAGCCTCAAGTTATATCAGGGGAGGTTTAGGATGGATATTAGGAAAAAATTCTTCACTGAAAAGGTTATCAAGCATTGGAACAGGCTGCCCAGGGCAGTGGTGGAGTCGCCATCCCTGGAGGGATTTAAAAGCCGGGCAGACGTGGTGCTGAGGGACATGCGTTAGTGCTGGCTTTGTCAGTGTTAGGTTGATGGTTGGACTCAATGATCTGCAAGGTCCCTTCTAACCTGGACGATTCCATGATTCTATGATTCTAATTTAGGACGGAATATGGTTATTGGGTTATGGCCACGTAAACTCAGCTTCCCAAGGGAGATACTCTCTGGACTTCAAGGCGCTTGTTACACTGCCCCATCCTTTACATAGAACTCATCTGATCGGCATTACATTTTAAGTGAGGGACAGGCAGGATACTGATGTTTTAGGAAATCCTGTCTGACAGCACACACCAAAACCAGCTCATTCTACAGCTGAACACTTTTGACAGATGCCCGGCAGGAGGAAAAGTTGTTTTTTTTTTAATACTGCCATCCTCCCCCTTAAAGGTGAAATTGCTCCTTGGGACAGCAAAATCCGAATCATTTCATCAAGACGTGACTTTGCTCCAAAGCTGGGATGCATGTGAATGAGTCCTAGTGAGCAGAACTAAGGAGGGGCTGTCCAAGCAGAGGTCGCGCCTTTCTTTGCAACCAGGAAGGGACCATCTAGTCCAGGATATCTCACCTGATATGTACACATCGTTCTTCAGCGTGCAGGCAGCAAACTCTGACTTGGTGTAGCCGGGCACGCTGGAGAGGGCTGTCCACTGCCTGCTCTTTGGGTGGTAGAGGTCCGTGAAGGGCAGCTTCAGAAGGCCTTTCTTATCACAGCCCCCAATGACGATGATGACTTCCGCCAGCTCCATGAACCTAGACCATGAAAGGCATGGATAATCCCCCAGGCCAGGCTACTCCTTTCCATCATCCCTCCCATCCTACCTAGGGCATTGGCAGCACAGTCCAATAGACAGAGCAGGGGCCCCTCCTGCATCAGCTACTGATTTTCTGGGCAAATCATTTCACACCTGCACTTTCAAATCAAAGACACCTCCCAGACTGGGTGGGAAGGGGTCCAAACTGCATAGGGAAAGAAAATGGGAACGACCTTTAAAAGTCCTTCGTGAGATTGCCTCCTGCCACTCACCACCTCCCCCCTTCCAGCACAAATCAAGCCTAATCCTCAAGGCACAGCCATGAGTGTGGAAAGCTGCTCCTGGCAGCCCGCCTGCAACAAGCTCTCTGCCTGGAGAGAGAAGTGTTTCCAGGAAATCTCTCTCTCTCCAACCCTAATAGCAGCGAGCAGACAAGACAGACAGCAGGGGAAGGAGAAATCCTGCCAGCGAGTAGGTGGCAAGAGAGGAACAGCTCTGCGGGAGGGGAGAGGAAGGAAGAGGATGAAAGAGGATTTGAAAGGCTTGGTCCAATCCTCAGCTCTGCCATGGCTTGTGCAGGCTGAGGCAATTCACTTAAGGCCAAAGCTGTAAAAGGAGGGAGGTAAAATGTGGATGGCTGGGGGGTGGGATTTATCCCCAGTGAATTTTAGCTGTTTACATCCTTGAGGAGGTCACCACAGACCCTGTTGTGGTATTCATCACAGAGAAGGTGTGTCAAATCATCTCTTCCACCTGACAGGCACATGCCCTGAATGCCAGGCTGGGACTTCTGAGATGTACGGGGGCAAGCTCCATTCTTCCGCCCAGGCTGTTCCACCACTGAGCAGCAAAAACCCCTGCACTTCTTGGTCTGAAGAGCAGGAGAACACAAGAACCTGGCCCTGCAGTCCCGTGGTCATGGGTGTCCTCTGGGAAAGAATGGAGAGCCTTGCAAACCAACCCAGTTTGATATGGCCACCCACCCCAGAGCAGAGGTGTCCCTCAGCACTCTTACCAGCACACCCTAAGGGACCTGTGGGACCGTGAAGAAACAGGAGAGACACAAAATGTGGCTGATCAAATCCAGACTTCACAGTCACAAAAAGGTGCAGATTCACACAGAATCCCAACCCTAGAAATATCTTTTTTTTATTCCTCCTCCACTTTACACTGGCAGCTGCCTGGGTCAGCATCTATCTTCTTGCTGCTCATCAATAAATCAATGGAGGGGGAAAAAAATAAATAAAAAAGTAATATGAAGGTACCCAGGTACCTGGATAGCAACTGCCTTTTTTTTCCCCTGGACATAAATTCCTGACCCTGCAGTAATGCTTTTGAGCTAGGCACCAAGCTGATGGCCAGGAGGACTGGGACTGATCCAAGCCTTCCTGCTAACAGATAGCTTGGAGAAGGTGGGAGAGAGACCAAAGAGGTGAAATGAGAACAGGCAGAGCTGAGAACAGAAAACACGTCTCAACCCAGTGCTCTACACATTGGTGAAAGCAGACAGAAATAAAGAGTTACGAACACCCGTTCTTGGTCATAGTCTGGATATGTCTGGATAGCATCATTGCACGCCCAGAGCAGTGTGACTAGAGCACTTCTTGCCAACAAAGAAAAGTGTCACATGCATTGGTATAAACTTCACAGGAAGTTTATAGGCAGGGCCAGGCACACATCTCTAATGCCTTCATTTTGGGAACAGGGAGGCCAAAAAAGAAGCAATCAGAAGGGGAAAAAAAAGAAAAAGAAAGAAAGGAAAAACAACTCAAGAACTCCCCTCAAACTTTAAATCCATCAATGTAGGCCATGCCGGTCTAGGGAAGAAGACTCTGTGTTTTACCTTCTGGGCCTTGATCGCAAAGAGCTGACCTCATTCCCAAGGATGTAGTACTTGCGGGCCTCGTGCAGCAGAGGAATGCACTCCTTCGAGTCCTGGATGAGTCCATCCATTTCCACCTTCTCCAGGAAGTAGGTGGGGTCAAGCAGGGGCAGACGCACATGCTCAAGGAGGTCCTTCAAGGCTCCCTTCCTGGCTGGTATGTCATGCCGTACCCAGCGCATGACTGCTTCAAAGACCACTTCCTCCTTGGGGACCACCAGCTGCTCATCAGATAGATATTCAACCAGCTCCTTCACACCCATCTCCAAGAACTCTTCATGAGATGACACCTCCACAAAACACTCCAGCATGAACCTCTTGCTCTTTTCTGTCAGAGATGCAATGGAGAATGAATCAGCAAACTTCATGATGCCCAAACAGTTGCATGGGTGAAGCTGGCCTTCAAGGAAGGTGACACAAGCATCTCTGAGCTTGGAGATCTGCAGCAAGTCAGACAGTTCCAAGATGCTTTCAACGTTGTCCTCCTGAATTATGATGTTCCCCCCATACATATAATCAAGAAGAAGAGACATCGTGGAAGCGGAAATCTTTTGAATATTAATGATATCCTGGTGGCCTTCCTTGAGATTGCCACCAAACATGGCCTGGAAATAGGTGCTGTTGGCTGACAAAGTGGCACGGTGACAGGGAAATTCTTGTCCATCAATTAATAGCACCACGTCTGTGAAGATACCGCTCTGCCGGTAGGAGTTCAGCGTCTGGAGAATTTGCTCAGCGTGGCAGGACCCGCTGCAGAGCTTCATGTGCAGCTTTTCTTTGCTCGGGTCCCGCGTTGCATTTTCCAGGCTGCTTGTCCTGAAACTTGATTCTTCTTTCATCATTCGATGCATCCTGGTTGGGAAGCAGGGAAGCAGACAAGAGAACAGCACTCTATTAAAATATCTGACTGCAACGTCCAACACCATCATCGTTTCTGCGTCTTCCTCAGTGCCATGAGGAAGTAAATATTCCAGCCAAAATGGATATTTCCAATCCAACCCCATCCCAGTAGACCAACTTCTGCTTTTAGGAGGTGTTTCTTCTAAGGCAGTTGCCTTGCCCAGCCTATGCTGCACTAGCACCTTGACACCTTTTCCTTTCTTTCTGACATCTCGCAGCTCTTATTAACTGGTTTCCCCATCCTCTCAAATGGAAGTACGGTACAGCCCAGATGGAAGAAATGCAATATTTTGACTTTTTCTATCCACCGCGTTTCCCCAGATGTCTTATTCCAGGCAAAAATCCAGAGGTAAGGGCGTGAGACCAAGATTTGCCACAGGTAGCTATGACGTGACCTGCTCAAAAGCAGGGGAAACATCTACATCTGATCTACCTTTCTGCTAGATTTGTTCTCTGGATGATTTTAAATCTTTTCTAAAGGACTTCATAAAGCCATTGCAATGAAGCACAGCAGACTTCTCTCATTCGAGCTCTAATGGTTCACACCACTGAGCCTGAGCAGCAGGACTCATCCCTGCAGGGCAGGGAAAGTCGTGTGTTCAGCCTGGAGGGGGCAAATAGCTGCACATCCAAAAGGGTGATCCCTGCTCAAGTGAGGGGGAGGCAGCCAGATCATCTGTAAAGAGTAATCCCCGGGAAGAAGGGCCTCTGCCCGCAGAGTGGGGGTCTGAAAAGCAGGGGAGCATCGTGGCATTGAAATAGTGACAAGAATAAACTATCTGACAACAGTGAGAGAATTACAGACCCCAAACCCTCAATTTCTGTCTCCACCAACCTAGACATACTAACAGGTTGGCTCTGCCCCATTTCCTCCGCTTCTCTACAAAAGCCCACCCTGACCCATCACTGTTGCATAGACCCAGATGCTGGGGGACAGAGCAAGGAGGGGATGGAGCCTGGGTCTCCCGACGCTTGCCCAACTGCTCTCTCCAGCTGGATGTTAAATAAAAGGGGCACAGCAATGCCACCACCAGTGTTTTGAAAGCACGACAGAGTCAGCACCACTCTACTTGAATGGGTGTGCCAGCGAGGGCCATCAGCAGAGAACTCCTGATTGCAGCTTCAACCATGGCCATGCAGGTTTTAGACTGCTTTTCTGAGACTCTGTAACAGCAAAGAGCCCGTCTGGGGGAGGGGGTTCACAGTCTGCTCTTAAGGGCCCCCTAAGTCAGGTTGTGGAGCATCTCACCACAAGCCTCTGGCAGGAGCACAAGTCCCCATTGGGGTAACAAGTTACCAGACATCAGTGGCTTTGTGGTGTCCACACACGCCCCTGAAAGAATCTTCGAGGAGGATTACATTGAATTTCTCATGAGTCAAAAAATCCCTGCTTTGATTCTAATCCTTCTTCTCTCTTCCTACACCTGCACCACCTGGACAGCCATCACACCTGACCACAGCCCCCAGAGGTGCTCAGATTCTCCCATGCCCCAGAGGACATCAGGGTAGCTGTGTGTAGGACAACCAAATCTGATCCTGAGGATCTTCAACCCGCCACCCCGAGAAAGTGTCACCGTATCCCTTTGTGCCTCCAGAATCCCCCAGCAGCAGGGAAAACACCTCTGCCTGTGCCACAGGGGAGCTGCAGAGACCTAAAGGAGCAGTGAAGCAGCATAACAAGCCCTAACTAAATATCTAAGAAATCCTGCAGGAGTTTGTGAAGGCTCTAAACACCCTGAATGCCACTGATGGGTGCTCGGGGCTGTGTACAGACGGGAACCGCTGTCAGTCCGTCCAAAGTGTTTTAGAGAAGTTCTGACAAAGGCAGCTCTCGAGAGATGCCTTTGCAAAGAGCACGGCTGACTCCACGTTTTCCCGATACACGCAGCTCCAGCCCAGACAAACACATCCCTATCCCCGCATCTCTCCCTCATCTGCACACATTTCCGAGCCATCAGGGACACGTACAGCTCTGCACGGCTCACTGCTGGGAAGAAACAGCTCAGACTGACCTCCTTATGAAGAGACACCCCCCTCTCGCCTTCATCCCCAATTGATCCAAAAGCCCTTCCCCGGCTCACATCCCTCCTGTCTACCCATGAAACAAATGATGCCAACTCCAAAGAAAGAGTGGGCTTGCCCCATTGCCCTCACCCATGCACACTCCTCTCTGGGTCACCCTCTCCAGCCAAGTACCATACAGCAGCGAACACTGCATTAATTTTATTTTTTTTTTGGTCAAGCCTACCCAGCTGCTAAAGCAAGAAGTCCAGCCTTACCTGGCCCACAGGTTGTGTCCTCCAGGTGGGACCTAGAAAAGACTCAACTTCCCTCTGGGAGAGCTCCCATCCACGTCGGGACTCTGCACGGAGACAGGTCCCCTCCGCAAAGCACGCTCAGCCCTTCTGCGGCAGCGCTTGGGGAAGCACAAAAGCAACCCCTTTATCCTCATTGCCGGAGAGGTGGGGGAGAAATCTGCTTTTGTTTCTCCTGAATGACATGCCAGAGAGCTACGGGGCATTAGCCATGCAGCTGTCAATAACAGCCAGCCAGGGAGGAGCCAGGAACCAGGGAAAACCCATCGCAGCTCAGAGAAAAATATATCACACCAGGGCAGCTTAAGAGGGCCGAGCCATCTGGAGAGCAAATTGAGGTCCAGGTGGAACGATTCATTTGATAGAGACTCTGTCTCGCTGGAAACCACACTAAAGCCGATAAATAAAACACGGCTCTGTGAGCAAAAAGACGCCCAGAGCAGGAAGGGACTGGGTCAGGGAGGGGCTGCAGTCCCCCTCATTAACGTGTGATAATTAGGTAATTAGGTCCTTGAGGATGATGAGGACAGAAGGGGAGGTTTGCCCCATGTGGCTTTCTGCACCCTCCCCTCCAACTCGATCCCAGTTGTTGGCTGAATTTTTAAATGCTCGTAGCAGGGATCAAAGCAGCCCTGGGGAAGCTCCACGAAGTAACCCTTGTGCTGAAGGTTGTCAAAGCCCCTAATGTGACGCAGCCAGCCTTCCCTCCCTTGCCCAGCATCGCTTTGAACAACCCACAGTATTTCAGACTCAAGAGAAAAGAAGTATTAATAATAACCAGGCCCCAAATGTCGTCATCGTGGAGAAATTGCACTTCTGTGGGGCACCACGGCTGCGTTTGCTGGCTGGTTCCTTTCTGCTCCTCTCCCATCGCTGGGATGCAGGGCACAAGCTGGCATCCTGCTTGCTCCCAACATTTGCATATGAATCACTGCCAACCTGGAAGGGACTGCGGTTTCCCAGCCTGCACAGTGGCGAGGGAAGGTTGGGGGATTTGCTCTTCAGACCTTCCACCCTGATGGAGTCGGCACTGCCAGGCTGCACTGACCACGGTTGCAACCACGGCTGCACATGGATGGAGCTAGAGATGACCAGGAGTGGACAAATGACAGCACAGCACCGATCCTGCCCTGTGGGGCACAGCAAAAAGGTCTCCAGAGTGTTGGAAACTCCTCAGTAAGGTCGCAAACCTATCATCTCCTGGCGACCATAAAGCATGGGGCTACCAACCTTCTCGAAAACCAACCCCAGCTTCAAGCCATGAGTACAGATGGGGGGGAACAGCTACTAAAGGTTGTAAATACACAAAGTGATCACAGTGAGGTGGCTTTGCAGGGTGCAGCTGTTCCTGTGCCCACACCAAGCCACCTATTGAGCAGATTTCTACAGAGAGACTGCACTGCACTTGGCCCTGGATCTCTCCATGTGTTGCTAACTTGCCCCAGAGTGTCTGTCACCATGCAAAGGCTGCGCTACAATCTACGCTTGTGGCATTTCTCCATGAAACGGGGTATTAAATAACCCATAGAGCTGCAAAAGGATGAGGAGGTGTTTGAAAGGCATGTCTGCTAGGCAGCACTGGAGGAAGGACACCTTATGCAGGGGCAGGAGCTCAACCTCTCTTTTGCTCCCAGCACCCTGGGTCTTCTTCCTGAGTAGATACAGACACCAGTGATTTTACAGTGGATTGGGACTCTAAAAACCCCTCTTCACGTTAAAAATGCTCATCCCCAGGCCCACGGAGGCCATTAGGCACAAAGCCACAAGCATTAAAAAAAGATGCAAAAGGGAAATACAAGTATATAGGACCTGGAACTCCAGGCATCTGTTGGGGAAAGCTCTCGGTGAATGTAGGACCAAAGGTTTCTGAAGGAGCAGAAGAGTATGCATCTCAGGAGGAGAAAGGAATAGGAAGGAGAAGGGATGCAGCTAAGCCAAAGAGAAAATGAGGGAAAAAGGATGAAAAGGACAAGAGGAAAGGTAGAAGAAAGTTCTGGATAGATCAGGTAATGGAGACCATGGTGAGACATCTTGAGGATGATGGTCATTAGGACTTGATCACACTGTGGTTTGTACCTCCCCACCACATGCCCAAGAGAAGGAAATGTGTCCTATCCAGGTCAGCTGTCTAAGAACTCCTGGCACCACCATCCATGGCTCAACTTTGCCATGGAGTCAGAACATCCTCTTTCCACCTTCAGCCATTTAGCAGAAGTGAAGGGAAGTCACCAGCCTCCAGGAGAAGAGACTGAAGCAGGAGAACCAAGTAGATGAGTAAGGGCTGAGTAGTAACTAGAACAGAAACAAGGTCCAGGAGAAATAGATGAAGAAAACTAAGAGGCTTAAGAGCGGAAAAAAACACCCAACTTGGTTTCCTATTTCACACATGGTCAATACACACATTGAGCTTGAAACCTGGTCAGGAGCTTCAGCCAAGAAGAGGTTGCTTGCACCAAGAGTCCAGGAGAAGGGGAACCAGCCTTCATCCTCACACCACTGCTGCTGCTCATAGCATGGCTAGAATTTTCATGCTGAGTTTGAACTTTGCAAGCTCCAAGCCACTGCATCGTATTAAGGCTTTAGTAGAGATATAAGAGATCCTTCTTACTGTGCAGGCCTAGGGCATGGTCACATCAGCATCACCTCCCAGACCCCAGGACTACAACTCTACTGGCAAATTTAAAGGGCTTGGAAAGGTTCCCAGATACCATGAGAACTATCCCAGTTGTACCACTAAGCTCTTATAAATTAGGGCAGTTTTAGCGAGGAAGAAAAAGAGTTAAATAGCACAATGTTGGCTGTCCCAAGCCATTTGGGCTTAGAGCCAGCAAGCAATCCTCAGCTCCTTTATTTGAATAACAGACACAGCCTACATGACTCTCATTTCTCTCCTTTCAACTTTTCAATATCTTTCCCTAGGGTACAGCAAGGACAGCCCTGGTTAGGGATTATTCAATATTGTAGATATCAGGAGCTCTACCCCTTCCCCTAGGGCAATTTTGTATTTAACACTCAAATGGTATTCCCAGAGCCAGTCAAATTCATGACATGGTGCTGACTACCCATCACCAACCAGTGAGATAGCGTTGTGTTTATTTTAATCCCTTTCAACTATCAGTTAAATGCAGCCATTCAGGGGATGGAGAAAACAGCTGCTTAACAAAGAACAACCCCATGCTGACCAAGACAAGATCCCCTTCTCACCCAAAGCACCCTCTTGTCTGCAGCTGGGAGCAGATCCTGGGGTAAAGAATAAAAAGAAATAGAGTAAGCACCAAGCAAGACTTTCCCTTAATATACATATTTAGCAAAGAACTGCTCAGGGACTTCCCAAGCTGTGTTTAATAAGTGCTAATGGACGTACGAGCCATTTATTGCTCTTTGAGCCTGCTTATGGTTTTTGGCCTTCACAGCACCCTGGGGCAATGACTTGCATAATGTGTGTTAAAAATAAATTGCTTCCCGTTTGTTCGGTTTAAAACTGCTGCCTGATCGCTTCTACGGGTGCATCATTGTCCCCATGTGGCCACAACCACTGAACAATTATTCTACAGTTACTGTTCAAGATGCAGGTCTGCGCAGTCACCTCCTCTTCATGTGACTGCTTTTCAGATGCTCTCTTATAAAACCTGGGTGGGAGAGAACCACAGAATGGTTTGGCTTGGAAAGGACCTTTAGAGGCCATCTAGTCCAGCCACCCTGCCATGGGCAGGGACATCTTCAACTAGATCAGGTTGCTCAGAGCCCCATCCAACCTGGCCTGGAATGTTTCCAGAGATGGGGCATCTCCCACCTCTCTAGGCAACCTGGGACAGTGTCTCACCACCCTCACAGTGAAGAATTTCTTCCTCATATCTAATGTAAATCTCCCCTCTTTCAGTTTAAAACCATTACTCCTTGTCCTATCACTAGAGGCCCTGCTAAAAAGTCTGTCTCCATCTTTATTATAAGCCCCCTTTAAGCACTTGAAAGGCTGTAATAAGGTCTCCAGCCTGGAGAAGAGAAGGCTCCAGGTTGAACCCCCCAACTCTCTCAGCCCGTCCTCCCAGCAGAGGGGCTCCAGCCCTCCCAGCACCTCCGGGGCCTCCTCTGGCCCCGCTCCAGCAGCTCCGTGTCTCTCCTGTGCTGAGGCCCCAGAGCTGGAGGCAGCACTGCAGGGGGGTCTCCCCCGAGCGGAGCAGAGGGGCAGAATCCCCCCCCCTCGCCCTGCTGCCCACGCTGCTGGGGATGGAGCCCAGGCTGTGGGGGGGTTTCTGGGCTGCCAGCACACATTGCCTGCTTATGTTGAGCTTCTCACCCACCAACACCCCCAAGTCCTTCTCCTCAGGGCTGCTCTCTATTCCTTTCATCCCCCAGCCTGTATGGATACTGGGATTGCTTTGACCCAGGTGCAGATCTCTGCACTTGGCCTTGTTGAACCTCATAAGGTTCACATGGGCCTACTTCTAGAGCCTCTCCAGGTCCCTCTGGATGACATCCTGTCCCTCAGGTGTGTCACTGCACCACTCAGCTTGGGGTTGTCATCAAGAAGAGATGCAACACCACTGTACCGATCTCAAGAAGGATGGATCTCCAAACCTCCCTCTGGTCAGACCTTTAGCTCCCTCATAAAGCACAAAAAAGCAGAAACAGAGGGAGAAGATCAAGGCATCACCATTATGCAAACAATCCCAGAACACATGACAACATCACAGACTGGCAGGGGAATACTGACAGTTTATTTCACAGAGCATTGCAGAGTTTATTTTGGTCTAGGTCTATTTTCATCAAAAAAGTATCATCCTTTTAAAAAAAAAAAAAAGGTAGCAAATATTCAGGACGATAACGGTAACAGTCAGTGCATTACGCATAAAGTTTGGGTCTTCTCATCAAAAAAAAAAAAAGAAAGAAAAAAGTGAATTGTGAAAACAACTTTTTGTTAGATTGCTTTTAACACTTCCAAGCTTTTAAGCACTTGACCTTTCAATAAAGTCATCTCCAAGGATAAAAACAGAACATGCAGGTGATTATCAACAGATGCTGAGATTTAACAACATCTCTCACTTGGCAATGACAATCCACCGGGAATGTTTCAATACAGCACCACAGTAAAGGGAGAAGCAACTTTGTTCTCAAAAGCCTTCAAATCCACCAAAATCTTGCAATTCTGCAGAGAAAACACACTGTATTTCACAGACTTGAGAGAGTACCATATAAAAAGGACAGTACTTGGGGAAGGTAAGAGGGATCATGGACCAGGGTCTTACTCCACTTACATTCATAAAAACCCAGGGTAGATGCAAACAAATTAAAGTCTTGTGTTGCACTTCTTAGGAGGTGTTTATTAAAGCATCACAATTCACACTTTCATTATTAACAGGGGTATTTTTCTCTTACATTGATAAGTTGGCCACTTTTGCCCCTGGTTCTTACACACTAAGCCCAAGACTTCAGGGTTTCAAAACACTACCAGAGTACAGCTTAAAAAAAAAAATAAAATAGAGCAGTTTAATGCTGCCAAAACAAGAACAAACTGCTCGAGGCTGCTTTGTGCGTTGAACGTGATGCACGTCAGCATCTCGTAGACCACCTTCTCCTCTGCAAGGTGACTTCTCCCAGACACTCATGGGCTCCGCAGCCCAGCTTGGCCAGCACCCAAAGACTAAGCCTCAGCTCCCATTCCCTCCATGGTAAACATCTTTGATGGTCCCATTGCTTTCAAGGCAGTGCACACCAAGCATCAAAGAAAGCTTGCGATCAATGGGATTTCCCACATTATGCCGACCAAGATCCAGCAAGGAAGGGAGCAACCCAACAGCAGAAGGCCGTGGGGACTGAGCCAAGACCCATTCACAGCTCCGGCAGCCTTCCGGCTGGCTTCAGCTGCCTTGGGAACCAGCTCCGTGCGAACAACGGAGTGACCCAAAACCAGGCTCCTCTCCACGAGGCCTTGAAGGTCAAGAGCAAAGAACTGAGACGGCCCTTGGGCCGGTCATGAGCCGTTTCAGGGAGGGAATAAAATGCAACCACCATCTACTTGGTTTCTGAGGGTTTTTTTCTTTTTTTTTTTTTTTTTTTTTCCTTTTTAACCTCTGGTATAGGATTTTGGTTTAAAGCCTTTTGCATTGGAAACACGCTGATGTGAGCTCTTACCTTCATGAGCCTGTCAGCATCCGCTGCAAGACTGTCGCTCCTTTGGAGGACGTGAACATGCAGCTTTTTAAAGATCCTGCTTACAAAGCAAGGAGGAAAGGTCTCCTTGCAGGAATAAATTACACTCCGGGGCTGCTTCACCTTCCAAACTATTTACAACTCCTTCACCCACGGGCATCTCCTTGGCCCAGAGCAGGGGAAGCTCACACCGCACCACCACCTCCTCTTCCTACACGGGTGCAAGGACAGGGAAGCAAGGAGCGACTCCAAATGCCACTCGGCGTGGCAGGCACTTTAGCCAGATCTGAGCGGTGATGGTGCCCACGGCATTGCTTTTTGCAAGCCATCCAGGCTCCCGACAGAGCACAACTCAGGGAAAAGACAGAAAGAAAGAATAAAAGGGAAAAAAAAAATAAAAAAAAAAAGTGAAAGCATGCTGCCAGCAGAGGCCCATCTACAGCAAACACTCAGGATTTGTCTTCAAGGCTGTGGTAGAACATTTCCAGAAGGCCATTCCCCTGCGAGCAACCAGGCTTTGGGGAAAGACGAGGGGACAGGGAGCAGGTGCCCAAGTGACTGAGCCAGCGCAACCCCTTCCCTGTCTGAACTTCAGCGGGGAAGAGCAGTGCTGTCTCCTCTCCTAGGAAAGCTTCTCTCCTCCAAACAGCCTCCTGTTGCATTAGAGCTAAAACTTCATTGCCCAGGAAAGGGGAAAAAGGGGAGGGCAACAACAACAAAAAAAAAAAAGTAAGAAAAACGACACTTCACGAGAACATCACAACGTTCAGCTACACAGTCGCTGCACCAAGGGAAGGAGGGAGAAGAGGAAGGGGGAGCAAGGGGAGACACATCCAACGTGTTCATCCCAGAACCCCCCCAAGGGGACTCAGGCTGTCACGTCAAGATTCAAATAACTTCAGCCATAAGGTCGAGGATTTAATGAACACGGTATTTCCACTCATGCCCTGGAAAAAAAATTACACTCAAAAAACCACACCTCCAAAAGAGACAAAAAAAATCAGATTTTCTACATATTTACAAAAATAAGCCCCTCCAACCTCACAACCAGGGAGGCAGAGCAGCCAGCGATGGGGTATGGGAAGGGGTCTCTGCCCGACCAGCAGTTCCTCACAGGTTCCCATCCCACAGCAAGCAGGAGAGCACGGCTCTCGCTGCTGGAGCAAACGCAGGGGACGCCACGCGCCGGGGTTGGACCAGAGCCCCTCAGTTCATCCTCAGTTTGGTGTCCCGATGATCCGTGGGGGTGACCATCTCGTTAGCATAGCCATTTTCGGAGCAGAGAGAGAGCTCATCCGTGGTCTCCACGCCGTTGTTGATCTCTG
This sequence comes from Chroicocephalus ridibundus, assembly GCF_963924245.1. NCBI lineage: Eukaryota > Metazoa > Chordata > Aves > Charadriiformes > Laridae > Chroicocephalus > Chroicocephalus ridibundus. The sequence continues at coordinate 8,091,217 of NC_086284.1, forward strand.
GGGAGGGTAGAGAAGGGAAGGGAGGACACACATCGTCACAGGGGTGCAAGTACCAGGAGCCCCCCCGCCATGGACAGGGAAACTGAGGCATTGAGCAACCATGCAATTCCAGCACATGGGATCTATCTGATCCTACAGGGATTTCACCCCAGATTTAGTGATGCTGCACCCATTTAAAACCAGCTCTGAGCAGCATCTACCTCCAAATAAGAGCTGACCTCTAAATTTCAGACCTTGACAACCCTGACACCATCAGAGGCAAAACTGGACCCCCCATACACTCACCTGTAGAAAAAGGGTGCAAAATACCTGAACTTATCTACCCAAATGGCCATTCTGGAAAAGGGCAGACTCCTATAGTCACTGGTTTCACTTGGAAAAATGTGCAACTTAATTTTAACTTTAATTGTAAAGACCCACCCTAAGCAAAAGCACGTGTTTCAGATACACAAAAATTTAATATATATCCCCTACCCCTAAGGATATTTTATGTCTAGGACACGCTGGGGAGGCTTAATTCTGCTGTGACCAACTGCTTTCCCTCTCTGGATTCCCTGGATTTACACCTGATTTTCACCGTCTCTGGAGGGCAGAATCAGACCCGCATTTCACACAATAAGCTCTTCGAAGCAAGAGTTGTCATTTTGCTGTGTATGTGCCCAGTACAATAAACCCTGATCCCTGCTGGAAGTCTCTAGCCCCTAAATACAAAAAAAGAAAACCCATAGCAAAGATCAAGGGGAGATTATATTCACATTCCTTCAGACGTGAGTTTTCCAGCTTCATGCACCAACTTTAATCTTTTAAAGCTAAATGTTTCCGCTCTTTGTACACATTTGAGATCTTTCTTAGAGGTGGGGTGAGATGTTCCAACACAAATAAATGCTGGGAGGAGCACAAGGATACCAGGAAACCCTCAATCCACAGGGCCACTGAATTCCAGGTCTACCCCAAACTCACCATCACTATTTGTGGTGACCTATGCCATTATTTGATTGGATTTTATAACTTTTGACACACTGTTGACAACTCAGAGCAGAGATGATGTGGGACAGTATGGGAGCTGCATGGCACAACTTGGGAAGTTAGACATGGGATTTCTCAGCAAATGAGTGCTCAGACGAGCACCAGTTTGGGATGGGTGAGCCATGACCACATCCTACAAGTGGTTCAATGCAGCAGGGTCAGTCCAGCCACCCTTTCCCACCAGCAGATGATGACACCTGTATCAAGACCACCTCCTCCACCTGCAGAGAGCAGGGGGACAGCTGAGGGATGGAGCAAAGGGCTCTGACTGATCAGCCCCATCCGTACCCGAAAAGATCAGCTTCTCCTTCATGATCTTGACATCTCGGCTAGACCGGCGGACAGCAGCGCTGAGCATGATCTGCTCTGGGTTGTAGGTCCTGATGCTTCCTAGACGCCACCTGCAAGACAAGAGAGGGATATCAGGAGCTGGTCTCCCCAGCCATGGGAACATCCTCAAGGCAAGTCGTCACCAACAATGTGGAGACCAAGTCCCAGAGACCCTCACGCTTTTGCTCCCTTGCACCTATGCAACCCCGCATGGTAGGAGGATGTTCAGAGATGAGTATGTTATCTCAGAGGGGTACAGACATACAAGCAGGTCATCTTTAATGACCTTGAGCATCCTAATTCCGCTAATTTCACCAAGGAGTGCAGATACCCCTCCCTATCACATCAGCTACCCAACTGCCCTAAGGAGGAATGGCTACTTTGACTATTTTGACTCTTAGGGTTGGAAAGAGGGAATAAAACAAGAGACCAAGCCAAGTAAAGAAACCATAACCTTTTCCTCACCGTGTGACACGCTCACCCTTGTGGGAGAAGAGACCTCAAAGACAAATTAAGGTCTCAAATCTAAGATGCAACAAAGACACTGTCCCCACACAGGTAGCTGTCACGTATGGTTCCTCTGAACGTGATTTCTCCCAGAACCCTTCCCTCCCTAAATGTCAGGTCTTTCCTTAAATCCTTCTACCCAAACCCCACACTTTTTAAGCCTTGATGAAACTCAGTGCTCACCAAAAGTTTCCACCACATAAACAACATAAGGCTGATGGAAACTTGGCTCAACATAAGATTAGCCAGACTTTTATTCTCATTACTGAATGCATGTAAAGAAAATTACTGATGTTGGTAATAAGCAACGGCAGCACATTCAAGGGGGATTTTGCTTTTAAAGCTGTTTTTCAGCCTGAGAGCACCCCTGTGTAGCAGACCCTCTGCTGCAGAGCTGCTGGCACCAGGAGTGAAACGTGGGATGCCGCTGCAATAGGAGAAACCAGGGTTTGGTGGGCTCAGACAAAGCAGCCATACCCAATATCCCATTGCAATGGGATGTTATTTAGTCCAAGCTTTCACAGCCCACACCCCACCGATTTGTCCTACCTCCTGACCACAGAGAAAGGCTTTCAAGCAAATCACATTCTCCCTGCCAGGGATGCTGTAAATCTATTTGATGGAGAAACAGCAGGGATTTAGAGTGGTTTATGGGGCTTCTGATCTTCTGGCACCATCTAGTGGCTCACCCACGCAGGAGAAAGTGATATATATATTTTTTTTTTTTAAAGGTGATAACCACCTTCTTTTAAATTTCTAACCCCCAACAAGCCCCAGGAGCAGAGGGTTTGAGGAGCCTCCACACATCCCCAGCCTGAAAAAGCAACATCCACAAAAGAGGTTGTGCAATTTTTCCAAGAAAATCTAGATGGTGTCCATTTCATGGGGTTTCTATCCCCTTCCCAAATCCCAGTGGGTGACACCACACCATCAGGCTTTGACCGGGGTAAGGATGAAGGTAGATGCTCTGGCTACAGAGAAAAGAAGGGACGGGATGGCAACAGGACACAACTCGCAGACCCATGGACAGAAGCAACACAGAGGAAGCACAAGAAGGCAAAGATATTAAAGTATAAAAAAATTAAAATAGAAAACACTATTTTTCTCCTATTACCATCATCTAAGCTGAGCCACTCTGACTTGGAAGATGATAATTTGTGCCCTTAGTGTCCCATGCAGGCAGATCCCACTGAGGTCAATATGGTTGGAAGTGCATAGGATCTCACAGGACAAGACCCTCCTTAAACTACTATCAGGCAGGACCAAAACATATCGCTACAAGAAGTCTTTTCTTGGCCCACATCATCAGCATTTTCAGCATTAGGCTAGGTTGTGTGGCCAAAAGGCACGATGATCACTTGCCCATTGGTCCTCAACGTCCCATGGAGGGCATAGGCTCTTTTGAGGCACAGAGAGTCCAGCCTCAAAGGGCATGGGGACCAAGAGCTTTTCTCCTCTTCCCAAGAGGAATATCCACTGCTCTCCGCTCCCCACCTCACATGGTGGCTGCAGCCAGACCCAGGGTGACTAATTACGCTCGAGGGGCCGATGACTCCTCTTGTCACAGGGGTGTATTGCTTTGATTGAACAAACTAGGAGAGGGTGACCCCATTTTTCAGGGAGACTTTGAAATACCCTCTTAGAAGACCTACCAGTAAATTTAATCACAACGTAACTCCAACACCATATATGAACTACTCTCTGCTGTGCTCGGTAGCCTTTGGGTCTCCATAAAGCTTGTTTAATAGAAAAGAGCACCTCTCCTACCCCCTTGGACTCTGTTGTGATCGGCCACGTTTAGGACAGCAGCGTGCAAAAAGGCCAGACAGACAGCAGGTAGGTCTTGTTCTGGGAGGTTGGCATCAAAGTGGACCAGACGGACACAGGGTGGGAACAGACTAAAAAATACTGGGACAACAACACAGAGACAGCAGACACCGTGTTAGGGCCACGACTGGACCCTTGGTTTGGAGAGGAGATGCTAAATGGTAGGGAAAGGGGATGGGAGAGGGGCAGGGATGGGAGTAAACAGGGTTGATTGGTACCGAGGTGATAAGATGGAGTGAGCAAAGAGCCAAGCCAGCCACAACCACAGTCCCCATCCTGTGACTGCTCATGTCTAAAACCTGCCCAGCTCCTCCAAGCTTGTCTTCTCCTTATCCACGACCCAGGGAGCAAGGGGGAGGCGAGAAGGGGAGAACACCCAACCTCCCTGCACCCATAGAAACATTCAGCCCTGCCCCATAACCAGGTCCTGTTCTGGGGAGATGCCACAAGGGCGTAACGCTGCAAGTCCAAGGTACCTTGTAGAGCAGGCAATGCTTGAAGGTGGCCAAACCCGACCCCCGAGGTGGTGGGTGGGGAGAGGGAGAGGGGCAGATAAGCACAGATAGGGAGTAGCCAAGTCCTCAGAAATACAACCCCATGGCACACAGCGGAAGGAATGGAGAAGGTAACACGTGAAGAGTTTGGTCGGAGTACGGATGCAATGAAGGCTTTACTGCAGAAAAGCATCAGCGCTTCCCTCCAAGGGGATGAGATAGACTGGTGAGAAAGCAGCCAATACGAGGAGAAATCTGGGTTTCCAATTGATGGCACTTCGAATCCAGCATCCCAGGCTCATTCTCTTCCTGGGTGCAATGCTATTTATTTGCACACTGCATTTCCAGTTTCACAGTGGTGTAACTGGGAAGAGACTCCTAAAAGATGCCAAGCTCCGAGTGCAGCAATTGATGTGCCAAACCTTTCCAGCTATTAGCTTTATGAATTCATTCCCAGGGCTCAAAAAGCAGTACTTTATATAATTGAACAGGTGACGTTATTTTCTTTAGAATTGTCCGATTTAGAAGAGGTTGGTCTCAAAAACCTCTGGTAAATGCAGGAAGGAAGGGGATGTTTTATATAAGATTATTTCCATGGAGAAAGCATTATATCCACTGGGAATTTCCCAATTACAACACACTGCAGGACCTCAGAATAGGGCTGTTTTAAAAAGGCAGTGACTTGGATCATTGTAACGGATGGTCGGATTGCCTTCAAAACATCCACCGGCTTCAGCATCAGGCTCCCGCGGTGCTCATGGCTATGGACTATGCAACGTTCAGCCCTTTATGGTCCCCCCTGTGAAGCCAGATGTTTGAAAGCACCGTGGAAAAACTGTGTCCTGCCCTGTCCATCTGCAGTGAAGCCATAGCAGAGAGGAAGAAAGAAAGAGAGAAAGGAAGGTTGAATGAAAAAAGAGAAAGAGGAGGAAAGCACCAGAATTACCTGATCATGTGATAGCTGTGAGATGCCAGAATGCAGCAGAGAGAGAAAGAGGAGGAACATGCACAACAGTCAGAGCAGTAAAAAAATAAACAAGGCAAAGAGGCAAAAAAAGATCGGTTAGAAGTCATCACAGTTGGTATTTCCTTTCCAGAGAGGCTGCCACGATCCTGTCACCGGGGCTGAAGCAGAACAGCAGGAGCAATCCCTACCCGCGGCTACGGAGGAGAGACAAGCCATGCGTGGGAGAGAGGACGAGCACATCGAAGCGGTGGCTCTGTTCCCACCCACCCCCTCATCCTTACATGAAGGAAGCAGCTCTGTTTTGCCCCAAAAAGGACTTGGGGGGAAAAAAAAAAAACAACAAAACAACAAACAAAACCACAAACAAAAAAAACCCAAATAAAAACAAAAAACCAACCACCACATTGAAGGCCAAATGCCAAGCCCCATTTCCCAGAGCTGAATCACATCAGCAGGTAGTAGTTGGGCGATTCTGCTGTGATTTGTTTTTAATATATCCTCAACGCTTCTACCAATTCTTTCATGTGGTGGAGAAACTGGAAGGAAATGGGTCTCTCCTGCACAAAGCTCTTGGAAGAGCGAGGCCTTTGCTGCAGAAAGTCAAACTTCTGGTGCTAGAGTTTCTCCTTCTTCCTTCTATTGACTCAGGGTTGAGTTGTCCCAAGGGAGAAACCCAAAAGATGACATTTGGCCCTGCTATGATGGGCCCATGCGGCCAGAGCTCTCTGAACAACTGCCTTTCTACGCCAGGTCCAGATGTTGGGCACAGAGCTCAGTGCTCCAGGCTGATGGATGCTGGGGAAAACTGGTGGCAGTTCCCAGCTCTTCTAACCTGTATCACACTTACATAGCGAGTGGAAGAGAAACCCTGCAATAATGCTTTCCTTCCTTACCCTGCTTCCTCTTGCCTTACTCCATCAAACCTCTTCCAAACTGGAAGAAATTCAATCCGTGCAGAGAGGAAGAGTCCAGCTATTGAAAAGTCCATGTAGCTGCAACTTCTCCCCCTCTCCAAGCACGCACCATCTCACTCTGCTCAGGGACCTACAGTTCCCATTCAGCAGTTTGAGTCAGTTTAATTTCTTCAGCCTGTGGTCTCCTGGGTCTGATTCAGGAAAGCCTTCTAAAACTGACTTCGGGAGATGATGCAAAGGACTGCAAATACGTCATCAACTTGGCCTTCAAATTCTGCTCTTCAGAGAGGTCAGTCCCTGCCTCCAGACTCCCCCGTGCATTTCTGTATTTTACAGAGAAATACAGGGTCTAAAGAGCAGGGACATCTCTATTAAACCAACTGACAAATTTGAGGGAGTGGAGACAGCTTCCAGACAACACAGCCACAATACCCTTCTGGAGGAAGGGTTTAATCGGCCACAATTCAGATCACAAGACTTCTTAGAAAAATTTTAATCTCATCTCGGTCAGTGGTTTCATTAACCGTTGGGAAATCTAATCCAAGAGGAGAGTTCTGAATCTGGTGCTCACTCCATTCTCTCATGCTGGAACTAGGGACCTGCTGGGCACGGGTCTACCAGCGTGGGACTGTGCGATTCATGAATTTAGACATAATCATAAACAGACACAACATGTGGCCTGAAGTCAAATCCATAGCAGCTGCTGGCAGGAGCAACAGCCTACTGTAACACGGCAAAAATAGCTGGGTAATTCTGCACCCAGGGGAAGGAGAGAGATTGCTGCAAGCAGATGATTTGGGACAACGCGACAGTGAAATCATTGGCTCATGAGGCTGAAGCAAAAGAAATTGCTGCTCCTGACACAAAGCATTTCGAATATTAAGAAGGAAGGAAAGTGTAGGTCCTTTGATGTCTCTAGGACAGTCGTTTGTGCATGCCAAAGCAGATGAGATTATAGAGCCGGGGAAAAGGGAATGCAATTTCAGAATGACAGATTTTCCCAGGAGAAGGCTGCTGCTGCTCGCTGGAGGGAGCGCATCTCTTTCCGAGCTCACGTTTTTCCCCAGAGAGGGTGATTACACTGTCACCACTGACAGCTAAAATGCCTCCTAGGAGAAAAGGCACATCTCCAGGAAGACACCATGGTTTCCTCATGTATAATCAAGAGGAAGGTGGCTTGGCCAACTCTGCCATTAGGAAGTTGATTTACCTCCTCCTGATTTATCAGTGTCTTAACTTGCTCCGCTCCTAGGTTTTATGAACCACAGCTGTTTTCAGGGACCCTGACTGAAAGAGAGGTTTCTGCCTTGATCTCCCTTTTCTTTGGAAAATGGAGAGGCTTTCTCTATGCATCAAACTAAGCAACTGATTTGATTTGCTAAATCATAATATGCGTGCAAGTACAAGGTCCTGCACAAGGGTCGGGCAATCCCAAACACAACTCCAGGCTGGGCAGAGAATGAATGCAGAGCAGCCCTGAGGAGAAGGACTTGGGGGTGTTGGTGGGTGAGAAGGTCAACACGAGCCGTCAATGTGCGCTGGCAGCCCAGAAACCCCCCCACAGCCTGGGCTGCATCCCCAGCAGCGTGGGCAGCAGGGCGAGGGGGGGGATTCTGCCCCTCTGCTCCACTCAGGGGAGACCCCCCTGCAGTGCTGCCTCCAGCTCTGGGGCCTCAGCACAGGAGAGACACGGAGCTGCTGGAGCGGGGCCAGAGGAGGCCCCGGAGACGCTGGGAGGGCTGGAGCCCCTCTGCTGGGAGGACGGGCTGAGAGAGCTGGGGGGGTTCAGCCTGGAGAAGAGAAGGCTCCGGGGAGACCTTGGAGCCCCTTCCAGTCCCTCAAGGGGCTCCAGGAAAGCTGGGGAGGGACTCTGGATGAGGGAGGGGAGCCATGGCACGAGGGGGAAGGGTTTTCCACTGAAAGAGGGGAGACTGAGCTGAGATCTGAGGCAGAAATTCTTGGCTGTGAGGGTGGTGAGCCCCTGGCCCAGGTTGCCCAGAGAAGCTGTGGCTGCCCCATCCCTGGAGGGGTTCAAGGCCAGGCTGGATGAAGCTTTGAGCAACCTGGTCTGGTGGGAGGTGTCCCTGCCCAGGGCAGGGGCTTGGAACTGGATGATCTTTAAGGTCCGTTGCAACTCTAAGCATCCTATGAATATTTCTGTTTCTTCATCCAAACAGGAACAAACGGATTTAAGATAACTATGATATGTTCTTTTTGAAGACTGTAATGGTGGAATCTCAAAACATCACTGCTTCTTCCTTTAAAGCATTTTAATCTCTTTCTCAACATCCATTTCCCTAAAGCATTTACAGTTTCTCTCCCACACACGTTTATAAGCAGAACAAGGCATCTATCTACTATTTTGAGATCTCTCATTTTTCGTAAAAAGTAGTGACTTCATCCAATTCAATGTCACATCTCAGAAGGGGAATTATTGTTGGCAGTCTTTGTGGGGATTTTTAACTAACAGTTTCCCTGCTATTGCAATCCAAACGCCTGAGGAGCTCGGTGCTCCTCTGTCCCATCTCCACCCCACGCTCTGAAGAAAAAACACATGCCACAGATACATGAGAGTCGAGCTGTACCAATGCTACTTACTTCTGGAATATAAAAACTCCTACAATTACGATAAATGAAATGAGATCAGACGTGATCCAGATTAGGTGGTACTCGTCTGGAGGCTGGAAGACAAAAAGCAGAAGCAGACCTTAAACCTTCTGGTTTGTAGAGTCACAGAGAGACCACACATTGCTAAAGTTACCACCGGGACAGCAAGAAAAGCACAGAGCTGCAGGGGTCGCATATAAATCACAGCGTTTATGACATTCCTAATGCTAGCCTGTCACACAAAATGACGTTATCAGGAAAAGCCACAAACAGGAACAGTTTTAAACTCTCCCTCCTTTCATGTCCTGACAGTTTCTCAGAACTTCATGAGCTGAAAGTTTCCTACCCTCGGCTGTATTGTATGTGAATATTTCTGTGTGGTTCAGAGACTCAAAGTGCTATGGGAGTTTTCAGAGAGTTTACTGGCTACTTGATGCGTAAGGGACCTTTGGTCTCTGGTTGTTCCTTGTCCAACAATGGGGTAGCCAGTAGAAAAACTTGTCCTCATTTGGTATTAAAAACAGGAAAAAAAACAACCTTTTTTTTTTTCAGCAGCCTGGCCAAAACACAGAAGCCAGGTTTGCTCGGCAGGTCTGGGAAGGTTTTTTTCCATTGGAGAAAAATGGAAAAATCATATGGGTTAAATGGGGCATGCAACATAATATCCAAGGCTCCCAAACCCTGCATGGAGAGAGACGGGGCCATCTGAAGGAAGGGATTGTGCAAGAGGAGCATTGATCCATTACCAGCTCAGGCACACAGAGGGTGAAAACTCCCAAGCCCAAGAACACATTGAACCCAACCAAACCTTTGTGGAGAAACCCCCTAAGCTCTATGGTTCCAGTGCTCAATGGTCACCTCTACACCCCTCCAACTTCATCCCCTCCTTCCAGGGGTTCACAGCACCTTCCCAGGCATTGTGCTTACCATTAGCCAGATGGGAAAAGGCACCTTGCGAAGGACGTGGGAGCTGTCGGAGGTGACCGACTGGACGCCGGCGCACCACAGGATGGAGTATAGCCAGGGCTCGTTCACAGTGTAGAGATTCACGCTCATGTTCGCCATGGCGTAGTCCCTGCCAGGAGACAGACAGGGCGAGACGTGAGTCCCCCAGCAAACGTCAGACCTTCATCTCCAAGAGGAGAGCTCTCACCTGTGTAATCAAGGCTCGATTTATTGGGTTTGAATTGCATGAGATGGGTGGTTTTTAACAGGGCATGGTCACTTCACGAGCAACCCAAGGGTGTTGCAATCAAATGGTTTGAACTTGAAAGCTTTCTTTGCCTCTTGGATGGTATCTGACCCAGGCCACAGACCACCTCAGATACTTCCTCATGAATGATGGACACAGCGTGTTTTTGTAACAACCGCCTCATCATGTTGACGTAAAATTAACATCTGGCTCAGATGCCTGTAACACTTCATCGGCAATTTACTTAATTAAAAACTGACAGACTGCATTTCCAACATCATGCCCTTGTTTTGGGGACAGTAGCAGAGTTACAGCTTCCAGTCTCCTGAGGTCATTTTCCAAGAAGCTAAAACCGCAAGCTGGGGTACAAGAGCTGTCAGCAGCAAACCAAGCACTGACAGCGGCGTCCATGTACCCATATGATTTGCATAAATTGCTGTTGCCTTATCTATGAAGCAGAAGCATCACTAATCTCCAGCACAGAGATTAATCCTAGCAGTTTATTGTCTGCAAAGCACTTTGAGGTGGGAGGCCACTATGCAAGATGTGGACATCTCAAAGCTCACAACATGATCAAGCTGCCCCAAAGGCTAAGGGATTCTCAAGGGCGGAGGTGGTCACAACAATGTTACATCCAGATGCTGATTTTTTGGGGGGATTGAGAGAACCGTGTAATACCAGGGCTTGTTGAGCCTGCTCTGGCTCGTGCTGTAGGACTAGGCTTCGGAAGGCTTCCAGGGTTCAAGAAAGACTCGAGTGACAGGTTGGATTTTGGAGACAGCTGAGGTGGGATTGATGAGAGATTGGGGCTGATGAGCCGGGATAGATGGGAGCATTGGCATATGGTCTTCTCCATGAGATAGAGCAAATAGGTAGGGGAAAAACAGGCAGGAATTATCCTGCAGGTAAAGCACAGACTTGGTTTTCAGGGTGAATAACTAGACCGATCGCTGGCAGCCATGGAAAGCCACCACTGGATTACAATAAATAGGACCATGCTCTCAAACAGCCCTGGGGCCAGATGTTCCCTACTCCCAGCCCAAACATATAGCAAGACAAATCCTTTAAAGAGAATTTTCGTCTGCAAAGCTCTTTCATTTTCAAGTATCTCTTTGGCGGGGGAAAAAAAAAAGTTAACTCTAAAAAAATATAAAAGCTGCACCAGAGAAAACCCGCCCTTTCCGAGAAGGGGACAAAGCTGGGAGCTAAGTCACTGCATGGTTCAAACACAGGCTCGAGCAGGAGAGGAACCCCACGCTGTGCCAGTCTCATTAAAGAGGAGACCTGACCAGTCTAAATAGCTGACAAAGGACAGTAACGAAACGGGTGAATTCTCTCCAAAGAGAAATTTCTGAAAGCATATCCAGACTTTGGACTAATCAAAATTCTGTGGCAGCAACTCTGGAGCAGACGAACAGAAGCAAAGGGCAGCTGCTAATGAGGGTAAGACAGCACTTGGAGGTACTCAGTGTGAAAAGCCTTCACTTTTTCCAGAGCTGACAGTGTAATAAGAATCAGACTATTCATATATTTGTGTTTCAAAAAGGATCATCATATACTGAATTAGCATGTAGAGTTATTAGAGTCAGCTGTTTGCTCCCGGGAACAGCCTGGATTCTGGGTGATGGGTAGGGACAAGCTTGCACAGCTCAAGCTTTCAAGAGCAAATCCATCTGAAAAGATACCTCTATGCAGATAAGACAGCCTGGGATGATCAGAAAAGGTGCTGCTGGGCCATGGATGCACCCACCGTGGAGCACGTGGGCTACCACGCAGTGTCCAAACCGAGGGCTGTACCTGACATCCTCGTTCGTGACCTTGGTGTAACGCAGGTTGAGCTTCACGATGCCCTTCTCCCTCAGGCGCTCTGCATCCAGCTTGAGGCCAGAAGTCTGCTGGAAACCCGGCGCAATCTGTCTGACCAGCTGCCTCTCTGTGTCCGGCAGCCACATCACCTGCGGAGGGAGCGAGACAGAGGATGGCTATGGCAAAGAAAATTCACAAAGCTGGTGACACAAGACAGCCAGTTTACACCAAGCCAGAAGCAAAATCACATGAGAGACTGTCTCATTTGTCGTACAAATTATTTATGAGACACTTACAGTCTCCCACATCTCTACTCATTTCAGGATTGTCCGTGAGCCCAGAGGGCTGTAACACACGTGGTACAACCTTGCAAACCTATCCTCCGTGCCCAATTCAGGGCACAGGAAGAACTAAAGACATGAGACTAATACTGACAGTGCGGACAGGATGTACAAGAGAAGCCTCCCATGATCCCATGGCTAAGGCTGGTTTTATTCTCCCCCTCCTTTTTTTTTTTTTTAACAGGGCTACATCTATTCCAACCCAGGGCAAGGATTTCCCTAAGTTCATACCACGCTTTGAAAGCGTGTCAAATTAGTCACTGTTGATGTGCTCAGCTGCCAGATGTCAAGTGGATGAGGAACCAAGCTGGGCAGTTTTATGGCTTTTGCCATGCAGAGGCTGGGCCCAACGAGATGATCTGAGCACTGCTTTAACCCATGTTTAATAACTCTGTGACACTCCTCTACCAAAGCATCAGAGCAGCACAAATGCAGCATTTTCAACAGGGAACCATAAAACCTGGATGAGAATCATAGAATTGCCTAGGTTGGAAGGGACCTTTCAGATCATCTAGTCCAACCATCAACCTAACTCTGACAAAAACCATCACTAAACCATATCTCTAAGCACTATGTCTACCAATCTTTTAAATATCACTTCACAACCCCACATCTATGTTTCAACTATTTTTCTTCCACTTTCCATTCCAATATCCAAGGATAAGACAGCATGGTCCTCCCTTGGATCTAGCCAAGCTGGCAGAGGCTTGTGGATAACACCACCATTGCAGCCACGTAGTTAATTGGGAACTGGGTGGCAGCATCTGTCATTAGAAAGACAGACGGAAGCTAAAAATAGCTCCTCCGGGGCCCATCGCTGAACAAGTCAGTGCTGAACTTGTCTGTGCATGCAGATGCACTTAATTGATACAGATGCAATATGTACGCTGCGAGTGATGTAGTCATTCCACTTGCCAGCCTCACTACGCTATTTTCAACCAGTCCGTATTCAAGGGAGACCACAGGACAAGTGAAAGGACCAGATTTCCTTTCCAAGACAGATCCACGAAGAAGTTTTCCAAGGGACACCCAGAGTCCCCCAGTCTGGTACCCATCCAACACATGGGAAGTGGTGCTCTCCCTCCAGAAGAGGTGATTACATCAGAGGGAGCTCCTGATGGGCTGGGTGAAGATCTATAATACCTCATGGTCAAAGAGGACACAGCTAACAAGGCTGGCTGGGAAGTATTTAAAAGACATGTAGATGTAGTGCTGAGGGACATGGTTTAGTGCTAACTTGGCAGTGCCAGGTTAACAGTAGGACTTGATGATCTTAAAGGTTTCTTCCAACCAAAATGTTTCTACCCTATTCCATAATTGCAACAGTATGGAGCTGGAAATTAAAACGCTTGGCATAACCCAGCAAGGACAATTCTGGGGCAGAAATGAAAGTCTGTAAGAGAATCTCTGCATATACATAGACCTGAAGGTACATAGACCTCCTTTTGTTGAAAAACCCTAATCTCCAGGACACTCATTTCTCCTCCAAGCAGAAGCTGAATCTGGGCTGAAACATTATTTAAAACCAAGGAGACAGAAGGAGACTCCTTGGAAGCAGGGGTGGACTAGATGACCTTTAAAAGGTCCCTTCCAGCCCAAACTATTCTATGATTTTAAGGAGAGGAAGGTCTTTCTACCACACGCAACTGACCTCCAGGTCTCAGCCTCTGTTCTCGGGCCCGAGGCTCTTATCAGGGAAGGGATCTGAGGAGATCTCTACTCCAACACAAACCAGGGCCAGCACCGATTTCAAACAAGGTTCCAGGCTTTTTCCAGTTGCATCTTGAAAAGCTCCAAGGATGGAGATCCCTCAGTTTCTCCTGGCCCCTCTCAACACTTGCCTACCTTCACAGGGAAAACTAGTTTCCTTATATCCAGTGAAAACCTCTCCTGTTCCAATTTACGATGATTCTTTCTTACCCTCCTGACACACAGCTCGGTGAAGAGTTGTGGTCCAACTTCTCAACAACCTCCTTCCCAGCACTGGAGAGCTGCCATTAGGTCTCCACAAAGTCTTCTCTTTTCCAGGATGAAGGGACTCGGCTCCCCTCAGCCTCTCCTCACATATTCAGCCCCTTGACCAGTTTGGTGGCCTCTGCAGGACTTGCCCCAGTTTACCAACATCTGTCTTGTACTGGTGAGCCCCACACTGAACAAATAATTGCCGAGTAAGGGGAGTAATCACTTTCCTCCTTCTACTAGCTATACTACCATAAGTACAGTCCAAGATGCTACTCAAGCCTCTAGGACCACCAGCCTGAAGGCAAAGCCATCCCCAGCATGACTTCTTGGCATGAAGTAGCATTTCAAATCAAGTGTTCAAATGGATCAAATGAGACACTTAAGGATTCACGGAACCCATGAAGAGGGCAATTTTGGAAACATCACCAACCCCACAGAACTCACAGCCTGTTGCCGAATTCCCGATGCCAGGATGGTTTCCAGGGTGATGTTGATGTAAGTGCTGTAGTAGGGATGAGCTGGTGGCAGGTCCTGGAAGTTCAGGATGAGCGATGTGTTGTCCTTGATCACCTCTAGCATATCTGCCAGCTTGCAGACTGACTGGTTGGCAGCTTCCAAATAGTCAGACCTTGAGAGAGACCCAGCTGTCCAGAAAGGGTCATTCTGAAAGCAAAGCACATCCAAGCATTAGTGCCACAAAGCCCAGACTCCTCGAATACAGTCAAAGACCCTTTTCTATACCACCTTGACAACAGTGGGGGATGCTGACAGCCATGCTTGATGACCATCTTGCAGCTTGCTGAAGCTCTGTGCCTCAGTTTCCCGACCCAAGGGCAAGTGACAGATCCTTACCAAAAGCAAGGTATACTAGTACTGCATTTCCAGGAGAGCAGAGCTATAGGGCAGTAATGTAATTTTACAATATAGTAAGCTAAAAATGTACTTTCTTACACTATGTATATGATCACCAAGGATTCTTCAGAATCTAAAAATAAAAAGGACCAGATGGAGACTGGTGACAAGTGGTGTCCTTCAGGGGTCCACACTGGGACCAGTACTGTTCAATATCTTCATGAGTGACACAGACAGTGCGATCGAGGGCACCCTCATCGAGTTTGCAGACAACCCCAAGCTGAGTGGTGTGGTTCACACAACTGAGGGACAGGATGCCATCCAGAGGGACCTGGACAGGCTGGAGAAGTGGGCCCATGTGAACCTCATGAGGTTCAACAAGGCCAAGTGCAGGGTCCTGCACATGGGTAGGGGCAACCTCCAGTATCCATACAGGCTGGGAGATGGAGAGCAGCCCTGAGGAGAAGGACTTGGGGGTGCTGGTGGGTGAAGAGAAGCTCAACATGGCAATGTTTGCTCACAACCCAGAAACCCCCCCACAGCCTGGGCTGCATCCCCAGCAGCGTGGGCAGCAGGGCGAGGGGGGGGATTCTGCCCCTCTGCTCCGCTCGGGGGAGACCCCCCTGCGGTGCTGCCTCCAGCTCTGGGGTCTCAGCACAGGAGAGAGACGGAGCTGCTGGAGCGGGGCCAGAGGAGGCCCCGGAGATGCTGGGAGGGCTGGAGCCCCTCTGCTGGGAGGACGGGCTGAGAGAGTTGGGGGGGTTCAGCCTGGAGAAGAGAAGGCTCTGCGGAGACCTTGGAGCCCCTTCCAGTCCCTCAAGGGGCTCCAGGAAAGCTGGGGAGGGACTCTGGATGAGGGAGGGGAGCCATGGGACAAGGGGTAATGGATTCAAACTGAAAGAGGGGGGATTTAGATGAGATATTAGGAAGAAATTCTTGGCTGTGAGGATGGTGAGCCCCTGGCCCAGGTTGCCCAGAGAGGCGGGAGATGCCTCATCCCTGGAAGCATTCCAGGTCAGGTTGGACGGGGCTCTGAGCAACCTGATCTAGTTGAAGCTGTCCCTGCTCATGGCAGGGGGGTTGGAGTAGATGGCCTTTAGAGGTCTGTTCCCACCCAAATCCTTCCATGATTATACAGCTAAAAGCAATCAGGCAGAAGCTATGGGGTGTTGGAAGAGACGGGCTCCTGAATGAAGGACATTCAGGATTGACTGCTTCAAAGCACATTGAAAAAGCAGCCTTCCAGATGTTCTCTTGTCCCTTCTCATCTGGCAAGCAGTAGTTTCCCTTCATTCCCACTCCCACAACCACACCTGCGGGCCAAGCAAGTTTCTGTGCAGCAGCACATGCAGTTGTAATATGGACACCCGCATCACTCCAGCTCCAATTAGAACAGCAGTGAAGCTACGGTGGTTTCGGACTTCCACCAAGAGAGCACCCAGGGAGCTTCAAGCAGACGTGTGAAAGTGGTACCTGAGCTTGCATCACTGCAGCAATGTCTCACCAAGCCACATTCAAGCTCGCATGGGCATACCAGAGTGCTCATGCAGCCCTCCTTCCAGACCAATGCTCTCCAAGAAGGTTACCAGCCACTGGCCAGAGAGTGGCTTGGCAAAAAGAAATCCCACCTGCAACCTGTCTGCATGGTGAAGGATGGGTCAAGCCCATCTCACAGCAATTCTTTCTCCCCTGGACTTCGAAGGCTCCATTTCTTGCTTTTTCTTTGTAAAGACAACTCTCTCCAGAAGTAAATTAAAGAAAAAGGAATAGCATATGACACGCTGTCTTTTCTGTTCTCTTTATAACCACATGTTCACCCTCCTGGGGGTCTTAAAGTTCTTTGTGGTGTCAACTAGGCATTAACCTTAACCAGGCGTTCCACCCTTCTTCCAGCTGGTGGAAAAGGCACAGACAGACAGTGTGTCTTTTAGACCAAGTCTAAGTTTTGTAGAGGACAGAACTAAATGTGGTTCATGGATTCTTGTTCTAGCTGCACTTCAGACCAGTGCAGATCTGAAGGAGCTAAATCTACACCTTTCCACCTCAAAGAGGGTTTAGGCATGAGCTTTCATCTCATGTCCATGGCTCCAGGACACCCTCTCCATGACCATACACACCTGTAGGAACCACTCTCCAGCATTGAGCTTTTCCAGGTCGGTCCAGTTGAACATTGAGGAGTGCTCATAGGCCCGCTCTGGAAACACTTCCTCCACATTTGTTGTTCTCCTGAGTGTCTTGTCATGCATGAGAAATGGCACTCCGTCATAACTGCAAAGACAGTCAGAGGTCCCATTAAAGGTGGAGGTGCACAACCACATACACAGTACTAGAGAAATGCCCATTCCCACTCCAGCCTCTCTCATGGCTTCATATCAAAATCATTACGAAGATCTTGACCAGCTTAACACATCCCCAGCACGCCCAAGATCAGTTGAAATGAGATGCACCCAGAGGAAAGTCTCTTAGATCCCTGCTAGTTGTTTGCAGTCGTTCAAATGCTGACATAACCCAATCCATCCCTCCCCTCCCTCCTCACCACCAATCCCTCAAAAATTTCTAGAGTGCCAAATTCAAGTAGCTTGGACAAAAACACCCACCCTGAACGCTCATGCCAACCAAAGCTTTCTGCAATGTTTGTAGCTCCCAACAACATCAGAGGTTTTCCATACCCTGTATATACAGATACACACACACAAACTACTCTCAAATTGTTAATAGCAGATGATGATTAAGATTTTCAAAGACTCTCAGCCTATAAGAGAACTTAATGTTCATGGGCTTTCAGAAAAATGCAAGGGTTCCAAGCTACCAAAATTGCTCTGAAATTGCCTTTTCCTATTGAAAATTGGGTTCAGGAAACAGCCATGCTCACATGAGTTGTTAAGTTCGTGCATCTTAAAGAAACCCCACCTCTCACATGAAACTAAATAGCCAAAATCATGCCCTGTGGTTTTTAAACCATCTAGATATACAGAACAATGGTTCTGGGAAACCTAAAAAGCTCTTTAAGCTTTATTCCAGCCCAATTTTCTTGGATCAATTTTTGGATCAGTGGCAACACCACAGCAGGGCAGTGAGGGCTTCTATCAAGGGCAAGGGGGACAGTTGTCTGCACTCAGAAATCAAGATAAACCCAGCGCAGCCAGCCTGATTACAACGACCTTTTCCAAAGCAAGGAGTCCATCTTCATAATAGGAGGCTCAGATAAGGTCTGGAAAGGAGACGGGGTTAAAATACAAACCCCATTTGAATTGGAGACAACCCAGAGCACTCGCCCCCTAGAGCTGGAGGGAAAACAATGTTAAGATGATGGAGAAAACGCTGCCTCAGCTTCACCGTTGCCTGCAGAAAGTCCCTTATCACAAAGGTCACTGGCATCTTTATTTGCTATTTCTAGCGTGCACTGTGCCAACGACTTGCACCCCCAACCCGAATGAACACACTGACACAGCAATACCATGCTCAGCAGTACACTATACTGCTGCAATATATGATGGATTTTTAATAAATACGGTTAAAAAAAAAAAGATAAGATGCTAAACAACTACAGAATTAAGAGTGTGGAGTGTTTAAGGGAGATAGGAGCTCAAGTCTTAACATCTGACAGCAGAGCATCATGAGATACTGCTAAGCCTTAACCACAGCGCAGAAATCCTACAGGGCACTTAACATTCGCTCCCTCCTGTCTAATCCTTCCCCTTACAGAGTCACTCAGCAGCACCCAAGGCTAACCGCAATGTATTAGCAGACGCAGCTTTGAAAAAAAAAAAATAATTCAGAGACAGAAATCAGAGTTCTAGAAGAAGAGATGCAAAAGGAGATAGATGATTAGAGAGCAACACGCAGCGATACTATGCTCCTGCTGCTTGAAGCAAAGTTGGCTTTATAACCAGGACCACCCAGGTAGGGTGTGTAATGGGTGGGGAGCAGGATGCGATAGGTCTGAGTGTATGTCCAAGCAGCCCACCCATGGTTGATACGTGCCTAGAAGAACACAGACACATCCCAGAATGGATTTCCTGTACCCATCTAGCCACAGCCACAAAGATCATCTTTCCAAGGGATAAGGGCAGCGATGGATGCTGGGCTGCAAGCGTTTCTCAAAGCTGTTGCCAGCCGTGTTGACAGCTCACTTTTTGGTCTGAAGGTCATTGGAGTCCCCTTATAAAGGGACTTGGCTCTCCTAGAGAGGGTCTCAGATAACTGGGCCAATCAAGGGCATCATTTAAGCTATGGGATGCTTGGAGTGCTCCATTGGGATGGCTGATGAGTGGCAACATGGAAATCTCTTGGAGCTTTTCCAGCTCTCCTCCTCCTCCCAACAGACCACCTTTCTCCTTGGCCAGTGCTAAGGGGAACAACCAATTCAGCCACCACGTGAGCCAGGTGCTCATTGTGAGTTGGGACAGGCGTGTTGTTGTCACTTCATAACAGTTAATGAACTAACTTTTGAAAGAAGAATTGTATCACACACATCCCAATTCATACCTCATCCTTCCACAATGACCTTCCACTCCGCAGGGGGCGGGAAATTCCTTTAGGTTTTTATATCATTTGCTCTCAAACAATTATGGGAAGAAGAAAAAACACCCAAAAAATTAAAATTCAGAAGCCCATCTTCCACCAGGAAAAAATGCCTTTCCATCAACACCAACCTCCAAAGCAGTCAGGGAAAAAGAAAATATCAGCTTTGAGTCTTTCTTGTATTTACAGCTGGAACGGAGACAAACTGAGGGATCAACAAGGTAAGGCAATTACTGTTCCCTTCGTGCCAATTCTGCCCTCCTGCACATCTGTAACTCACGCAAGAAACACAGTTCAGAAGAGGAACAAGAATACTAAAGAATGATCACAATCCTGGAACAAAGCACGGTTCTTGAAATAACCCTCTCTAAATCATCCTTATCAATTCAGCTCACAATTGCAAGGAATGACGTCTTGACAGTCAGCAGCGTCACCGGGTTCCTCCCTTCCCCAGCACTAGTGATATGAGGAGGAAGAGCTTACTCCTGGGCCACTAAATTCTTGTGACAGTTTTGCAAGGCTGGTAAAAACCCTCCTGAAGACTTGCAATGCAATGAAGTCAGTTTGGGACCTCTGCTCTCCCTGCACCTGGGGCATCACAGCAGAAGTCACATTTAAGCAGTTCTGTCTCTTCCCAAGGCCAGCAGACTTCAAGCCAGGCTGGAAACCAGGTCCCGTGTTTCACCGCAAGAAAGCAAGCTCTAGGATAAACTACAGTCTTCCTGCAAATGAAGGTGAGGGGTCTGGAGCACAAGTCTGGTGAGGAGCGGCTGAAGGAGCTGGGGGTGTTCAGCCTGGAGAAAAGGAGGCTGAGGGGAGGCCTTCTGCTCTCTGCAACTCCCTGAAAGGAGGGGGTAGCCGGGGGGGGTTGGTCTCTTTTCCCAAGGAACAGGCCATGGGACACGAGGAAACAGCCTCAAGTTGCACCAGGGGAGGTTTAGGATGGATATTAGGAAAAATTTCTTCACTGAAGGGGTTATCAAGCATTGGAACAGGCTGCCCAGGGACATGGTGGAGTCACCATCCCTGGAGGTATTTAAAAGCTGGGCAGACGTGGTGCTGAGGGACATGGGGTAGTGGTGGTTTTGTCAGTGTTGGGCTGATGTTTGGACTTGATAATCTTAAAGGTCCCTTCCAACCTAGACTATTCGATGATTCTAAGATTAGTTTCATGGCAAAGATATACAGGTTCCCCCACCTGGACAACTTCACCTTCAATCATCATCTCAGTGAAACAATTAGTCGCATCTGTGCATTACAAATAGAGACACATAGGAGTTATCAGATATGTTCACCCCAAGGGCCTTTTTCAATGGGAAAGAGTGGTAACTTCTGCATGCTTTATGCGCAGAAGGTCCTGGGTTGTTGGATTGGTCTCTTCTCCCAAGTGAAAGGTGATAGGACAAGAGGAAATGGCCTCAAGTTGCGCCAGGAGAGGTTTAGGATGGATATTAGTAAAAATTTTTACACTGAAAGGGTTATTAAGCATTGGAACAAGCTGCCCAGGGCAGTGGCTGAGGCACCATCCCTGGAGGTATTTAAAAGACAGGCAGACATAGTGCTTAGAGATATGGTTTAGTGGTGTTTTTTGTCAGTGTTAGGTTGATGGTTGGACTAGATGATCTGAAAGGTCTCTTCCAACCTAGGCAATTCTATGATTCTATGATTCTAACAACCAGACACACACCAGATAGGAAAGACCCATCAGCATGGTTGGACCATCCACAAGGAAGTCTCAGACCAACCAACACAGTGGCTTACCTCAGTACAACATCAGCTTGGACTCCATACGTCTTCTGCTCCACTGCCTTCTGGAAGGACATCAGAGTGTTTTCTGGTGCCAACTAGGGGCGAAAAAAGAGAGCAATGAGAGATTAGCAGTAAGTGGAAACATTTACAAAGCAGTGTCAGCAAGAGGGCTGGGAGGAAGTTTTAGAGATAATCAGGGAGCCAAAACAATCTTGTTTTGAAGATTATGTAGTGTCCAGTTACACTGGAGCACCAGCACCCCCCAGTCAGAATTACATCTTACTGAAGGTCTGAAGATAACGAATACATTTGGTTCCACTGATGGTCTTTCACACAGAGGACAGACTCCAATGCAGAGTCATCAGGATGTTATCATGACCTGCAATACCAGAAACCCGGCTAGCTCGACGTCTGGTGCAAAATTAGTGTACAAGAGACTCACTCAGCAGCGTGGTCCCCCAAACAGTGGCTTGCTGGAGATCCCCAGAAAGTGATTGTTAACGTGATGCCAATTCTCTATCCACAGGTTATATCTAGAGCTCTCTGAAACACCTTAACAGTTCTTCATTCTCCTACTTTTCTATGCAAACAGTGACTACAATGCCATTATAGAAAGAAGAAAGTCCATAAACCAGGGTATTATCCATACCATGGAGAACAACTAGATGGCAGGTTGTTGCACATATTCTATTTCCACATCTACTCATTCAATAAACTCATACTATTACATCTATTACATCTAAAAATCAGTTGATTTCTCTAATAACAAATGTTCCAGTTAGTTTTAACAATTTGAAAAATAGCCTTAAGCCTAGAAAATTTATCCCTACAGCTACCACAGATAAGGACTCAAATTTTATTTCAAATTCCTTCCTGTTCAATGGAGCAGATGGTAACAGAATTTGGGTTTGTTTAAAAAAAACACAGTGTAAAGACAAATACTTTGTTTTTCTACACAACCAGTACAGTATAGCAAGTCCCCAAAATGTCCATAAACCAACAACAAGCAGACCATAAAAAAACCCCAGATAACTGTGGAGAGAAAACCTGGCGGGTGTTCTGCACTGAAACATGAACACATCAAAATAAAGCTATTTTTAAAAATCATTTTCTTTTTTCCAATTTTGCTTTCATGTTTAGAGCACCTGTAACATTCTGCTTTTCCACTCATCTCTGCCACCACCAAGACCAGTAAGTTTCCATCAAGACACAATGAGCATTCACAACCCATGATTTTCAGGAATTACTCAGGGTTTGGAAAGAGGAATAATTAAGAACAAAGGCCTAAATGTGCCATGCAAGCAACATGCCAAATAAATACAAAGAACTGCTCAGACTTCGAGGTGTCTCTGAAAAATCATTCATTTTCTTATTAGCTGATCACCTTACATGCTCAGGTCAGCAAAGCTTTGGGGTAAAATAATCGGACCAAATGTCACCAACACAACCTTCACATAGCTCTGGTATCTCTCTTCTGAATTCCTCTGGCTCAAGCCACGCATCAATACTAGTTCATTTTTCTGTTTGTTCAACACAGGGGTACGTACTCTTCCTAAAAAAGCTCCCAATCAAAGACTGACTTGTCTAGGAGAAGACAGAGGCAACGCCCCCATCACAGCCTCTTGTACAGCCCAGCACTGGGTCACGCAAGGTCAAGCTAAAAATGCTTTTTGCAATATAGTCACGATGCCCAGAGCTGTCAGCAGGGAGCAGCAGCCACATAAAGATCTAGAGGTCTCATACAGGCAGGCCTGCTCCATCTCCTTGGGTTGCTTTCAGCATCTCGGCTTTCCTCCTGCAAGTAGCTCAGGTTTCCTCAGGATAACACTGCAAGGCGATCCTCTCCGTACGGAACAATGCTCAATATTTGCTTTCAGAGACCGCAGCAATCACAAGGAAATAAAGTGGAGACAGCTGAGCTAGAGAAACCAAAGGGCAATGCAAGACCAGCAGCCTGAGTCGGGAAAGGTTGCTGGGTGGATGCCATGCGAGTCCCAACTCAAGATGTGACACCACATCAAGCAGCAATGGAAACCATGCCCCTATAAGCAGTCTCGTCAGGGATACAGACACACAAGGAATAGAAAATGCAGCGTGTTGAGTTGTAAATTATCTCTCAGGCTAAGGGAGACTGAAAAGGGAAAGTTGGACTACCTCCACCAGGTAATCAATGTAAAACCCAGCGACATGGGTAGGGCGACGCTGCTGTTACCCACCTACACAACGAAGAGCTCATGTTTCACAAATCAGGGCTAATGAAGGCAAACAAGTGTGGCTACAACAGTATTCCACCCCTGCAGAGGGGGACCAGCATAACCACGGTCTTCTCATGTCTTACCTGCGCACCAAACCCTGGCACAGCAGAATCCCAACCCATAGACGGCACAGGCTCTGCTGTTTGATAACAAGATTAAAAATGCTTCTTGCCTCTTCCCAGTGTATTTCAGTTACTGCAGGGCCATGGTCAAGCCTTGCTTGGACACCATCCCTCCCGAGATGCAGCTGGTTTGAGATTCAGAGGAAGCTTTAACCTAAATGACAGGGGAGCCCCAGCCACCGCTGCCGGAGGCACGCGAAGGAAGCACAGAGCCAAACAGATCGGAGGTGGCAAGCCGATACGCGAAGGCCTCCCTCAGCTGCACCGGGGAAAAGTAAATTTAGACAGAGCTGAGACTGCACACAGAGGCGATAGATAAAAGCCAAATAGGAAAACAGCCTTTTGGGGCTGGAATTTGTTTGCCAGACTGGACAAATTTGGCCATATAAAGGTGATATTCTTAGTAGATAGTGATGTTCTTAAAGATAGTAGCAATGTAAGTAGCACTGCATCTTGGGGTCAGTGCTAAAATACAGGTTGCAGTGAGTTAAAAACCTGAGATTTTCTTTGAGTTTTAAAACTCAGTGCACTATGACTGTCCCATCCTCAGCACTCAGACAGATGCCACTGAGCTTAACCCCATGGAGAGACGAACTCAGCCCCAGGAGCAGAATATCCCAGTCCTGCCTCATCTCTAGCCCCTACAGAGCCTGCAGACCACACTTCACCCTTCAAGAAAGGCAAAACCTAACTGGACTCCACCAGGGCTACAATGCAGCTGCTCAGATATGAGGCACATCCATTCCCTTCCCAGATGTGTATTGAAAGTTTCAGCTGTGCAGAGGAAGCAGCATTTTAAAACTGTTCTAAGGACAGGCTGACATTTAAGGTCCGACAGTCCAAATACACACTCAGGAGCTGTAACGTCATCTTCATCACGCTACCACTGGAAGTCAAGAGCACCCTCTTGAAGAGCATCACAGATGGATGAACATCTCTGGCTGCTCTGAATCAGTGAACAGCACAGACGTCAGCAGAAGTGCTCTCCATAACACCGTGCCCCACAATGGCATAGAATCATAGAATGGTTTGGGTTGGAAGGGACATTAAAGATCATCTCATTCCAACCCCCTTCCATGGGCAGGGACACCTCCCACTAGACCAGGTTGCTCCAAGCCCCATCCAGCCTGGCCTTGAACCCCTGCAGGGATGGGGCAGCCACAGCTTCTCTGGGCAACCTGGGCCAGGGGCTCACCACCCTCAAAGTGAAAAATTTCTCCCTGATATTTAATCTAAATCTACCCCCTTTCAGTTTTAAGCCCTCATCCTATCACTACATGTCCTTGTAAAAAAGTCCCTCTCCAGCTTTCTTTCAGGCACCCGTCAGGTACTGGAAAGCTGCTATAAGGTCTCCCCAGAGTCTTCTCTTTTCCAGGCTGAACAACCCCAAATCTCTCAGCCTGTCCTTATAGCAGAGGGGCTCCAGCCCTCTGATCATCTTCATGCCCTCCTCTGGACCCGCTTCAACAGGTCCATGTCGTTCTTATGTTGACCTGTGCTGTTGGCATGTGCTGGGTAGTCTCTATAACATCACAATGCTATTACTTGACAGCCCGATTCCCTCTGTAGTCAGAAGCTTTTGAAAAGTAGATTATAAGCCCTCAAGGCAAAGATGTCACCTTCCTGTGAGCATGTGGTGGTTAAGCTCCTAACCTGGCCAGAGCCAGTCACCCTGATATAAATAATTGCTTCTCCAAATAAGCCCATCATCCATGCAGAAGGCTGTCCTCCCCCTGTTTCTAAACCTCTCGGTCGATTCTAGCCTTGAGGGGACTGAACAAGCCGCTCACACCAATGACATAACCCAGTAAAGGTCAACCAGAAAGCCAGGAAAGAAAATTTAACCCTGTCCCCTAAAATCAGATGCTGCCTATACCTGGAGGCTCCCCTGGCACCACTTTGGCGGCAGGATCTCTCTGTGCCATGAGTTCGTATCTCTTACAATGTGAGCTTTTTGTGAAAAGAGAGAATCTGAATAACAGATATTTCCATCATTCCAGCCTGCCTCTGTCTCCCTTCAAGAAAGAGGGAGCAGAAGCCCCAGATTCAGTATGTTTACAGCAGAGATGCATCCAAGCAGGACAGTTGCTGGTACAGAAATAACTTGCTGTGATTAGTGCTGATTTTTCTTTTTTTTAAAAAAAAGGTTTTACAGCAAAACTGCAAGAACTAAACAAGTGCATAATCTTTCTGCTTGTATTTCTCTCTGTCTCCCTCCAGTTTCTTTGATGGATTTTCCTCCTTGATACAATACATTCAGGCACGCTATGTCTAAAACTCAAATCCAGGTTTGCAGTGATCTGGTGCAACGGGACACAACCCACTTCTTGAGAAACCAGTGCTGATGTGAAAGAAGTCTTGGGGCTGAAAGCAATGATTTCACTCCAAAGCCTCTGCCCTGTATAAACCATGCCAACATCCACTGAAAGCCACAGACAGATGCCACACAGGGTTTCTAGAAGCTATTCCTTCTCTTCTCACTTAGTTCGATAGGCTCATCCCTTGTAAAAATCAGGCTACTATTCATTTCTTCCTGCTACAGAGATGCAGCAATGAATTTCTAGAAAATTACCCATGGATGAACTCATTTTGACTATTTTTGTGCTCAGAAGTCAATTGCAAAGGCTTTCAAATGGAGTCAAGAGCTTTGGACCTTCCTTAATAAAGATTACAAAAGGGTGTTAGAGCAGTGCAGCCTTGCTACAGCTGGACATCGCTAAACTGTATTTTCCCCCTAATTAGCCACTTCGCAAGGCCTTCAGAAATAAAAATCACTGCATCATTTGCATGTTGGGGAGGCTAATGAAGAAGCTTGCACAGAAGAACCAAATTTGTTCCAAAGTATAACCTCTGTCATTGTGCGCTGAGCTGGACTGAAGGATTTGATCTTTGCTTCATCGAGAAGCTTTAAGGATATTTTCTCATCCTTTTAGAAACATGAGCATCATTTAAAGTATTTCTCAGTTTTCCCTCCCTTATCTCTCCTTTCCAATATCAATTTCCTCATGGGCCAATAACTGGACTGAAAACACAAGGCATGATACCTGAAAAAACGGTATTTTCCTTCCTGTAAAAAGATGCCCTTTGGAAGTTCCCAGTATGGGACTTAGTGTGGGATCTGCCAGTACGTTGATTTCAGCATTAGTGTCCCATCATGCCAGCTCACTATAAGGCAATAATGGTAGTGTTTAAAAAATAGGATAAAATGTATCTTTAATCCCTAAGAATTCAAGGTATTTTAGAGAGCATCCACATCCAACGCTTCTGGAAACAGCTCAACTAGACTGAAAGGAAGGGGAAAAAGCACAAAACAGAAAGAGTTAAAAAATAAAGGATTGCCTTGCACAACTGGATAAACTCAAAAGCAAAAAGCCATTACAAATTTAATAACTAGATATAGGAGATGAGACCTCATTATTGTTGCACAGCACACAAAAAAAAGCTGAGGCTTGATTTAATGAAAGACTACCTAAGCCTACATAGATTTATTTCAGTGAACACGAGCCTTTCTCCAGGTCTGACAGAAGATGCTAATTGTGATTGTTTGTTACTATTGATCAGACCAGCAGACAGGTTAATTGGCCATATCTTTAATAGGTTGGTGTGCGTAAGACGTACAGCAAACCAAATGCTTCTTGATTTCAGCAGCAAACACCAAAGCGCTTCAGAGCCCTGAAAAAAAAAAAGCCATCCCAAATAGGTGGTGGCAAAGTTTTGGTACCCAAGATGAAATAAAGGCCCTCAAAACAACTAAGAAAACAAAACCCTAAAACAATAGAAAGAAATCACCAGTTCTTCATTAGCTGAAAGGTCTCCAATAAGCCACATTCCACAACCAGAAGTCTTCATTACTGATTCTATCGATAGTTGGTACCACAAGACCACAAAACAGCATCTCTGTGAGAACACCAACGTATATTGGGGGCTTCACCTTCAGGTGTCCAAAAAAAAAAAATAAATAATTAACTCCACATATGCACAGCCATATTTGCTGGAATTTTCCCGGGAACAACACAACACACTCCTTGTCGAGGCAAAACATTCCCGTGCAGTAACCCAACAGGCAAATCCTAAGTGCAATTAAACGTTGGCCGCCCACCAAGGTACTTTGTCCCAGCAATGGGTACTTTTCCACTCCGGAGTTGTGCAAAGCCAATGAGTCAGCACCGCCGAAAAATGATCCTCCCAGCACGGTGCCTGTGCTCAGCAAGGAAATGGACTTTGTCTGCCATGCAGGAAGGAGCCCAACGGCATGAGCGCCACATGGGCAGCTGTTTCGGCACAGTCTTTCTCAGTCCTGTTAAGACCTGCCAAAAACCAGCTGTATGGGTGGTTTGCCAAAAGCATTTATTTCGATGCTATTTGTAGCCTCCAGCTCTGAAGTCAAGAGCTGTTCTTGCCTCCGACATGCTTGGAAGGTTTCCACAGGTTTAGCCTGTTTTTAGACCAACCAGTAGCTTTTTGGTCCCAGTAATGGGAGGTGAGCTTCTAGGCTTCGTGAAGGTTTCCAAGGAGACACATACAGTTTTTGCTCAGATAAGTCCTTGCTATTATTAATCCTTTGGGTGATTTACCTACAATTTGAGATCAAAGACCATCATGATGAGCCTAATTATTTTTATAAGGACTGTATATTTAGGACTAACAATGTAAAAGCAAGTAGGATTCAACATTATGGACAGCACCTTCTTCAGATCCTGAAACCAAAGACAACCTGCCTCAACCTGAAGCACCATGTGAGGAAAGACATTTGAGAGAAGACTTTAAAGGTGCAAATGGCAGTAGTTGTTGGTGTGTTACTGGATGAAGTTCCTTGTTTCCATCTCAGGTTTGGGCCCAGCTTTTACATTCTACCCTTGTTGTGGCGTATCCTCAGCATAAATGGCATATTTACCATCATAAGAAGACAGTCAAATCTATCGCCATTGAAGACAAAATGCAACTAAATTTCTCTAAGAAGAATAAAAAGATGGAAGACCAAAGACAACAGACACTTGCTCATAAAGCCATCTGAAAAGTTTAACATATTGACATGCAAAATTTACAGAGAATCCCATCTCACACTTTGGGGTGTCAGACAATTCTTGTACCCATCAGGACAAGACCCTTTCAAACCAACAGACATCAAGCGAGGGCTGGAGCCCTCAATTCCCAGCACATTGCTGCCACAGCCCTGATGCTCTCCTGATGGGAGTCCAAAAGGACAGAAACTGATCTTGAGCCTGAATAATTCATTTTAAAAGAGCCTTTGAAAAGAAATTGATTGATTAACTACATGCCTGCTAAGAGAAAAGGTTTTCAGATAGCACCCTGATGGGAATGGACATTTAGCATAGCGAGAAGTGGGCATGACTGGATGATATTTAGGCAAGAGAAGGTACAAGAAGCCATGCAGAAGCCTTTCTAGCAGTGAATTAAAGTTCCTGGGGGAACGGGATGATACCAAAGGGACATAGCTTAGAGGAGCACTACCACTAGAGACAAATGGTCAGCCAGCGTGGAACCAGTAGCTCCCCTGTAGTGCAAAAAGCCACACTTCATCTGGGTAGAGATGACAGGATAGTTTCTGATTTTCTCTTGCTACTTAAAATGCAAGGACTTTTTCCCCTCCTCCAGTGTTTCAAGGTAAATTATACAAGCCATATGGCCTCTGTTCTTCACTTTTTTCCTCCACAGGAGGACGACAGCAGTTGAGTCACGCTCACACAGATGCTATGAATGTTGGTCTTAAAGATCCTAAAGGGACAAGAGGAGACGGGGTATGTTGGATGAGGCTTTGAGCAGTCTGGTCTAGTGGGAGGTGTCCCTGCTCAAAGCAGGGGGGTTGGAACGAGACGATCTTTAAGGCCCTTTCCAACTCTAACCATTCTGTGATTCTGTGATATATGCACACATAGAGGAAAGCAGGCTCTGGAGCACAAAGGAAGATCATTGACCCTGTTTGAGGAGCAGGCTGCATGCACTGATGGATCAGCATCCCTCAGTACTGTATCCCTCAGGAAGCGCACACATCTACAGCTTTCCTGGGAAACTCTCAGTTTCACCACCTTTTGCCCCGTACACCATATGCCACGTCCCCAACAAATCCTTTCTTCCAGGACTACAAGAATCTTCAGCCACCCCATGGATCTCCTTTGCTGGCTTTTGTCAGAAGAGCACTCAGTTGCATTTGTGTCTTTCTGTTATAAGAGCATTAGATGTACAAATGCAATATTACAAACCCCGTCCCATCAGACAACTGAAGCAACCAGCTATATCAAGCTCCACCAGAGAGCATGTTGTCTGCACAGCAAATCACATTTGTCTTGCTTCAGGAGATCTGAAGGCAAATGTTGCATCGCTTTTTATCATCTCCAGTCCCACTAAGATTTAGTTTCACCTCAGGTCCCAAACTCCCAGGCTCTGCAGACTTTTGATCTTGACTTTGCCCAAGGGAGGATGTCTGTGTCCTACAGCCCAGTCTCCAGACTCTTCCCTTGGGCTATTTCCTCCTCCCCAGCTCCACTTGGCCATTTCTCCAAAATAAATATACATACAGTTGGGCTCAACAGCAAAAAGCATAGCAAGCAGCCCTGTGAATCAAGACCCTGTAGGTGAAATGCTTAATTTACTTAATTTTTTTCTTCCCCTTTTTCTTTTCCATAGAATTAAGTTGGAAGGGACCTTTAAGATCATCAAGTCCAACCATCAACCTAATTTTGACAAAAAGCATCACTAACCCATGTCCCTCAGCACCACGTCTGCATGGCTTTTAAATACCTCCAGGGATGGCGACTCCACCTTGTCCCTGGGCAGCCTGTTCCAATGCTGGATAACCCCTTCAGTGAAGAAATTTCTCCTAATATCCATCCTAAACCTCCCCTGGCGCAACTTGAGGCCGTTTCCTCTTGTCCCGTGGCCTGTTCCATGGGAGAAGAGACCAACTCCCCCCTGGCTACCCCCTCCTTTCAGGGAGTTGCAGAGAGCAAGAAGGTCTCCCCTCAGCCTCCTTTTCTCCAGGCTGAACACCCCCAGCTCCCTCAGCTGCTCCTCACAAGACTTGTGCTCCAGACCCCTCACCAGCTGCGTTGCCCTTCTCAGGACATGCTCCAGCACCTCAATGTCTGTCTTGTAGTTCCTTCTGGCAAGGCTTTAAACCCATTAGTTTCCAAGCAGATAACATAGAATCATAGAATTGTTAGGGTTGGAAGGGACCTTAAAGATCATCTAGTTCCAACCCCCCTGCCATAGGCAGGGACACCTCCCACTAGATCAGGTTGCTCAGAGCCCCATCCAACCCGGCCTTAAAAACTTCCAGGCACGGGGCTTCCACCACCTCTCTGGGCAAC
This sequence comes from Chroicocephalus ridibundus, assembly GCF_963924245.1. NCBI lineage: Eukaryota > Metazoa > Chordata > Aves > Charadriiformes > Laridae > Chroicocephalus > Chroicocephalus ridibundus. The sequence goes on from NC_086284.1 coordinate 8,122,020, forward strand.
CTGTTCCAGTGTCTCACCACCCTCATGGTGAAGAACTTCTTCCTAACGTCCAGTCTGAATCGACCCATCTCTAGTTTTAATCCATTCCCTCTAGTCCTACCATTCCCCGACATCCTAAAAAGTCCCTCCCCAGCTTTCTTGTAGGCCCCCTTAAGATACTGGTAGGTCCCTATAAGGTCTCATCAGAGCCTTCTTTTCTCCAGACTGAACAACCCCAACTCCTTCAGTCTGTCCCCATAGCAGAGGTGCTCCAGCCCTCTGATCATCCTCGTGGCCCTTAATATGATTTAGTACAACCTGAAGACTTGCACTGGAGGTGGAGCTCTTCGAATTCAAGGTGACATTTGATGCAGTGAAAAGCTGGGCATGGATGGAAGTAGGTTCTGACAAGGTTCTGACCATCTCCCTCTGGTCACCGTCTTTCTTAGCCCATTCTCAGCTTTGCCATTCAAGGGCACAGTCAGAAGACACTCACTACACACACAGCAAAGGCAAAGCAGTTGGATAAACCTAGTGCCAACTCATCATGGAACATGCAGACTATTGCTTGGAGGCTGGAACAAGGCTTGCTAGTCTCTGATCATGCTTCTTGCAGGCTTCGGAGAAAACCATCTGCTGTTAACAGACAACCAGCTCTATGTATCAGGGAATGGTGAAGGGGAGGGATGCACCCTGCTGAACACCACCTGGGCCATAGCTCCAACATGCAGCACTGAGTGTCCTCCTCCACCACCACTCTTCATGAACTTTTGCAGCCCTCTGCACCTTAACGTACAAGCAGCATCTTAGAATCATAAAATCATTATGGTTGGTGGTTGGAAGAGACCTTTAAGATCATCAAGTCCAACCATTAACTTCGCACTGCCAAGTTACTACTAAACCATGTCCCTCAGCACTCCACCTACACATCTTCTCCCTAGATAGGTTTATTCCATGCTGCAAGGAGTGTTTGTTGGCTCCAAGGAAGAACATGAAGGCAAGCAAAGGACCAAGTCTCTGCTGGGAGTCTTGCTCCATGTAAGGCTTATGTAAATTATCTGCAAAATAGAAGAAATTTGTCTGCTGTTTAATTTTTTTAGAAGGCTAGAGGGTGTACGCTGGCCTGGAAACCGCACAGGAAGAAAATCTCCTAACAGGTTTTGTGATTTCGTGCCATGAAGAAAGCACAGGTTCTCACTTGGCTTCTTCCGGCCTTCATGGTTGGTACAAACTCAGTAGGACAGGAAAAAGCATTTATCATGCCCAGAACTTCATTCCACCACCCACAGAGGCAATATAGTTAAGAGTGACGCAAGTGAAGCTGGCATTTCAAGGATTCCTTAAAGAAAGGAATCATTAAAAATAAAGAGAACTAAAATAAAATACTTCTGTGTCATGACAGGTGCTTATCTCACCTAGCAAACTCCTAGTGCACACTCTTGGACTTGGAGATGAGCTCAAGCACGCCAAATAAGCATGCCAAATAAGCATGCTCAAGCATGCCAAATAAGTTCTGACAGTCTACATAGATATTTTTTTCTGCTTTGAATATCAGAAAAAAAGTTAGTTGGATGCCTTAAAAAAAAAAACACATTTGCAAGGCCAGTGCCTACACTGCAGTATACTATCTTGTCTGAAGTCAACCAACCAGCAGAGACACATGGAGATACCACTGTACAACAGACCTAGGTAAAGAAGAACCCAAACGAGAGACCCAGACCAGTATGACCAAACACTGCAGGACAGATTTATCCAAGCCCAGAGCTGAGCCCAAGCTGACATGCTCCATCTTTAGCCTGAACATGTCCAGAGACCTTGGAGAAGAAAGGACGACATTATTATGATTTCAAAGTCTACCCAGAGGCAGATGACAGGAATGTTTCGTCACCTCACCCAGTCTCATGATGATCTGCAATGCAAGAGTACCATGCAGTCATGTAGGGTCAGCACAGCTTGTTTGTTTGTTTTTGCACATTGCCACATACTCAAGGCATCTTGCTGCGAGCTGAGTTTAACCACTGCTGGTGAGGTCCTGCAAAGGACATGAAGACTGAGCCACAAGCTCTAAACAAAAAAAAAAAAATAAACAAGAAAAGTCACAAACAACTACTGCTCCAGCTCAAGGGCCAAGCCTGGAGAGCAAAAACCAGCAGAACTAGCAGCCAGGAAAATGCAATGGCACAAACCACCCTGAGCAAGGCAAGGCCTGTCCTTTTGTTCATAAAGCATCTAGAACGTCTGGGGCCTCACTTGACTCTGGGTTCACATACTGATTTACCACCACAGTAATTCTAGCCAGAAGGGGTGTTTCAAAGTCATATTTGTCGTATATATTCTCTGGAGAGCAGCCTGGAGACCAGCAGATCTGGTACCATCCTTTACACAGGCAGAAGAGTCAGACAACGCGGTATTAAACAATTAAGCCTACTCACCATCGGTGCTCCACGGTGACCTATAATGGCTGGCTTTGGTCCCAGAGCCTTCTTCTCCATTATGCAAGGGGACGTGATGGTGAGGGGGACGAGGTAAAGTGCAACTACAACTGCGAGGTATGCAGTGAACATCAGCATCTGAGAAGCTGAGAGGGAAAGAGAGAGAAAGAGCTGGTGAAAAGGTTGGTCCTGACCTCCTCACACCACAGGAGCAAAGTCAAGGAACCTTCATCTTCCTCAAGAGGAGAGACTGGTCTACAGCCACTGTCCCGAGTCTTTAGGGAAAAACATATTCCAGTTAAAATAATCTCTTTGAGCTAATCAAGCCCTGAGGGGGGTGGTGGGGGTGGTGTGGTTCACTTCATTTTATATGGGGGAAACAAAAAGTTAAGCGAATTGCTTAAAGTCCCAGCCACGAAGACCAAAACACTGCTGATTTCCGGCCCTTTGGGTGGGACAGCACCAAATTTTGCCCTGCCTGAGAGCAGAAATAGATCACCAGTTACACATATCTACAAATAAGTCACAGCACCACGTGGGGGTGCATTTAATATCACCTGGGTTTACATCACTTGTGTTTATACTAGTGGTTCACCAACACCACCCGTTTCAGCCAGGGTAAAGCCACTTTAGCTGTTTCTGCATAAGGATTTGTGCCAGCCAGAACCGAGTTAATTTGCAATAAATGTTTTACTGATTAAGTCGGGCGTGTTTAAATAAATCCCTGGTTTGGGATGGTGCTGAACTCCTCGGGGTCTCTGCGAGCAGCAATATTTCAGGACCAGCGAATGCAGCCAAGGGGGTGATGGCTGCAGTGCATGGGGACAGATGAGCAGTCCTACCTCCCACGCCGTGCCCCAGCTGCCAAATACCAGTGACTTTTCACGAAGCCCAGAGCATCTGGGAATCTTTCAAAGGCGCTGACAGCACAACAGAACCCCCCCTTGTTCCCAGCATTCCCTTATAAAGAACAACAGGCACCTTTGAACTCCTGAGCTATTTGGAGTCTCTTGAAACCACACATATTAAAGCACAAGACTTCTTTTTTTAATTATTATTTATTTTTCAAACTCATTAAGGCTTTGGAACTCAAGGGAGAACCTCCAAAAAAACCCTTTAAAACAAATATTTGCCATGGACGCAAGATAGAGAAGGCTTTTTTTTTTTTTTAGGGGAAGGACAGAACAGCCCAGCTCTAGTTTCACACAAACAAACCACTTTTTGCTTCCAGCATCTAATAGCCTCATTCAAACATGTTCCGACAAGCCAGAAAGTAACACTAGTAACCTTGCCAGATAATTTTTCCTCCTCTCTGGAAGAGATGTCAATCACCCACAGAGCATTCAAGGAACTGAATGGTATCTTGCTAAGTGAGTTCATGCTGTGTCCTGCACCATAAAAATATGGTGCCTTGGAGTTGAGCGTTACCAACATCAAAACCTCCAGACGGACACAGGACGTGATCCTGACCCAGTTCTTGCTCACCCCAGGAACGCCACGCACCAACCAGGCTTTGAAAACCAGCCTAATTGTCAGCAAAGTCCCAGGCTGTGCAAAGAATCTGGTCCCTTCCTTCCTAGTACTGCAGTTTAGGGATTAAATAGCTCAGATCCAGACTAAAGGCAAGCACCTCGTGAAATGCGTGGGCTTCCAAATATTTTTATCATTGGAGTGCACCCACAAGAAAGGATGCATCAGCATGGGTTACAGACCATGTTGTGGATGTTCCATCCCTGGAGGTGTTCGAGGCCAGGTTGGACGGGGCTTCGAGCAGCTTGGTCTAGTGGGAGGTGTCCCTGCCCAGAGCAGGGGGGTGGAACTAGATGGTCTTTAAGGTCCCTTCCAAACTAAACCATTCTGTGACTCTATAAACAGAGTTGAAGACCTCACCCAGCCATGCATATGTGGGAACTGAGATCATGCACGCAAAAAAAAAAGACCCAAAATGAAATACAAGCAAAGTACATACTGTTCAATTTGAGGTTGGATGGTCTGTATGGAAGCTCTCCTGGTGACCACCCAAGCCAAGCAAGAAGGACAGATTAAATCTCCCACTTTCTACAGCATGACAACACCCACAATTTACATGCAAGCCTTCCTTCTCCATTCCTTTTGCTCTTAGTGACCACTCCAGCCTAGTTTGGGCTCCTGGAAGACCATGTTACACTGCCGTTTACTACGCAAGGCTTACAGGGCTGCTTTGAGTCCCATGTTTTCTATCTGACCTCAGAAGCAAGCTTTGAAAACAAGCTACTACCTTTTAAAACACTGTAGCTATAGAAGAAACTTCTATTCTCCAGGTTTGGAAAAAGTAGCATGGGGGAACAAAAAGAAAAAAAAAAAAGGTGTAAATTTGCTTCGTAAAAAAGCCAGTTGCTGAAGATTGTCACATGCCTCAAAAAAGACAAGAACGGATTGTTGCACCGATGACTGCAGCTTCACCAGTTATTTCCAAAAGATTATTATTAGTGAGCAAAATCTTATTTTCCCCATTACAAGCAACTGTAGATTCTCACAGAGATTTCAGTTCTCCTCTTCTGTTTTTCATACCACCATGTCAAACATACCTGTACCAAAAAGTCTGTAAACTCCTCCAGGTAAGATACCTTTCACAAGTAAAATGACCCTGAAATAACTTTAAGAGCCAACGGTACAGAAGAGATGAATGCTTTTCCTTAAAAACAAACACAAAAACCCAACCCAACCTAGGAGCAAAAAATAAATAAATAAAAAAGAAGGAGGAAAACAGCTTCCTGGCTTATTAAAAACAAACAAAAAAGCCATTTTCAGGGAACTCAGCTGTAAGGAAAAAAAACTATGAGGAATTCAGAAGGAGCACATGCAGTCTCTGGTCTAGGCGTAACCACAAATCCTCCCTCAACTGGCAGCCTAATTACATGGTAAAACATATTTAAGAACCACCAGGTACAGCTTTATTGGCATATTTATAAATAAAGGCAGAGCAATTCTTTCTTTGAAAGGTCTCTCTGGATATCAAAATCTTTCCATCTTCAGACACCGTTTCCTCATTCTTAACTCCTACTTCTTGGAAGTCTGTCACAAGTGCCGCCAAATCCTTCCAGGGCTTGTATTTTGCTGCAGGTTAAATAGCAATTAAAGTAATTTTCCTGGAGCTGGCACAAATGTCTGAGAACGTCCATGGACACCCTGAAGAAAAACACTTCTGAGGGCACAGAAGGATCAAATTGTTTCACAAGAAAACCTGGAGGAACAGCTCAGGCTTGGGAGAGCCCCTGGCAATGAGGTGGGACAGTGGAGATGCAGAGAAGAGCTTATTTTAGTGGATAGGACCATCAAGAAGAGCTGGGTTCAGTGTGTCCTTCACCACCCTTAGACCATGTCTCAATGTGCATTTTAGGAAGCACCCAACCATTAGGGGACCAGATCTCTACTGAGCCCTCTGGGTGCTACTGCATCACAAGCAACAAGTCCATGAAGGCTTTCGAAAGCCAGATCCACCTAGAAATGCAGATGAACAAGAGCCAAGGAGATGAGGGAAGGGAGAAATGCTCATAAGAACCAGAGAAGAACACTGCAGGTTAGCTGTGGAGGGTGCATTTATATTTTCTAAAGCAGATTGATAGAAATCCAGATGCTTTTACTCATTTCAGTATTGAAAACAACCCTTTCACCTCCAAGCCTGGTGCGCTTCTGACCAGAAAGCAGCAGCTGTGGGTTCTGGATGCACCCCCAGACCAGATTCAGCCAGGTTACTCTAGGAGAGCAACCACTTCCCCAGCGTGGCTGAGCTGGAGGCTGCTGAGCCCAGGGAAGGAACCAGCACTGCCTCCTGCCAGCTGGTTCCCAACATGAGCACCCAACACCCCAGCAGCCACCCACCAGCCCCTGACCACCACACAAGGGGTACTCACTGGCTTTCTCCGTTCGTGCAAACTGCCCCGCTATCAACCACGACAGGGCTGTGACGGCTGCAAGTGCTCCTATGTGCAAGAAAGGGGCTGTGGCCTGCAGGACATGAGAAGAGGAGAGAAAAGGTGATGAACAAACCACCCAGCACCTTGAAAATTCATTGATCTTACACGCTTCATAGTGCATTAGACCACTCTGTTCCCAGTTGGATTTCACATCATTCCTACATCAGGCTCCTGCATCTGTGTTGGCCATCTCTTCTTCCAAAGCTTACCATCGCCTTTGGGACTCAGAGCACTATGAAGGCAAAGCAGGAAAGCTCTAAACCCCTTCGTGGGGAATAGTGCACCCAAACACACAGATATTTGGAAAAAGGTCTCTTTAGACACCAAGCAAATTCAAGTAAGGCTCTTGGTGCCACCAAGTTTTAAGTTCCTTGTAGTCCAGTTGAACACTGGTCAACAGCTCAATGTCTGGATGGAGATCAGTCACGAGTGGTGTCCCTCAGGGTCTGCACTGGGACCAGTACTGTTTAACATCTTCATCAACAACATAGGCAGCGGGATCGAGGACATCCTCAGCAAGTTTGCAGATGAAACCAAACTGAATGGTGTAGTTGACATGCCTAAGTGACAGGATGCCATCCAGAGGGACCTGGATTAGCCCCTTTGCTCCGCTCGGGGGAGACCCCCCTACAGTGCTGCCTCCAGCTCCGGGGCCTCAGCACAGGAGAGACACAGAGCTGTTGGAGCGGGGCCAGAGGAGGCCCCAGAGATGCTGGGAGGGCTGGAGCCCCTCTGCTGTGAGGTCAGGCTGAGAGAGGTGGGGGGTTCAGCCTGGAGAAGACAAGGCTCCAGGGAGACCTTATTGCAGCCTTTCAGTACTTATAGGGGGCCTAAAGGAAAGATAGAGACTTTTTAGCAGGGCCTGTAGTGCTAGGACAAGGAGTAATAACTTTAAACTAAAAGAAGATAGAGTCAGACTAGGTAGAAGGAAGAAATGTTTTACGCTGAGGGTGGTGAGACACTGGCCCAGGTTGCCCAGAGAGGTGGTAGAAGTCCCGACCCTGGCAACATTCCAGGTCAGGTTGGACGGGGCTCTGAGCAACCTGGTCCAGTTGAAGATGTCCCTGCTCATGGCAGGGCGGTTGGACTAGATGGTCTTTAAAAGTCCCTTCTAACCCAAACTATTCTATGATTCTATGAACACACTGGACTGCGTATCACCACGGTGTATCACCATGAAAGAAAGACTGAGATGGGTCTTGAGTCACGCTTTTGTTCTCCAATTGCTTGCCTAACTCTTTAAAAATAAAAAAAACAACAAGAAAAGGGAAGCACTTCTGAGAGAGAAATGTTAGTCACTTGTGTGAATGCTATTTTTTTCCCTCCTGTATTTATGTATATTTGTGTATTCCCAAATATACAGCAATGATCACCAGCAAAATATTTTGGGACCTCTTTTTGAGGAAGAGGAAAAAAGGAACAGAGAGCAGGTCTATCAAGAAATTAACAGTATGTAACTATTTTCCTCTAAAACTTATAATAGCCCTGCAGCATACCACAAGTCTTTCTTAAAACAGGACTAGAGCACAGAAGTTGCATTCTTTTTAGATATATATAAATTTATGTGCAATGTGAAAACAAACCCAGAGTATGCCTCCCCTAGGACTGGGAAGAGCATGATTCTCCAAGCGTGGACACTAAGACCCAGAGCACGACTAGCCAAACCAAGCAGAGGAATTGCCCTCTCCCATCCAGCAACTCCGAGTCACACCCAGCCTCAGTATTTTCCATCTCCAACCCTGCAGCCAAGTCGTGGTTTGAGTTTAAAGGAAAGAGCCCAGGAGGTAGAGACAAAGTGATACGGTGGCCTTGAAGACTCCACGGGAGTTTTGTTGCAAATTTTCTCATTGCCGAGATTTCCATTTTAGGAGTGATAAACGTCAAGACAGGGTTTTACACAGCAGAAAGACACAAAGTACATGGCATGTTGCTGCACTGTCCCCTTTGCCCACCCAGAGAAGCATCCTTGAAGACAACTTACTTGCAGTGAGATAAATACCATCTCCCATTCGTCATCCCAAAGCTGTGCTATCGATGACATGGTCACCACGGTTGTTATCAAGGTTGTCACGAGGCCAATCTGCAACAAACATGAGAGTATTTACATACTGGATCCAATCATTATCAGAGACCTTTTACAGATTGGGAAATGGAGAGAGAAATCTTTTGTATGCAATAAACGCCCTAAAACAACTAAGCCTTAGGACCCATAAGGAAAGCGGTTCTGGGTTGTGTGCTGTCCCAGTATAACCTCCCCTTTCCACCACTGAACATACAACACTGGGTTAAATAGTCCCAGGAGGACACATCTCACAGATGATCTCTCATGTTCTTCACACAGTGACCAATGGTATGGAAAGACCAGGTGCCAGGTTGCCCTGCCAACTAACTGGACCAGAAACAGCTTAAACACAGGTTGGGTTCTGACAAGCAACTTGAGCAGATGATCCCAGATTCTTGGAATTGGTTGCCTAGAGAAACTGTGGATTCTTCATCCCTGGAGGTGTTCAAGGCCAGGCTGGATGGGGCTTGGAGCAACCTGGTCTAGTGAGAGGTGTCCCTGCCCAGGGCAGGGGGTTGAAACTAGATGATCTTTAAGGTCCCTTCCAACCTAAACCATTCTGTGATTCTCCTGGCCTGCTGCAACAGACTGTGATGCACCAGTGCTACGGGAGGTTGGCAAACTTTGCCCAACTTGACTCTCCAACACTTCTGCTCAGGGATGAAACTTGAACACACACACACACAGACAATGATCATCGCACTTGTCAGTAAAGGGTGAACATGCGTGCAAGCGTGGCTGTCATCCCCATCACTACGCAGTCATCTCTGAGACGGTTCAGTGCAACATTGCGCATGGACGTGACCTCACCTGTGTCTGAAATGGCAACAACTGTGCAGTCAGCATCCAAGCCATATTGACAGAGCAGTTATAACAGATATTGCAGCCTGAGAGGAGGCTCTGGATGACAGTGGCTTAACTGAGATGGTAGAACAAGACCCAGTCCATCAGCCAGTTCCCCCAGCCTCCCTCTCCATGTAGAAGCACTCAGAAGTCAGAGCAGAGCAGTCAAAAGGAAAACGTCACCTCCATTTTGAAGGTAAAAAGTTCAAACCATCAAAAACTGTCATAGATATAACTCCAGCCGTAAAGACCTAAAATCTGGGCTGTCTGTCAAAAAAATAGTTCACCATCCTCCGCCTCTCCATCTGGTATCTCAGTCTCTGCTGTACCACATGCCTGCTGGATTAAAAGGATGCTGCTGCTCTGTGTCTCGATCTCATGTTCTGTCTAGATCTGAAATCTGCGTGGGAGACTTGGGCAGAAAAGGCCAACAAATACGTAACAGTGATCTAATCATCTAGGATGCACAGGACATCTCTAGGCTGATTTCAGATTTACTTAATACCTTAGACAAGCAAACAAAACCCCCCACATTCCCAATGTTTATGGAAATAATTTTTGTACATAAGGACATGATTTCTCATTCTAGTTTAGCCCTCGGTTCCCACCTGCTGTTCCTCTCCTAGATGCCCACAGACAGACCTGCCAACAGCACAAGAGGCATCCATAGGACAGCAGCGGCTTACCCCGAGCCTCCACCTTTTGGAGAACATGAACAGAGCACATGGGGCAGCAGAAGGGGGCAAAAGATCCAGCTGCTCCAGGTTGAAGACAATCCCTGAGCCAAGAAGCCGCATCCAAACCAACTTTCAACCCTTACCAACCCATTTCTGCACATTCAAGCAAGGATGGGATTTACTTGCTTACTTAAAAGACATCCCCCAGCAACCTACAGTGGCAAGCCACACTAATTCAAGATATTTCCACATTAAGGACTCTGAAATAATAAAGCACAAAGCAATACACAGTGGACAACTGCCCACTGTCCACAATACAAAGTGGACAACTGCACTTTGCCATGAGGCCCTGCACACAGTAGTCATTCTGCTCCTCCATCCTCTGGTGGTCAGACCTCTGGGCCACCTGCCAGAGCATAACCCCAGCACACAACCCAGATTGAATCTACTTTTCATCCACTTTATATTGCCCCAAGTTGAACTCAGAATTCATCAGCAACAGAAGACCTTATCAACTAGACTTCTCCAGTACAGCCCTAATTCCCCTTGACATTTCTGCCCTATGCAGCACAGAGGTGGTCAAGTGTATCTCCATTTTATCATTTCATAGAATCATAGAATCCTTTAGGTTGGAAAAGACCTTTGGGATCATTGAGTCCCACCATCAACTCCACTCTACAAAGTTCTCCCTTACACCATATCCCTTAACACCACACCTAAACGAGTCTTAAATTTCTTCCTCCCATCAGCTCCGATTTATTGCTCCTTACCCTTCCCCCCCATGCATCTCCCAACTTGGCTTACGATCCTCAGCTGTTTTTGCAGGATTACGGGAGAAAACTGGAAGAAATTGTGCTATTTGCACATACCAGCCTTTCCCACGTGTTTTGATCTATATTTGACAGCAATTCAGCACGGTTGCAGAGAATATTGACTTCATCCAGACTCTTATCTAAACGTCCTTAGAAAGCCGAGGGAGGTGTGGGGAAGGGAAGAGAGAGATGGAGCAACACATCAGAGCTGTGATGAAAGGTGGACTTTTTTGGAAGAAGGGAAGGAAGAGTAGGTTTCTGTAGGCAAGAACTAACCGATCTCCACCAAACTGATCTCAGACTTACTCATCCAAACCCACCAGCCACCTGGAGCGTGTCTGAAAAATATCATTTCCCTCAATGAAGAAACATATGTTAGACCCCAAAATCAACAATTTATTTTCCAGCAGCAGTCAGACGGCCTCCACCCCCTCTTTGCATTGCATCCCCTCCTCCCGAGGAACCAGAATTTCTATAGTTTCTAGGAAAAAAAAAAAAAAAAAGAGAGGGCGGGGAGGTCTGTGCTCTCCCTGTCCTGGGGGGTGGTACATCTGTTCAGGCTCTGATCCTGAAAGACCTTGTCGTGTGCAGAACCACCAATTTCAGGAGGAGCTGTGTATTAGCAGATTTGGGACTGGTCCCTTAATTACCTATTAGCAGAACGCCAATTACAATTGAATCCTGCCAAGCTATTTTCTTTGGCACCATCTCTCCCCTGCAGCTTGCTACATACCCTTCCTCTCCCCTTCTCTGCTCTAAACACCAGATCTGCATCTTCTCTTACGTTTCATGGCATTTATTTTATTTTTTTTTTTCAAACTGCATTACATACAAATCAGGACCTCCTTAAGTTCCAGCAAATCACAACCTGCACATTGCACTCCCCCAGGTTTAACACCTACATCTTCTCCCGAGGCTGTTCGACAGTCGGTTCCTCCAAGCACGTCCTGAAAAGCTTCACATCTGTTCAGCCCCTCCTCCAGGGATGGGTTCACCACAGAAAGGAGCACCAGGGAGGTTCATAACAGTTCACTGAGCCAAGACCAAAGTCCAGCTGCTCTAATGACACAGTGTTTCTCAATCTCCAGAAGTGGCCCCCCTGCCAGCAGGTACCCCAAAGCATTTCACCAACCACGGAGCACAGTTACTGTCCCCAGGCTTTGACTGCCCCTACTGTGAAATTTGCTCAGTCCTCCGAGATGAGGACACATACACCACAGACATCTGAAGTTTATGTTCTTCCCAAAAACACCATGAAGATAAAGTACCACATACACCACCCTCTCCCTTAGACTCCTGTTTTATTGAGATCCTGCTCCTTTCCTGTGTGGCCAGCAGTTCAAGGGAGGTCATTCTTCCCCTCTGCTCTGCACTGGTGAGGCCACAACTGGAATACTGTGTCCAGTTCTGGGCTCCCCAGTTCAAGAGAGACAGGGAACTACTGGAGCGAGTCCAGCGCAGGGCAACAAAGATGATGGAGGGACTGGAGCATCTCCCTTATGAGGAAAGGCTGAGAGAGCTGGGACTCTTTAGCCTGGAGAAGAGAAGGCTGAGGGGAGACCTTATTAATGTTTACAAGTATCTGAAGGGTGGGCTGAAGGAGGATGGAGCCAGACTCTTTTCAGTGGTTCCCAGTAACAGGACGAGGGGAAACGGGCACAAGCTGGAACATAGGAAGTTCCGATCAAATATAAGAAAAAAAAAACCCAAACTTCTTTACGGTGAGGGTGAGAGAGCACTGGAACAGGCTGCCCAGGGAGGTTGTGGAGTCTCCTTCTCTGGAGACTTTCAAGACCTGCCTGGATGCAGTCCCGAGTAATGTGCTCTAGGCAATCCTGCTTTAGCAGGGGAGTTGGACTCTAGAGGTCCCTTCCAACTCTGAAATTCTGTGATTCCACGATCCCAAGCTGAGAAGAGCCATTTACCTTGTGAAGCCAGTGCAGGTTCATTTGCTGTCCCACAGCTATGTGACATAGTGCTAGTATCTGGAAAAGAAGAAATCAAGAGTCAGACAATGACACATCACAACCATCATGTGGTTGCACATGCAGGAACACACCACCACCCCAAAAGACAACCCAACAGGCCAGGGAAGAAAACAGAGCTGAGGATGGGTCCAGCAGACAACACCTAGCTCACCTGTACATACAGATCCTCTCCAAAGCCAAGGACATGGAGGGAAAGACCAGCCTCTGAGAGGCAGGGAGTTGGAGAACCTGGCCCACGGGTATGCAACTCCCAGGACCTCAGGAAGAACACTGACTACGTGGGGCAGTAGTGGGTACCGGCATGCCACCTCAATGGACACCACCTTAAATGTCCCAGCACCCTGGGATGAGTGGAAACAACTTGTACTTGTGATTGGCAGATACGCCAAAGAGGGGCTGGGCCATACTAAGGGAAATAAAAGCTGTATTTCTCCTCAGGCCAGCTGCACTGCCAGTATCAGGGTCTCTATCTTTGCTCTTGATCATCTGAGGTCAAAGACCATGTGTTTTTCCACTTTCCATTTATTTTAGCGACTTAGGACTAAGAGAGAGGGAGAGAGAAATCGATTCTGAAAGGAAAATTGCTCAAGTCATAGGTGGACTGAGAAGTTCATACCCTTTTTAAAACAAACACACAAGCCTTTAGGAAATTGCATTTTATTCCACTCACCAGTAACACTGTAATGTACGTAAAGCCAGCAGCAGTTGTTACAAGTATTGGAATGGACCAGTCACTCCAATATCCCATTCGGTTATACAAAAACCTGAAAGATAAGCGTGAAGGACAGATTAAGAAGAGATTCAACACCATAGTAACTTCGTGAGGATTAGACAAAAACTTTAGAAAATGGACCTTTCCCTTTACACCGTACAGATGAGAGATACGCAGCAAAAAGAACAAGTCGCTTTGAGAGAAAATCCAGTGTTTGTGCTTTGATCCCTCATGGGAAATTAACTCTGCAAAGAGGAATCAGGCAATTATGTCAAACTCAGAAACGTTACTTTGGAAAAAAAAAAAAAAAAAAAGAGTCATACAGGACCAGAACTTGTTTTCAGAAAAGTATTCCATACAAACAAGGGAAAAGTATCCCCACATGTGGCGGTGGTTGGCTAAACATTAGATCCAATGCTGCCCCATGTGCTCATAGACTAATAAATACAATATAGAGATAGTATCGAGGACAGGGGATGAAAAAAATCAATGTTGCTGTGCAGAACTGTGCTATATACTTAAGATGTAAATGCTTTGCAGAAGGACAAGCTGATGGAAGAAATTGGCTCTCCTGTACCTGTCAGAGACAGTCGCCCATTCCAATAGACTGTAAAGGTCTAATCCTGAGCGGAGACTGTCAGGAGTTGTGCTCAGAACTTCCCCTAATGGGGCTGGCTAGAGGAACCGCATCCTTCTGACCTTCTCATCTTCAACTGACTGAAGGGTTCATCTGCCCAGCCTGAAGGATGCCTATGGGGTTTCTTTGGCTCAGTGGGTTCCCTTGTCCTGGTCCTTCTGTTTACCTTAAAGCTCTAAGAGATGGGTCATTCAACGGCTCTGTGATCCAACCTTGGCACGAGGCAGCAGCAGTGACCTGATGCAGCAGCAGTGTCCTGATGCACCAGACAATCAAAGCAGGAACTGAAGCAAGGTTAGGCCGGTACTGAGGTATAGACGACACCCTACTGGTACATCTCCAACCTAGCTTTCTTTGGTTCCTCTAGGCCATCACTCACCAGCTTCCCTGCACACGTACAGAACAGTTGCCACCTCGTCAAGACTTAGCAGCACAAAAGCGCAGAAGCCAAATGTTCTTCCTATAGCCCAGTGGCCACAGCACTGCACTAGGAACAGAGAAACCCATATTCATTCCCTGCCTTAGCTTTTGAGATTGCAGTGGTCTTCCCCTTCCACCTCTCCAACCAACAAGCAGAGAAGTAGCCTTCATCCTCCTGCTGAAGCTGATTTTCTTCTCTCCTCTGTTTATCCAGGTATCCTCCCCACTCTCAGTTATCAGGTTTTCTAACCCTGCATTTCAGAGGGCAGATCCAGCTCAGCATCCTGTCTCTCCTCATCACTTTCATAAAGCCAAAGGGCAATGAAAGCTTTATGAACAGGAGCACCAGGTGAAGCTGACCATTATTCACAGCAGCAGCATGGTAAGAGACACTGTCCCTTGTGCCCGGTAGAGGGTCTCAAATGTCAAATTTGCATTTAAACAGCAATATGCTTCCCAGTAAAACTGTCCTGGAGTTGAATTCTGGAGTCATTAAAGCACATTGCAGCAAAACTGCAGCAGGACACAAGATAGACTCAGTCTACTACCTTCCCTGGCCAGAAATGCAGAAGAGCACCCAGGCCTGACCACACCAGGAGACAGACAGCCAAATCCCAGAACCCTTCTTGCAACTTCTGAGAGTTCAAACCTGACCTGGATTAAAACTTTTTCCAGTGGATTTTTAGAAAAAACACATCACTAGGTTGACTTGGATTGGTACAGCAAGGACAAGATGGTTATGGGGTGGATGATGATCAGCCACAAACTCTGGTCTGGCAACTGCCCCATCTATTCTGTCCAGGAGTAAAGCTCCTAATGTAGGATCTGGAGAGCAAATGCTTGGGCTCAACAAACATGACCCACATCAAGGTTCTGCTTAGAAAATATTCAAAGATCCATAACAAAAGGGATCTGGAGGGATTCAGACATGCTGTTAGTAAAAAAGAGGGAAGAAAGAAGAAAGGGCTCCTCTGAAGCCTTTGCTAATGCCATGACCAAGAGCTTCCTTAGCTCAGCTTCAGTACACATAAGTTTCTGCTCTGATGTCCCCTCAAGTGGCCCTCTGATAGTGTCAGGTCTTCACTTGATGTGCAAATGACTGTTTTAAAATGCTGTTTCCATGGTAGTTATGAACCAGACGAGCCTTCTCCACAACCAAGGAAGAAAAAATTTGCTACACAGGTTTGCATTTATAATTCTGCTCCAGAGGGAACACAGCCAGGTTCACAAATTACAGTATCTCCCACATCCTTCATTAACCAACATTGAGCTTTCTGTTACAGTCCACAGCTTGCACACTGGGGATCTATAGTATAATGCAATTAAGAGTAGACACCACAAGGAAATGCCCAAAGCAATACATTAAAAAAAAAAAATAATTATTTAAGAGCCACAAAGCCTTTTCACCGACAAGGACCTCATTGCACATTCAGCCTTGCAGAAAAAGGTAAAAAGCCTGCAGCAATACATGCCAGGCTATAATTTTGCCTTGTCTTTCTAAAGCCCATTTCAATCCCAGAATAGTCCCTTAAGCCTTTACAAGTTTAAGGGTCAAATTGCCACATTTATGTAGGTAAACCCTACCACTGCCACAATTTAATTAGATCAGTTTGGTTTTATATAGATCTGTGCATAGAATCATAGAATCATCTAGCTTGGAAGGGACCTTTCAGATCACGGAGTCCAACCATCAACGTAACACTGACAAAACCATCGCTAAACCATCCGCTGTTGGAGCCTGAACACGCTGCCTGAACCGCAGGCAGGATTTGCTATGCTCATCTGTAGGTTTCTGGTACCTCTTCAGTCACCTCTGGCAGATGTTCATCAGCATTTAGCAGAGCTCTGCACATCTGGGTAAAGAAACGAAGAACATCCTAATGAATTCAGGTTCCAAGTACCATTATAGTCAAAAGAACACAGAAGAGAGGGATTGCAACACATTGTAGTTTCAACTAGAATAACAAGGCTTTCCATTAGCATGCTAACAGCCTTGCCAAGAAGGATGAAGGACCTGGGGTTATGGAGGACATGAAGTTGAATGAGCCAACACGGTATCTCCACTGTGAATAAGTCAAACTACTGTGTGGCATTAAGAGAAGTGTCGCCAGCAGACCAAGAGAAGCTACTTTCCCTCCTGCTCATCACTGGTGAGGTGGCACCAGCACCACAGTGCCCCAGTTTGGGCTTCCCCGTTCAAGGAGGATGCATAGGGGGTCCAGGGCAGAACTACCAAACCAAGATTGTGAGGCACCCGGGGAACATAGCTTACTAGGAAAGCTTGAGGAAGCTGGGCTTGTTTAGGCTCACAGGGAAGAGGCTATGAGATGATCTAATTGCCGCCCACACTGTCTGACAGACAGTTATGAAGATGATAAAATCAAACTCTTCAAGAGGGACAGACATTGTCACAAGGCGAAATGGCCCTAAGAGGTTGGGATTAGAAAATCTTCTCCTTACAGAGGGTGGTGCAGTGCTGGAACAAGGCCCAAAGATAGGGGGGAAGTCTTCGTCCTTCGTGTTTCAAGACTTCAGTCAATCTAGTCAACTGCTGGCAATAGTCCTCCTTTGAGGGGCTGTTTGGACACATGCCTCCAGCCTTTCTTTACCTACTGTGGTGGGACAGGTCAAAGAAGTGTAGTGTAATTGCCTGCGCATGACCTGGGACAACGGCCTCTGAAGAGCTTCAGAGGGCAGGAACAAGCTCAGGTGCTCATCACACCAATGTGACAGCAATTCTTTGTCCTAGCTTCTCCAGAGAGCCCCTGCCAGTAGCTCGCTGTGCTAAGTCCTGTGCAGAGGTGGAAGTTGCCCCAAAGAGCTCTCCCTCTAGTCTGAAAGAGGTCATGGCTTGCAAACAAATCAGTGGAGCAGAGAGAAAGGCAACAGGAACAAGCATCAAAGAAACCTTGTCCACAAACAATGCCCAGAAGTGATAGCCGCTGAAGAACCACAAAGGTGGAGTTTCTAAGAGCCAGGACCCCACTGCATCTCATCACCAACAGGTTCACAGCCCTGTTGGGACCAAAATGATGCTTTCGTCTCCTTTACACCCCATCTGGCTGAAAAGTGTTCTGTTTAAACGGAGCCCACACATATGTGCTGGGAGGGAAGAGGGCCAGGCTCAGCCTGAATCGACCCAGTGGAAATTGTTTCCTCTCTGCCTGGAACCGGCGTGGCTGTAATTAAAACCTCGCCCTAATGTTATCATCCTCCCTCCCAGCCTTTCCGCAGCATTTCAGGCTGTTTTTCAGAATCCCTGCTGTTCTCCTCAACCTCTGGTGCCAGCGCATGGGGCAGGGATCTAATTGAGGTTACAGCACATACAAAGCACTGGCCCATTCTCAGCGTTGAATGGCAATGCTCGAACAGATGTAGCCCTGATATCTGGCATCCAGAGAGCCTCTTCCATGACTCTTGTGCAGAAGAGGTCTTGCTTTTCCAGTGTCATCAATCCAAAAGTGCTTCTAGCACCCTGCTCACACCAGGTTGCACAGCAGGGGAAGGGGCTTTGAATGACATGTGTGGGCATTTTAAAGCCCAAATACCTCTTACATCCAGAGCAGACCACCACATTCCTACATGAATATTTGGGAACCCCAAACTTTGCAGTGCCATGGCTGCAATGCCCAGTCACAGCACCCCCAGAGCTTTGCTTCATCTCTGCGTGAGGTCTTTTTAGCCCATTCTCAACATTGAGCTGAGACAGATTTAGCTTTGCATTGGAGCAGGCTAGGAGCGTTCACATCCTTTACTGAAGGTATAAACCAAAAGAAAGAGGAGTTGTAAAACACCCTTTTAAAAAAAGGCTTTTTTTTTTTCATGCTTGTGTTATAAAGACTAATGGTGATGGTTTCGGTTCTCAGAGTGTGGGTCTGAGCAAAAACAAAAACCGCACTCCTGGGAGGAGACAGCTCACGTCATTCAGTTAGCAAACACTCTCCCTCACACAACTGCAACAACTAAAGCAAATGATTTATTTAAGGGATCAACTACCCACTGGGTTTTAAAATGCACTTTACATATTATCTTTGACTACAAATGATGTCAAAGCAGTTTGGTTAGAAGAGAGCCCAAGGTACTGTCAAAATGTTTTAAGATGCTGCTGAGATAGTAAAAGGGAGAATAATTTCCAGCACTGTGGGGAGCTGGCAACACCCTAAACTCCCCAGCACATCCCACTGGAAAGCTTGTTTTCAGCTCCTTCCAACTTCGCAACATTTTCCACACCCATGTCTGCTTCAGGCCGAATTCTTGTCATTTATATGTTGTGGGAAGTTGCAGCCAAATTGCTCAGCCACTTCCAAAAACAGCCAACCATAGAAACAAACAAACAAAAAACAACCCGAAAGCTTCTACATGATTTCTGCACCATCTTTGGTTTCACATGGTGTTCACCAGAGAGCGCACCTACCCCAAGCTCCGTTACAGCCACGCAATGGAGACATGAGGACACATTACATCTATCAGTGAAGACAGGCAGGAGAAGTTCTCCTTCAGTCTCACTTCCCACCTTGCTTGCCCTTTACTGTCATTAACAAGTGCATCTGAAGGACGCTAACGCATCCAACCCAGTGTCAAACAGCTCTTAGAGGCTTACGATGGCAGCCAAATTTGTTAAAGGTTTGCCCCTCTCACAACTGGGAAACTCTACTCACCAGTTGATTTCATTGTAGTCATTGTGAACTTCCCACCAGAAGTAGAACCAGACCAGGGTCAGGAAGAAGGACGAGGTGAGGATGAGGAACCAGAGGCGCTCCCACTGCGGATGGAAGAAGAAGTCAGTGTTAATACTATCTCATTTCAGGGTCAGTGCCCCACCCTAGTCCCACGTCTCATCTAGAAGCTGTTGAGATCAGATGGAGGACATTTGGTGCCCCTGCCCATATCAGCAGGTTGGAACTAGATGATCTTTAAGGTCCCTTCCAACCCAAACCATGATTTCTCAGGGCAGATTTCAGACCTTTCTCCCCTGGAGGGGGTGGGAGATACAACCCTGCTCCCCAGCTCTGGACAGAGGGGTCACTGATGTAGATCCATCCTATATAGGGCTGGGACACCATTTCTCCAGTTCTCAGGGATTGTGGAATGAGGGAGCATTTCTGGATAGCTGGGGTTGGTTTTTTTTTTGGTTTCTGGTTGGGTTTTTTTTGAGCGAATTGTTTAATTAACTTTTCCATTCACATGTGAGAGATGCAACTTGAGATCTTACTCTCATGGGTTCATCGTAAATGACTGAGTAGTTATCCCACAGCAAAGGCTACGCAGCAGTTTAGGGATGCTACTACTACATGGACACACGAACTCCTTCCCCCAGGGCACTCAGATCCTGCAGAGCCCAACCGCCCATCCGCAACTTTTATTCCCACCACCACCACATATGTAAGTGTTTTACAAATAATACGTCAGGAGGAGAGACCACACGAGCATCAGATGAAAGATATTTGCACCAACATTCAGTTTTGGGTGAATGTTTCAACTAATACCCCGCACCCCACACCCCCCAAAAAAAAAGAATTAAAAAAATCCCGAACACGTATGTTCAGTGCCCCACTCCAATAGCACAGGTAAAATCCTAAATGACAAGGACATCCGTGAAGAGAACAGTGTTGCAAGGAAACCATCCCTAACCAGCACCATTTCCACGTGGCTTCTTGTTGCTTTTACTCTGCGGGCATTAAACAGTCCACATATGTGTTTCGGTTTCAACCAGCATCCAGTCTGTTCGGAACAAAACACTGAAATAAATTTGCTATGGAAAATATTCAAGTGAATCCTCTCTTAGAATGAGCAAGAAGGGTTGAAAATTGAAAAAGTGCATGAGTAACTCTACTGATATAATTCCCTTCTAGACCATGGGCACACCATCAATCTCTTTTGAAAATGCCCTTTTCTCTAGTGAACTGTCTCATGGCTTTTCAATTATGCAAAACAATGTAACCAATATAAACACTGTTTTAGTGACATAAGAAACACTACTATTCTTTGCCTTCCCCTTCCATCATAAGGGCTGAAGCTATTTACTGCACCGTGCGTGGACTATGTTTCATCATGCATCACCCTGGATACCAATCTTGTGATACAGCTCTTCTTTGCACGCTCCATCTCAAAGAGTGCCAAAAGAAATAGAAAGCCATAAAAAGGGCTGGAATTATTTAATTTCTGCCGAGCCAAAAATGATGTTTTCTGCTAGAAATTCCCAATTCTGGGCCAGGGGTTATGGTTAAAACTTATCTTCAACTGAGCTCAAGTTTGTTATCCAATTTAAGATTAAACCTCTAGTAGCACCAGGTGCCTAATTCCCATGCGGGACTTTGTGTTCCAGATGAATGGGGCTAAAGAGAAGGGTGGCTGGAGAGCTGCCCAGCAGAAAAGGACCTGGGGGTGTTGGTCAACAGCCAGCTGAATAGGAGCCAGCAGTGTGCCCAGGTGGCCAAGAAGGCCAACAGCATCCTGGCCTGTGTCAGGAACAGTGCGGCCAGCAGGCCTGGGGCAGTGATGGTCCCCCTGTCCTCAGCACTGGTGAAGCTCCACCCCGAGTGCTGTGTCCAGTTTTGGGCCCCTCACTCCAGGAAAGCCATTGAGGTGCTGGAGCGTGTCCAGAGAAGGGCACCGGAGCTGGTGAGGGGTCTGGAGCACAAGTCTTGTGAGGAGCGGCTGAGGGAGCTGGGGGTGTTCAGCCTGGAGAAAAGGAGGCTGAGGGGAGACCTTCTCGCTCTCTACAATCCCCTGAAAGGAGGGGGTAGCCAGGGGGGGTCAGGCTCTTCTCCCAAGGAACAGGCCATGGGACAAGAGGAAATGGCCTCAAGTTGCCCCAGGGGAGGTTTAAATTGGATATTAGGAGAAATGTCATCCCCGAAAGGGTTATCCAGCATTGGACCAGGCTGCCCAGGGCAGTGGTGGAATCACCATTCCTGAAGGGATTTAAAAGACGGGTAGACATAATGCTTAGAGATATGGTTTACAGATGGTCTTTGTCAGTGTTGAGTTGATGGTTGGACTCAATGATCTGAAAGGTCCCTTGCAACCTAGGCAATTCTATGATTCTAAAATGAACCAGAAGGTGATACAAAGGGACTTCTACAGTGCACCTATCAAGTACATTCAAAACCACATGGCCCAACTGCTCTGCCATGAGCTCAGAGACTATCATCTCCACACCTCCTGCACAGATACGTGCCTACATTCACAGGTGAGCTCCTGGAAGGAAAGCACTGAGGATGGAATGGGAGTTTCCCCCCCAAGCACCCCACCTTTGGTAGCAGGATGCCAGCGATAGCACCTATGTCAGTTCCACAACCACCAGGAGCCTTCCCCAGTCCCAAAAGCAGCACCAAGGCTTCAACATCTCTCCACAATGAGCCTCCTCCACACCGACCACCACTGCACAGCCAAGCCAACCCTTTCCAACCAAGCAGCTTCAGATTAAATCCACCCATGCAACACCTGGATTATGTAAACACCCAAAACAAAACCCACTCACGACTTCACTCCATCCCACCAAAACTCACCAGGAGAAAGCGATTGTGAACCCTTTCAGCAGACTATGACTATTTTCTCCTGCATGCCTTTCAGGTCTGCAGATCTCCAAGCTTCCAAACCTCACTTTCCATTTTGTTTGCTGGGGTTTTTTTCATCTCCATTTGGGTCTAAAACCTCCTTGCACTTATCAGCATCACTGCTGAATCGGTTAACTGGACAGGTTTTTGCAAGGCAAGTGAGGTTTTAAAGTATCTCAAGTTCTGACGACAAACATTGCTACAAAAAAAATAAATAAAAATATCCTCCAGCTCTTTAAAGGTCATTATGGGATAAGCTTGGCCAGTATTCATGCACTGGATGACACTGATTTGATAAACAAACCAAGGAAAACATTTCAGAACATGTCTGGGCTTTTTTTTTTTTTTCGATATATATTCCACCCCCACCCCACCCCATTTCCATGCAGGTAGCATAGCTTGTGTCAAGCTCTCCAAAAGCTATTTCTGGTCTGTCCTTGGCAGTGCACTTGCCAGATATATTTGCCTGGCTGATTTTGTGAAAACCCATTCAAATTCTTCAAGGGCTGACATACTTCAGTGAGTTCAAGCACAATTCTGAGCAGGCTTTCAGAAGAACAGGGAACAAACCTGCCAGGTCCTGCACTTGGGCCACAACAACCCCATGCATCGCTACAGGCTTGGGGCAGTGTGGCTGGAGAGCTGCCTGGCAGAAAAGGACCTGGGGGTTCTAATTGACAAGCGGCTGAACATGAGCCAGCAGTGTGCCCAGGTGGCCAAGAGGGCCAATGGCATCCTGGCTTGTATTAGAAATAGTGTGACCAGCAGAAGGAGGGGGGTGATTGTCCCCCTGTACTCAGCACTGGTGAGGCCACACCTTGAGTATTGCGTCCAGTTCTGGGCACCTCAATACGAGAGAGACATCGAGGTGCTGGAGCGAGTGCAGAGGAGGGCAACAAAGCTGGTGAAGGGCCTGGAGAATAAATCTTACAAGGAGCAATTGAAGGAGCTGGGACTGTTTAGTCTGAGGAAGAGGAGGCTGAGGGGAGACCTCATTGCTCTCTACAACTACTTGAAAGGACACTGTAGAGAGGCTGGTGCTGGTCTCTTCTCACAGGTCATTAGCGATAGAACAAGAGGGAATTGGTTCAAGCTGCAGCAGGGTAGGTTTAGGCTGGACATTAGGACAAAATTCTTCCCAGAAAGAGTGGTCAGACACTGGAATAGGCTGCCCAGGGAGGTGGTGGAGTCACCATCCCTGGATGCGTTTAAGACTCGTTTAGGTGTGGTGTTGGGGGATATGGTGTAAGGGAGAACTTTGTAGAGTGGAGATGATGGTTGGACTCGATGATCCCAAGGGTCTTTTCCAACCTAAATGATTCTATGATTCTACAAACTGAACCAGAATCTGAACCTACATGAATCTGACCTACATGTGCAATATATTGGATTTAGCCCATGTACAACCTCTCTCCAACAGACCCTCATCAGGAGAGCTTGAGAGGCCCCCACTTTGCAAGCCCCCTACATGCTTTAAAGCAAGGTGAAATCTGCAATATGCAACAGCTTCAAGCTTCTACTGCCAAAAATAAAGACTTAAAATCACATCATCACGATCACTCAATCACAGCCACAAAAGTAGGTGGAGGAAGTGGTGCCGCTTCACCTACAGAAACTCAGGCAGAACCACTAGAAAGTCTGAAGGTGCTTGAAAAAGTGTCCACATTTTCAGCTCCATGAGAATTTATAAGTTGTCAGCGTTGACATTTTTGGCAGTTCTTCTAGAAAACCTTCCCTTCGCCACACTTTCCTTTTGGTTTCTCCCTCTTTCCATGGGAATAAGATGGACATGCTCACTACTTACCAGTTACTCCCAACTAAGCTTAACCCCCTGAAGATCACACGGCACTCAGTATTGTCCTACAAATGAGCTCGACCAAGCACATCTGCATTAACACCTTCATTCCTATCAGGATGTATTTTGGAAGTAACTCACCCTTTTGTCCTGCTTTCTGTGTTCTGGTTCACTTCACTAAAGGCCTTTGGGTGAAGTTAAACCAGAAGGTTTGCTACAGAAGTGAACCCAGAAGTTTAGGGCAACAAAGATGGTTGAGGTATTGAAGCATCTCCCTTATGAGGAAAGGCTGAGAGAGCTGGGACTCTTTAGCCTGGAGAAGAGAAGGCTGAGGGGAGACCTTATTAATATTTACAAGTATCTAAAGGGTGGGTTGAAGGAGGATGGAGCCAGACTCTTTTCAGTGGTTCCCACTAACAAGACAAGGGGTAACGGGCACAAGCTGGAACATAGAAGTTCTGATCAATGCACCTCAACCACTGATGGACACTCAGTCCACAGGACCAGATAAGAGCTAGTCCTTAGTGACCACACCACCACCTCCAAAATGCTCCTACCATGGATGTCAGGATCTCAGTATCAACTATCTCCTTCCATAAACCTCTTCTCTTGGGCCACACTACTTTCTAATGCAGATGTATCCATGATGTCTTGCAGAATCGTACAAAACAGTATTAACCTCGTTATACCGACATATAATTTTAAAGGAAAGCAATAAATGAAGAGTTGCCTTTTTCCTCAAGCTGAACGGCCAGAAAGGACATGTACCATGTGCTCAGATAACCCCAACCCCGCCCAAAAAAAGCCAACAGGTAGATGGGTGAAGTCTTGGCAGAGCACAGCCACTGAGATGGCCACAGCCCAAAGAAGGATGGGGGGAGTATCAACTAAAATAAGAGAAGTGACCTTGAAGCGAGAATATTTAAAAGGGTCAGGCACAGGTTGAAGATTTTGCACTGCAGAAGCACTTTTAAAAACAGGCATCTTACACTCCCTGCACTTGTGATCTCAGGTCCATCGTGTGGCCACTTCTGACAATGGGAATAAGATTTCTTACTCCAAGGGTATCCACAGACATAATCAGAAGAGCCCCAAAAGAAAAATGAAGACTGAGACATATTGCCAAGTTGCACTTTGTCACTGATTTTTTTAATTTATTTTTTTTTAAAATCACAGAATCCCTAAAAAAACCCAAATAAACAAACAAACAAAAAAAAAATCAGTGATTCATCCACATTCTCCACCATTTTTGTGCATCTCCAGTCTTCACGCTGTGTCAGGTGGGAGCATAACCAAAGTAAGGAAGGATGACAAAATAAAAAAAAAATTACATTAAATCGCCACAGAAAGAACCAGTTTGTGATTCAACTGTGAAGTTGCCTCATGTGTTTTACCTGCTCTTGTGCAGGAAGTTTTAATCTAACTTGTTAAAAACAGCCTTGAACTTTATATCACAGAGCACAGAAGAGACTTTCCAATTTGGGGGATTAGTTTCGGTTAACTGAAGTTTGCGCCAGCCTATTTTGCTGCAACCCCCCAAGACAAACGAAGGTCGCAGCATTATTTACCACCTGGCACCAGTGGCACAGGAAAGCAGAGAGGCTCAGGAAGATTATTTTCTTTCCTGTAAGATCTGTAGGAGATATTATACACACTACATACACACTCCCACCTACCCCTCCTACAGGGACTATTTCAATTTAGTTAAGCTTGCTATATTAGAAGCTATGAGGTTTCTCACCCATTTCTACATTCTAGCTGATTGTACATACGCTGGAAGACATCTCTTTAGTGTGATACCATTTGTAAACCACAGAAATTCACCAATCAACAGATCCGTACTACTTAAAAAGTTTCTTTAGAGGAGGTTCCCTGGCTGTCACTAGAGAGCAATCCTCTGCCAAAACAAGCCACGTGCAGAGCTAACACGCATTTGTCTGCCACAACTATTCTCTGCTGAATTGTGGACACAACTCAACGCTGTGCCGTTCTAGAGAGGCCAGAACCATGACCATTTGATAATTCATAGAATGGTTTAGGTTGGATGGGACCTTAAAGACCACCCAGCTCCAACCCCCTGCCCTGGGCAGGGACACCTCCCACCAGACCAGGTTGCTCCAAGCCCCGTCTAACCTGGCCTTGAACCCCTTCAGGGATGGGGCAGCCACAGCTTCTCTGGGCAATCTGTTCCACCATCTCACCACCTTCACATGAAAGAATTTCTTTCTAATATCTAACCTTGAGCCAATGGTATGCTGTCCCTTCTGAAAATACAGCTGCCTCCTCCAGCTGGGCGGAAAGGAGGAGCAGGTTGTGTGTGTGTGGGGGGGGCATTTCACTGACCTTTGGGAATATACTTGGCTGTAGATAAGCAACTTAATGTGATCTCACAACCTGTTGTACCCCTCTGTTCTGCCTGCATGCCCCAGACAAGGCTTGGGACACACTTTCTGACTGACTCAGCTTAATTATTAAAAAAATACTTAAACCTTGAGAAGAGGCATAAATGCAATGATAGCCACTTTTGAGCAATGGAGACTCACCCTGGGCAATCTTGATTTTAAGATGTTAAATGTTCCTTCTCTGTTCTGAGTTCAAATCACGTTCTATTCGGATCCTGATGCTGTGCTGATCTGCTCTCTTTAGGAAGATAATGGCCAATTTAGTAATCTAAAGGCTTAATAAAGTGTTCATCAAATAAGAGAGGCTGAGAGAGTTGAAGGTGTTCAGCCTGGAGAAGAGAAGGCTCCGCAGAGACCTTGGAGCCCCTTCCAGTCCCTCAAGGGGCTCCAGGAAAGCTGGGGAGGGACTCTGGATGAGGGAGGGGGGCCATGGGACGAGGGAGAAGGGTTTTAAACTGAAAGAGGGGAGATTGAGCTGAGATCTTGGGCAGAAATTCTTTGCTGTGAGGGCGGTGAGCCCCTGGCCCAGGTTGCCCAGAGAAGCTGTGGCTGCCCCATCCCTGGAGGGGTTCAAGGCCAGGTTGGACGGGGCTTGGAGCAACCTGGTCTGGTGGGAGGTGTCCCTGCCCAGGGCAGGGGGTTGGAACTGGATGATCTTCGAAGGTCCTTTCCAACTCTAACCATTCTGTGATCCTGTAAAGGTCTGCTCCATTTTAAAGACAAGAAGAGACAAGGCTAGATCCAGCTGGTTTGCTGGCAGCCTATGGGTGAAGCAGAGCATAGACATTTCACTTCACTGAAGTTGCTGGAGTCACCCCAGTTGACACTAGTCAGGAAATGCCCTCCTCCACCTGTGGTGGTTGCTGGAGACCTCTGTCAGCTCATTCCAAGTGAGCACCAGGACCTGCACCCCTGGGACGTGCCTACATCTCCTGGCCTTGGGATAAAACTGCAGGAGCCCCCTCTAAAGCAAACCCCCCCACCTCCAGCATCCTCTCTGGCATCCAGAAGCAACGTAAAGTTTCAAAATGAACTGGAAAGAGAGAAGCCTGCTTTGAACTGTGAATGGGTAAGAGGAAATGCCAGTGCTGGATGGATTAAGGGCCTCATTCCTGCACGGATTAGCTCATAGCAAACAACGGTCCAGCAATCAGCGTGGGCGAAGTTGGGTCCCTTCCAACTTGCGCATCCCTTGAAGCTTTCCAGTGAAGGAAGTCAAATGCCACTTGCTGTAATGCTGCTGGGAGCTTGCCCCCATTTATACCGGGATAGCTAATCATGGCAGCTCACAGATGGGAAGAGACACTCCCCCTTTTGATTCACATCCAACTGTGAGGATGGCACCGACGCTCACATCAACCCCTCCATGGCAGGAGGTCCCCAAAGTTCTCCCAGAGCAGCTAAAACCACAGCGAGCAAGATTTCATATAGGGGTGAGGTTGCGATTGCTCGGAAGTGAGGAGATGCACAAAGCAGATTTCTTTTCCCAATTAAAAGATATTGCCTTTAAAAGACTAAAAAGCCAGAAAGTGTTAACAACTTTATACTAAGCCACCACTGAGACCAGTTATGGGAAACAACATACTGTTTTGTGGAAGAAGTTTAAGTCGGATGAGTGCAGCAAGTGGGGTACCATAATTTTCTTTTTCACAACACCCCATGAAAACCCTTCACAGAGAGCGTAAAGGGGCTTAAAAGGCAGCAAGAATAGACCTGCATTCACAATTCTAATAAGTTGGCTCGACAGATGCCTTGGTCTTTTAACAATATTCAATAAAACGGAAGACAGTTCTTTGAAAGACGGCCCCAAAATGCAAAAGAAAAAGAAAAAAAAAACCAAGCAGTTTTTGATGCCCTTCAGACTTAAATCTCCCTTCGCCTGGAGGGACTCAAATCAAGAAAGATCATCACTAACGTTTACAAAGAGAAGCCAAAAACCCTAAAACTGCAGAGCAAGGAAAAAAAAATAATATAAATAAGCCTTTCACCACAGACCACTGTAAAGACCCAGCCTTCATTTCAAGAGCAAAGACAGGAAAACCAGGTAGCGTTTGCTACCGACCAGAAAGCCAGCATGACACCGGGGAGGCTGAAGGGCAGCAAAAAGGATCAGACGAGCCCACTAAAAATCAATAGAAAAACTCCAAATCACTTCCCTGCACTCTGGCTTTGAACCAAAAATCTCTTATTGCTACATTCATTATTTCAGGAAAGTGGATAAACCAGGTTCCCTTTCAATTCTGCATTCCTCTTGGGTGTTAATTTATTTTTCATGCTGCACCAGGAAATCACTCGTCATTAAATGTTATTGGCAGAGCAGACTCCCTCCTTGTCTCATTGCTACTTTGAGCAGAACCGAGGTTTATTCTGCCAAAACTGTTCAGAGACCCCCTTCCTCCTTCTAAATACTTATTTTTTCAACCTTCCAAATCCAAAAACTGAGCAGCCTGTGGTCCCACATTTGGAAAAAGTCAGTGCAAACCCAAGCCATAAAAACATCTGACTCACTTCTCCACATTAGCACAGAGTTGTAATAAACATCATGCAGAATAATCCAACCTAACAAGTTAATTACAATTATTTTTCCATTTCACCTGCTGATAGGATCTGTGTGTGGTCAGAGGTTTCTGTGATCAGAGACTTTAAGCCTGTTTCTAGTAAATATAACCAGCTACTGAAAAAACACGGAAATCGCTCCACACTGAGTAAATAGAAAGTGTATTTATCTATAGCTACCCTGGACAAGAATTGTCATCTGCGCATATGTAAGACGATAGTGGTCACCATGTAGAGTCAACCAGAGGCTTGCTCCAAACAAAAGTTTCAATTAAACGATCTAAATTTGCTCTGGAGGAAGCTGGCCCTCTTTGTTGACTCTATAAAGAGCCTCTGAAACCATCTTCTCACTTTCAACACCTACAACCAGATAGTGTGAATATCTCCCCACCATCCAGTCCATGGGTCTGTTTCCACCAGCATTAACAGAAACATGTTCCACCTCCAGCCCCCATGACCGGAGGGGATTTTCACCATAACATTGCGTGCAAGGGCTGCTAAAGAGTCAACTTTCAGTCTGCTCCCTCCAGCACCTCCGCAAATGCCACCACTCATGCCATGCGAGGTGGCAGATATGCCTGCTGGAGAGCCTCTCCCAGCGCCGCTTGCGTTCCCCAGCTAGAAATGAAGGAGCAATCGGAGGGAAGCCAGCTTCTGGAATTGCCAGTTATCCGACGTGAAGAGGGCTCTTGTTCAAGTCAAAGCGCCTCTGGGAATTCACGGCTTTTAGTCTTCACGGCAGACCCTAACCCATTCTCTGTCTCCTGAGCACAGTAAACCTCCTGTTCATTCATTGAAAATAAATAAATAAATCAAACTAGAGCGGAAGAAGCCTTTTGACAATGTCTCCCACCCCCACTTTTTTTTCTTTTTCGGTAGAAAAATTCCAGTTGTGAGAAACAGAAGCCTTTTATAGGAAATATAATATTTTAAAGCAATTTCTTGCTAAAGGGCATCTCAGCTTGAGGCTGGAATTTCTGGGCACAGGAAACAGAAGGGAGACTGACCCCTCTCAAAACCTGGCAGCACATCGGTCAGGAGACACACAAGCAGATGGAGAACAACAGCACATGGATCTGACCACACATACACACATTAAAAAAAGTAAAAACGAACAT
This sequence comes from Chroicocephalus ridibundus, assembly GCF_963924245.1. NCBI lineage: Eukaryota > Metazoa > Chordata > Aves > Charadriiformes > Laridae > Chroicocephalus > Chroicocephalus ridibundus. Next base: position 8,151,968 of record NC_086284.1, read on the forward strand.
GGACATCTTTCTCCAGTTCCCCCCATCCAGCCATGCTACTGGAACAACTGGAGCTGCAAACTGGGCAATACAGAAAAGTCAAAAGGGGAAACCCAGAAGTCTGGAGGGGTGCTGAGGATAGGAACAAGTGACGGGGACAGACCTCAGCCTCCTGAATCCCAGTCTGCTATCGTAACCCCAGTCAGCAATCTCATTTGTTTCTTATTTGCATGCAACTCAACCTTGGGTCCATGCTTTGCTGGCTTCAATCTTCTCCCCATCTAGGGTCACATCCATAGCTGGAGAAAACCGTCCATCATAAGGTTGCTCAAAGACCCATCCAACCTGGCTTTGAACCCCTCCAGGGATGGGGCAGCCACAGCTTCTCTGGGCAACCTGGGCCAGGGGCTCACCACCCTCACAGCCAAGAATGTCTTCCTAATATCCAATCTAAACCTACCATTTTCCAATTTGAATCCATTACCTCTCATCTTATGGCTCCCCTCCCTGATCCAGAGTCCCTCCCCAGCTTTCCTGGAGCCCCTTGAGGGACTGGAGGGTCTCCCTGGAGCCTTCTCTTCTCCAGGCTGAAGCCCCCCAACTCTCTCAGCCTGTCCTCCCAGCAGAGGGGCTCCAGCCCTCCCAGCATCTCCGGGGCCTCCTCTGGCCCCGCTCCAACAGCTCCGTGTCTCTCCTGTGCTGAGGCCCCAGAGCTGGAGGCAGCACTGCAGGGGGGTCTCCCCCGAGCGGAGCAGAGGGGCAGAATCCCCCCCCTCGCCCTGCTGCCCACACTGCTGGGGATGCAGCCCAGGCTGCGGGGGGGTTCCTGGGCTCCCAGCACACATTGCCTGCTCATGCTGAGCTTCTCATCCACCAACACGCCCAAGTCCTTCTCCTCAGGGCTGGTCTCAATCCCTTCACTCCCCACCCTGTATCCATACCAGGGGTTGCCCCCATCCAGGTGCAGGACCCTTGTTGAACCTCATGAGGTTCACATGGGCCCACTTCTCCAGCCTGTCCAGATCCCTCTGGATGACTTCCCGCCTCTCAGGTGTGTCGACCACACCATCCAGCTTGGTGTCATCTGCAAACTTGCTGAGAACACACTTGATGCCACTGTCATTGATGAAGACAGCGAACAGTACTGCTCCAAACACAGACCCCTGAGGGACACCACTTGTCACCAATCACCATCTGGACATTGATCTATTGACCACTACCAACCAATTTGATGTGACCATCCAACCAATTCCTCAACAACTTCAAACCAGTTACATTAGTACCTCCATAACTCCACACATATCAGATGTCCAGATGCCCACCGGCTTCCCCTGGGCTATGGCGAAATCTCCCTGAACCCATCCTCTGTTCTTGGCCCCATCACTATACATCTAAAGACTCCTTTCCCCATGACTCCTTTAAAATTCAAGCCTTCACCCCAGAAGAAAGCACCTACCAGTTTAAACGCAGAGCTTTCAGAAAAGGTAAGCTATATTAGCAAGAGCAGCTAAGCAACCTGTGGATGAATCTCATCTCCATCTTCCTGCCACAAGATATTTATCATTTTCCCACAGGACACTGTAAATCTCCGTGCTGAAGGCTTTACATTCAGACAGCATTCACAGCGACATCCAATACAACCAGGCCCTCAAACTTGCAAATGCAGCAAGACAGAATAGGTATTTTATCTTCCTGCAGCGCACACTATCCTTGTGTCTCTAAATATCCACCAGCCCAGGCACCTGCCTCTAGCAAATAAATGGATTTTGTTGAAGGATCAAGGCCACGTAGTCCTAAATAACTGCTCTCTACCTCAAGAGCCAATACAAGAACTGGACTCAAATTGGAGTGCCACCATTACTCAAGTGTCTTTTCAGGTCATTTAAATTCACTTCCGGATACAATGAAGAGTGTACTAATGAGTCTTCGCTATAGTATTTTCTGACATTTTCAAGAATCAATTTCCTGTCGGCATTTATCAGTATTAGCTTAGAGCGGAAAGGAGGCAAGCTAACATTTATCCAGTGAATACAGAAGAAAAATTGACAGCATGATTCTCCATTTCCAGATTACCCAATTGGACCTCATTCGAATAAACAAAAGAAAATCTTCTTCAAGCAAGTTATTAAATCATCTCTGAAGATGAAAGATGACTACGTCTCCCAGCTGCGCCCATTAGAACCAGGAACTGAGGATAAACAAGAGCAAATATCAGCTGGAGCATTTTGTCAGCGTGCACAGTACTTCAGTTCCTACAGTGAAGCTACAAAATGTCATTAATAACTCATGGTACGTGAATGCACAGTCCTTAAAACAGTGACTTGCGCGCTATAAATGTGAACAGTTTTCCATCCCAGTTCATTTTGAGCTCGTTAGCTCTGATCACAGTGTCAGAGATCAAATGCAGACCCCAATAAACATTTAAAGATGAAATAACTGAGGCAGCAAGGGGCCTCTGCCCTAAAGTCCCACTCAAAGCAAGGCTAACGCAGGTCAGGCTGCTGAGGGCAATGTCCCAGCAAGGTTTGAATGTCTCCAAGGATGGAAATTCCCATCCTTTGTTTCCCACTCCAGGGTTTCACCACCCCCATGGGGAGAAACTTTCCTAGTGTCTAACTGGAATTTCCCTTGATGCAGCTTTTGTCCACTGCCTCTTGCCAAGAGCTGCCGCCTTCTCTACAGCCGCTCCTTAGGTAGTTGCAGAGAGCAGTAAGATCTCCCCTTCCCATCTCTTGCTGCACAAGCCCAGCTCTCGGCCTCTCCTCGTGCACCCCAGGCTCCAACTCCACCCAGTTTGGAGTCTGTCTGGGGCTCCCTAAAACCTACCTTGGTTTTAGGGAGCCCCAGACCAGACCCAGTGCTCAGATATGGTGTCTCAAGGGTCAGAAGAGAGGAAAACCCACATCCCTCAAGCTGCTTGGCTGCACTGTCCCTATTACAGACCAGGATGCAATCAGCCTTCACTGCCAAAAGTACATCCAATAGTTAAATCTTGTATTGCACAGGGAGATAATAAAAGGAAAGTACCATGCACTCCTGGGATTTGAAGCATTTAAGTGAGCAAATCAATGTACTTGACTGGCAGATGTTGACCTACCAGACCTTACGTACATCGGGAACAGAATCAAGGCGCCTGGCCTTCAACTCCCTCACCTTAAAGAGGCTGCAGAGGGATCAGGCTTTCATCCCTCTGTTGGATTTAAGACTCGTGAACCCAAGAGAGAGCAGGCGGCAGTCTGCAGGACTCCACAGCGCATCAGTCAGCTCTCATAGTACTTTGTAATAAACTGTCCAAAACCTTCATTATCTCTCCATCTAACATGAACATCTGGTGCAAAACTCTGCCTGAACACATTCTCCAGCTCTTGCTTTTTACTCTTTGCCCTCAATTATCCCTCTTCTTCCCAGCTTTGCTTAACACTCCAAATCTCATAAGGGACCTTCTCCATTTGCCCCAGCCCTCTCCAGGCAGGAGATGGGCTGACTGGAAGGATACCTCTGCCAACGCAACCGACTTGAGCCAGTCTGGCCACTTCATAAACACTGCAACGGTTTTGGCTGATTCACTACTCCTCGGTAACACGCCGTGGTCTGGCATAAGAGGCATCTGCCAGTAAATAAATAAATAGGAAAAAAAAGGCAAGAAATTGGGTCTAACAGACAATGGGTCTGAAGTAAGGAGGAGAAAAAAAAAAAGTATTCCTGCCATTCTGGCTGCTGAGGTTTCGATAGCTAACCAGATGCTTCCTAAAGTCAGTCACTGCACATCTCAGACTTATCTTATTTGATTATTACAAAGACTAGGCTAATAGCTCTCTGCACACCTTGTTAGAGAAGGCCATGAATGAGATTTCTGAGCTGTGACATGCTCCATTTACAATTCAATTTAGCAGGTCAAAGAAAGTGGCAGAGAACATATTATTGAAATATGTGTTCCTGCTGGGGCTGCCGTAATTGAACTGCAGATCAGCAGATGCAACAAAAAGAGAGCCAAATCTCTAAAAATAACATTATTACACTTTGTAAAACACCTCAGCTTCCCAGCCTCCAAAAACACAACCAGAAAGGGTAGTCAGGCAGTTCGGCTAATTCCCTCCAGGCTTCAGGGCTTGCAGCCTTGCAAAGCTGAGGAGCAATCGGGTGGTTTTGCTTGCCCAGGTAGCAAGCAAAGGGATAAAGGTATCTGAATGAAGGCATAACCCATAGAATCCTTTAGGTTGGAAAAGACCCTTGGGATCATCGAGTCCAACCATCATCTCCACTCTACAAAGTTCTCCCTTACACCATATCCCCCAACACCACACCTAAACGAGTCTTAAACGCATCCAGGGATGGTGACTCCACCACCTCCCTGGGCAGCCTATTCCAGTGTCTGACCACTCTTTCTGGGAAGAATTTTGTCCTAGTGTCCAGCCTAAACCTACCCTGCTGCAGCTTGAACCCATTCCCTCTTCTTCTATCACTAATGACCTGTGAGAAGAGACCAGCACCAACCTCTCTACAGTGTCCTTTCAAGTAGTTGTAGAGAGCGATGAGGTCTCCCCTCAGCCTCCTCTTCCTCAAACTGAACAGTCCCAGCTCCTTCAATTGCTCCTTGTAAGATTTATTCTCCAGGCCCTTCACCAGCTTCGTTGCCCTCCTCTGCACTCGCTCCAGCACCTCGATATCTCTCGATATAGATATCTCTCGATATAGTTGCCTGTCCTTCTCTTCCCCCACACCCTGCCACTACAGAGGAATGGTTTCTCTCTAGGTATCTTTCATTGAACAAAGGCGATATCTAACTGGATCCCAGCAGTTATAATCATCACAACAAATGCTGACAGCTCTCAGTGGTGCTGAGACGGGAATTCCTGCACCATTCCAGAGACGGTGCACAGCTGGAGCCAGGGCTGTTTCTGGCTATTAGTGGCCCCAGGGGACTTTCTGCAGCAATAGCAGTGTCCTGGACCAGCTCTGCCTCCTGCAATTACACCCTCCCTCTTTCACTCAGCACAGAGGTAAACAAAAATCCCTTAGGGAGCCTCTGATTCACGAGAAAACAGGACAGAGCGATAGGGGTTCCCCAATCTACCCCCCGCAACATCATTTACTCTACTTTCACAGCTCCTGACAACATTGTTAATCTACTGTATCTTTCCCAAACAACGTAAACTGTGATACCCAGAGCTTCCGGGCACACTAATGGAATAATTCGAGTATTACAAACCTATTACTGATGCTAATGATGCACTGTTCCCTCTCTCTTTACCAAAAACTTTGCATATTTGGAGGCAGCTATCTTTCCTCACCTAAACGGGTCCTGCTCTTTCAGTTGCTGCTGCTGAGGCTCATCTGGAAAAAACAAAGAATAATAATATAGCCCACCACTCTTGCACAGACCAACTGGATGAGGTCCAAGCCTTGCCTGAAATGGGAGCGCCTCATCCCTGCTGAGGTCTCATCAGCATCAAGCAGCAGGTGGACTGCATCCTCGATGCCTCCTGAGGGTGTTATTCCTGCTCACGCATCCCGGTCTCATGACAGCCTTTTTCGCAGGTACGTGCTGTTGTTGACTTGCGTTCGGTTTATGGTTCACTTTAATTAAAGCACCGACATCCTGGGGCAACGGGTTTTAAGATTCAAAATAGATCTAATAAAAGCAGGTTTCATAAAAAAAGGACTATGTAAGTTAATTAAGAATAGAGCCAATGAAGGCTATTGGATGTAATAGCCTCTGTAACACCTCTTAACACAAGAAATCTCGGAAAAACTGATTACTAGAAGGAGGACCATTTTGTGCACATCCTGGGGGTTTTGGAAGGTCTTTTCCCTAGCAGTCTGCTTCCGGCGCTAGTTAGAAACAAGACATTTGGCTAGATGGGTCCTCTGCCAGGCCTAGAAAAGGTTGCAATCATTAAAACCCCAAAACACCTTCAGCAAAGCTGTGGCCCAACAGCCCTGCATCTCAACAGATCACTCCATGCCAGAGGAAAAAGTTCCGCATTTGCCTTTGCTGATCCTATTTCCATCCTGGCCCCAGCCTGCTTTTGCAGCTTTGTCCATCTCAGCCTAATCCCAGGCTCTGATACGCTTCCAGCTCTTTCCTCTTTGGTGTTTATGAGTTTAATAAGCATGGCTTTCATTAGGAAGAATGGAGGATACAATAAATACTGAATATTTATCCCTATTTAAAGAGAATTACTGTATTGCAGAAGTGGTTATAGGAATTCTGTTGTAAAATGCTCTGCTTCAGAGCAAATAAGTCCTACCCCAAATAGTCTGGTAAAGATGTAAAATGCATTCAAGGGCAAAGACTGGACTGGGTGAAAAACAGCCAGTAAACTGATTCCTTGGACAATTTCTTTCCCTTACTTGGCAGTAAATGTCTGTAAACCAAACACAAACATGCTACTTTGTCATGACGCTTGGCACAAAGAAAATCCCTAGGGATTTCTTTGCTGGTTGAAAGGGTAAGAGCATCACCAGCCAGTGCCGGAACACAAAAACCTGACAGTAAAAGAGGCAATTTGTGCCATTCTTGATACCAATGTGAGGTCTTCCACCTTTGCTCAAAAGGAAAGACAAGTAGCCTTCAACTTGAAAGGAGAAGGAGTCAAAGGAGAGATGCACAGAGAGCAGGACCAGATGTTCACAGAATGACCAGGAAGCTCACCCTGGCAGTGGCAATCTGAAAAGACTCCTGTGTTACACCCCAGATTAGACTCTATTTGGGTCTAGGAAAGTCCTGCTTGACTCCCTGCTTCATAAGAACAACAGATACCAACATGTCGGTCGTACCTCCAGACAAGGTGACAGGCTATCCTTGTGAAACCTGCCATTCCCAAAGCCAAGCTTGTCTTGCAGTGGTCATTTTGGTCCACCTGCAGAGAGTCCCACGTCCACACCAACAGACACAGAAGGAGAAAGCTAAACCAGGAGCATCAACAAAAGCGGTACCAAAAGCCAAACCACAACGTGGAATCACAGCATGGCAGAGTTGGAAGGGACCTTCAGAGATCACCTAGTCCATCCCCCCTGCCAAAGCAGGTTCACCTAGAGCAGGTTGGACAGGAAATCCACATAGGCTCTATCTTGTCCTTCCATCAGGGTCACAAGTGATAGACAATGACAGCTTAAAAAAGGCATTTGCAAGGGCTGACTATCCAGCTGTCCTGCCTGATGAGTCAGCTGCAGCCCAGCTGAGGACAGCAGCAAGGAAAGCCATAAAGCAGTAGATATCTAAATGCTTGTGTTATTCAGAAATCGCTGTCCGGGAGGCACAAACATGACAATGACAATAAGCAAAAAATCACTGGCTAACGAAAGCTGCAGCAAAGAAGCTGAAGGTCTGACTTACGCAAGGTCCCCTTTCCACTTTCCAGCAGCTCTGACAAATCACACATCGCTGCTGTTGCAATTGGGCATTTTCTGCGATGTTTATAATTCTGGCATAGCAAAGTCAAACTACATAACAGCAGCTCTGACACGCTTGTCTAGAGGGAAGCCATGAGATTCCCCTGCAGCTATTTCCTTTCAGTACCCATCACCATGACTAAAATGCAAGCAGCCAACGTGCGGACACGAGAAGTAAGCTGTTTCCACCCTGTTTCAAGCATGAGCAAGAGCTTGATTGCTCTTTACATGAAGAAGGCATTGCAACCGCTTTGTCTCCTGGTGCTTTCCAACAGCAAGCCAGCACATGAACTGTTAAAATCCCCAAATAACGGCACTGTCCAAATAAATCTATTTTTCATTGCTTCATTTATTACCATATGACCATCTGCAGCAAAAAGCATAAAGACACGCAGTGAGCAGGGGACATCGCAGGTGAGATGAGGCCCCCAAGGGAGGGACGTTCCTGATTCACCTTTCCAGAACCAGAGCAAACCGAACATTTCTGCTGGGATGCCCAGTGGGTGCCCCTGGAAACCACCCAAAGCACGCTGGGAGGATGCTCTTTAGAGGGAAAGCTCAGTTCATTTCTGCGCCATAAAACTACTTGCAATTCCAGAAAAGACATTTTAATCTCTCTTGTATACTCAACTCTGTAAAAATGGGAATAATTATCCCTCTCGTCAAGAGCTGCACATTGATTAAAGCACTTCAATTCCTTCAATGGAAGGTGTTCCAGAAATAGCAAGTCTGCCATACCGCTGTTTCTGAACCTTGCTGTACTCAGGAGTTTGTTCAAAGCAGCATCACGGCCAGCCCGGCTTCCCCCTCCTGAAGAGGAAATTTCCTGGAAGGTCAGAAGAGCTGACACTGAAAATAACCCAGACAGTCAAAGTTCAAGATTTTTCCTGGTTCACCACTCACTGGTCATAAAACACACCAGGCAAAAGCACTAAATCTTGCGGCTCTCCTCCGTGACACTGGACATTTTGCATGAGCAACCTGCTTCCACACAACCATCTCTTTGCACAACCCAACATCGGTGTTTAGCAAGTTGGAGATAAAGCCACAGCTCTGGCCAGGAGACGGATGGACCAGATGGATAAAAACAGGGAAAACCAGCTTGGTGAAGTAGGGAAAGAATTCCCAAAGCATCACTGTTTTGCAGCCTGGGATTTTATAGACAAACAACTTGGCTTTTGGCTTCACATCCAGGATACATGCTAATAAAAATGTTTCCAAGCATAAGAATAGATCGTGACACGGGCACTGCCCACAGTGTCAACAATAGCATCCTCTTGTGGAAACCACGCACAACCTCTCTCCTGCTGTGGAGGGGTCTAAGGCAGACGTTCGCTTCACCCCAAAATTACGCACAACCTGCGTCGTACCAAGATATAAAGGTATAATTCCATGATCCTTTACCAACTTTCTCATGGAGCAAAGGAATGCCTTTCCCTGGCGTAGTCACAATCCGCCCTCCATGATAAGTAACAGTAGAGTTTGAACTCTCCCCTCCACCACCACAAATTTAACACGTTCAGAGAAATAACATATATATATATTTTTTCATTACTCACATCCTCGACTGTCCACAAGTTTTAAAAAAAAAAAAATAATTAACCGCTCACAAAGTTGCTTTTATTGGGACAAAAACAAGATCCTTTATAGCAGAGCGAAAAATGCTGTGAGCACCAGAGCGTGACAAACAGCTCAGTAAGAGCAGGGCTGGCCTCCTCGGGTGTAAGTGTTGATTTTATGTTGATTTTTGCAGCTATGGGATAAAGGGTGCGATTGCAGAGGCAGACAGCTGCAGGGCTCTGTGTGCACCAGCGTTCTGTGGATATGCCGCCACCTCCCCCCTCCACAGAGCCGGCTGGGAAAGGAGATCAATTATTTCCACGTTATGCTGGTTTTCATCGACTAGGCACTGTGCTGCAACCCATAAAAACCCACCTCCAATCCGCGGATGCTCCAGGCAGGCAGGCAACGGCGCTTTCCCCACAGTTCAGCCCCTTGCTGTGAATCAGAGACGCAGGAGGAGAACCCAACCCATGAAACTATGCAAACAACAGTGGGGGGCGGTGGGGGGGGAAGAGAGGAGGAGATCACAGCCAACATCCCACCTCTGCAGCTCAGATCCTGGTATACCCCCACCTTATCTTTTAAAACTGCTGTACCAGGTAATTTCTCTAGCTAGTCTTTCATTAGTGCTACCCATGATGATTAATGGCAATAACGTTGTTTCCCCATGGGCTAAAATAAGTTACAGTCTCTATTTCTCGAATGGCATTAATTTATTCTCATATCGTACTGGACATCAAGAGAGAAAGGGCCATGATCTGAATGGTGGGGCCATCACAGCCTCGTGTAATGGCCACGAGCTGCCCCATCCACTGTTGGAGGGTACTGCTCCCTTTCCATCCCAGTTAATCCACAGTAAATTATAGTTTGTATGAAGGTCCTTAAGGCACAAGGGTAACCCAGCAGACAGGCCAATAATACTCTCAATAAGCAAGCGCAGAAGCTGAAGTACCAGAGCAAGGGACAGTAGGACTCAATATCTAGAGTTTCCAGAGATGAGCTCAAGCTTTTGCATCCAGCAACCCTTCCCAAGTAGGCATTTAAACAGTCAAAAGAAGCCCTTATTGGGTATCTTATCCCCAACAGAAACTTCAGTGAAAGCGGCAAGAGAGAAGCGAGGAGGTGAAACGCGTCCAGGCATTAACAGCTCAATACGTGGACACCCTTCAAGGTACTTTCCTCAAGTGAAAGAGCCCTGCAGAGATGCCGAGCAGCCAGCTTGGGCACTCAGGTTGCCACAGGCGTTTTTTTCACTTCAGAAGTTTAAGAGCAGCCCTTCAATCGTTATTTCCTGGTTACATGATGGAAGGGACCCTTGGCAGACAGTCAAGATGCTCTAAGGGCTGCTGACCACGTTGCTATCAGAAGCGATTTTTTTTTTTTTCTTCTCCTACTCTGTTCAGACCATGATAAATATCTTGGGCTTGAAGGAATAACAAGGGAAGAAAAATGCATGGTAGAGATAAAAAGAAATAATTGGATTTTACATTAAGCTAACTTTTACCTCCCCAAAAAAAGCTTTCCAAACTATTTCTCTCCCTGCAAGAGTATAATTGCTTGTGCAACAAAACCCGCAGCAGGAAAGTTATCTGCACAGTCACTGAAAAGGCATCTGCCATCTCTGTAGGCTTTGACATCAAAATCCCCAAGTAGAAGATTGCATTGTCGAGGCAGACGTTTTTGGGGTGGTCTGCAATGAGCCACAGTTCTGGTTTTATTTGTTAGCTGGGCTTTTTTGGGCCCTGAGCTCGTCAGTACGTCTCAGAGCATCCAAGTTTTTCCAGCGAGAAACAGCAGGTGAGGAAAGAATGTGTAATATTTCAATTAATAGCTATGGTAGTCATGGTTCATAATTACAACTATTTCTATCGAGGCATGTTAGGTATAAGACACCTGCTTATTGTTCACACTGACGATACGGTAAACACCGACTACACGAAGCATGGGGGCAATGGAAAAGTAAAGCCCGGATTTACAAGCTCACAGCCAACCGCGAGGCTGTCAACTGTCTGCCTGCAGGACGCCCGCCCAAACAATCCAGATTTCTTTGTTACAGGAAATATCCATATTATCTACGGCACCTCGGCTCCCATTTCAGTGGGACAGATGGAGCTCCTAAATATAGGATGTGCAAAGCCATATTTCCGATTTTTTTATAGACGTGATAAAAATCAGTTTTCAGCTTTCAGGTTATTAACGCTTCAAAGCCGCTAAGAGAATATCACGGGTATTTTGCAGAGCTGCATAAGGACTCTTTGTTCCTTCCTATCCAAAAAACAGGTGAGGAAGCTCAGCAGTATGAGGTGCATCTGCTCTTTAAGTCGACAAGCTCAAGAGGAGACTCACCTTGGACTTACTCCAGTACCAAACACGCTGCAGTTATTAGAAGAGGCAGAAAAAAGGAAAAGCAACAGCTCTGAACTTAAGTAGTTCCCAAATCCCTAAGGGATGCAAATCTTTTGAATTTTCTCATCACATTTAATACCAAACTGGTTATGTTTTGTTAGGAAACTCATGACAAAGAAAAGACAAAGACAGATTGAGCTGTAAGCTTTGGTCACTGAAGCAAGGTGGCCCCAAGCCCCATCTCCTTGATGGGCACAGCTGTCACACAGACATGGACCGTGATTTCCAGTAACACAGGATTATTCCCCACCCATCTTCATTCAGACTCTGCCTGAATTATTCAAGCAAAGGCTCTTCCATCATCTCCCTCGACATTCTAGCTCCAAATGATCTCCATTAGATGTTAAAAGTTCAAGGACTGCTAGCACCATCAACATATGCCTGTAAGACAGCTGAATTTTCAATTACCTGTCTCATATCACAGGGGGCATTTCCCAAAGCATTTGCTGGCTCTGGCCAATAGCCCTGGGGGTAACACAAAGGACTGAGAGGGTAAGAAGATGGAGCTAGTTCCTGCCTGGCATTAGAAACATTTTTTTCCACCAGCAAAAGGGCATAAATTTTTGATGAGCAAAGCTTTTCTGCTGATTGTTAATCCATTAAGAAAATTATGTCAAAACTGATTTCTCCAGCCCGGGACCCCCACAAAAGGCCCAACGCAATGATTGCACTATGCCAGACAAAAAAATAGTGTTAATAAATCACATGGCGGCAGACTGGAAGCAGGCTGGGACCACAGCCCAACCTAATTTACAGTTGAGCTTGCAGGAGGTGAGACAGGAAAAAGGTGGAACGTGACACCCACAACCTCATATTAGGAAGCCACAGGGAAAACTGCATATGGATGTTGGTATTTCAAGGAAGAGAACTGTTGCCAGAGACAGGCGCTAAAACATCCAGTTTAGTCAAGCCTCCAATACAATAGCTGCTGGACCATTTAAATGAGCAGATCCAGCTTGCTGGTCCCTTACACGATTCAGGTCATGTCCTTGGGTACGCCTTGGAGCACAACACCTCCCTTTGGCTTGATACATCCATGCCCGAAAAACACAACAAGGGAACGGCAAGGTCTCTCTCCACTCAGGAATACCCAAAGGCATAGGTTGCATGAATGAACAAGAGGAAACAGCCTCAAGTTGCTCCAGGGGAGATTTAGGTTGGATATTAAGAAAAATTTCTTCACCGAAGGGTTGTCAAGCATTGGAACAGGCTGCCCAGGGAAGTGGTGGAGTCACCATCCCTGGAGGTATTTAAAAGATGGGTAGATGAAGGTCTTAGGGACATGGTTTAGTAGTAACTTGGCAGTGCGACGTTAAATGTTGGACTTGATGATGTGAAAGGTCCCTTCCAACCATAACAATTCTACAATTGGGAAACTATGAGCTAAATTCACTCGCTTCTCAGCCAGAGCCCATGGGTTATTTCAGTTTGAAAAACAGAACCAGCCGATACCAATTCCACACTCAGTTCTGCTCAGTGCCAATTGACTATTCACTGGAAGTATTTATTCAGCAGTTGTTTGCATGGCTGGGAAGACGGTGTCCCGGTGCTTTCTCCTCGCTGGCAGTGGCAGAATTTGGCTTGTGCTCATTAGACAGGCTAAAGCTCGCTCCTTGCACATCGCCTGCATTAGAAGGTCTCCAGCGAACAGTTTGGACTTCAGAGGAACTGGAGGATTTATTCTTGTGACTAAATCTTTTTATTCTTGATAGGTTTAATGCTGTCTGCAAAACTGAGTTATTAGCACGCAGCGTTCCCCGGTGACTGCCATTTCACACAGCAGATGTGTATGTAGGAAACCGCAAGACAGATGCGGTAGCTGCCTGGGGTCATGCAAGGAAGAGTATAAAATAAATGTGTCAGAATCACACAAGAGTTTGGAGAAGAAGGTTGAACTCTGATTTTTTTCTGCTGGCAGGTATTTAAAAAACAAAAACAAACTCCACCTTATTGAAACTAAGTTCTGTGGTACACAAAAAAATGCTTTACGCATACGCTTGGGTAATAAATGGAGTATACAAGTCAGTAGTGAATGAAATCACATATCCTCTACTTTGTCACAGGGCTTGATATGGCAAAAAATAAGGGGATTTCCTCTTAAACCCATTGCTTGCACTGGTGGAGTAAAGAGTTGAGCACCCCACTATTCCACCCTCGTATGCAGGGAGGTGAAGGCACACAGTTAAATGTGAAATCTTCCAACTAAGATGGACCGTTCCTTGGATGCAATAGGAAGTGCTCAGTATAAGCCCATCTTTCTTCCTATTTTTTCAGCTTCACCCTTTTCAATAGACACTACTATGTATATACCTCAAGCAACCATCGCTTGGGGAGGCTTCCTAGGTTAGAGTCACTAAACACTTGCTAAAAAAAGGAGAGCCAGATCTTTGACTTGAGGCGAAGCAGCCTCAAAAAAAAAAAAAAAAACAAACCAACCAGAGCAAACAAAAAAACAACCACAAACCACCATCCCTGCACCGGCTACAGACCTGGGATCCACAGGACTCACATAGATACTCTGCAAAAATGTTTTCTGCAAGGGCTAAACATCCCCAAACAGTTTTGAAAGCAACAGGAGGTGACCTTAGAGCGAGGTTCATTAAGGCTCAGCCAAACTAGTCCCCATTCTCCTCTGGATTTCAGATCATTCAAGGGCTGTACTCCTCAAACATAATGCAGACGTCTTCACTGCACTGGACTGTGAATAACACAAGCGTCTTGACCATCTCCAGACTCTCAACTGATATTAGAGCTATGCAGTCCGGGTGACTAAAAGCTTTGGCCGTGCTCCCTATGGAGCAGAAGGACTCTTGTCCTACTCTTCTCTTACTTTAATATAAAAATTCCCAGGAGCTTCTTCCACCGAGCTGCTTCCCAGAAAGCATTCAAGGGCAACTAAAGAAGTTCTGCTCTGTCAGCCAACAAACTTAAAGCAAAGGGATCTACAAAAGCTGTAAATCAGGGCAGAAATAAGCCCAATTTGAAAAATGCACAAGCATCCCTTTCCTCACCGTGACCTCACACTTATTCCTAAGAGTGTCCGCTCAGAGTCACCTCTCTCCAGCACAGAGATGTTGGAAAGCAAGTCGTATCACCACGTCATTTTCCCCCCACCAAGAGAAATTAGACGAGCTATTCTTGCGTTGCAGCAATAAATCCGTAACACAGCAGCACACTAGAAACAAAACAAGGTAGTGCCAAATGGCATAAGCCATCCCATAAAAGCAATTGCACTGTGGAAGCTATTGAGCTTACTAAACTGCTTCTAAATTATTGGTTTGGCTTGCTATAACATGCCTGTCTGCCGTGAGCAACAACCTATAGGTTTATTGGATTATAAATTACAGTCAACAACCCTAGCAGGGTACAAATTAAAAATCTGCTTTGGAAGCATAATTACCATAATGCCATAAATAGTGATACATGGCACCTCCCTTCTTTTATTCTTTATTACGTTTAGGATTCACTTTAATTTTACGCTAAGAATTCCGTGGCATGTGCATCTCTCCAACAGCATTTTTTTCAACCAAAGCATCTTTCTGTACTGGCTAAGAAAATACCCCACAAACCAGAACATTTACTCACCTACGCAGGGGGATATAAGAAGCAGGAGACAAAACATCCACCCTGCGTGATGATAAATAAAGAAGCAATGACAGCTCAGATTGAGATCCAGGGAACATATCTCCACCAACCCATTTGGCTGCTTGATGGAGAAGACAAGGAGAGCAAGGGGAGAACCTTCTCCAAACAGCAATTCAGGAGTGTAGACAGATTTCACTGAAACACACCCAGTTTCCTTTCTACAACACAGCCCAAGCTGATCTCGTTAAATCAGGGAAAAAAAAATTTGCCTTAGCAGATCCTGCTTTTATTGGGCTCTTTGAAGGAGCAAATCTGTCTCAGTGGGCTAGATCAGCACGAGTAGGTGCTGGAAGTTGCACTGTTTGATTACAGTGAGATGTCTAATGAGTCAACAAAAATTATATGGTAGGGAAAGACAAGCAAGAAGGGGCAAACCTACTGTATTTTCCACCCTCTTCTTCCCCAGGGTTGCACCAGCATCTGCCGAGACTTGGGCGTTCATGCAGGATGTAGGGTTTCCCTTTCTCCTTCCACATCTCTTGTGGTGGACACCCAATGTGGTGTCTGGAGCTTCCCAGAGCCCTGACTGTGGTTCATGTTACCCAAACAGTGGGACTGATTGACCACCCAGAGCACACTGCAAGCCTGTGCAGCTTCCAGACTTTGGAAAGTTGCACGAGCCTTGCTCCTCGGCTGAGGTCTGTCCAGCCACCACCGCCAGGGACAGACAGATGTGAAAACCACAGGCCTGAAAGATGTGTGTTTGGAGGCTTTTCATTGCGGTCCTAGTTTGCTGACCAGAACATGACAAATGCACAAGCAAAGCTGCTTTTTTAGCCTTGAAAGTACCCACGGTAGAAAACTAAAAAAATAAATAATAATAAAAATCAACTGTAACAGCTGGAGGGACTCCCCTGAATCTAGCAGTTCCCCTCAAAAGTTGTCCTTTGGGGCAGAGACACAGCTTTATTTATCTTCTGAGGACATACGACAGTGTTTGAACACATGGCAGACACTGGAAGGAGATTTGCTCCTTGCTTTGTCCATAACATGACCAGCTCTCTACCTTCCATCAGCCCAGTAATTTTACAAAGCCCCCTGAAGAATTCAGTTTCCCTAATTTCCCACCACCCTGGGTGCCTGCTCCAGCCCAGTTTTGTACTCTTCAACTGCAGGGATTTCTTAGTGTAACATATTCAAAGAAAACAGTTCAGCCTTTTCCAAGGAAGAACCGTCACCAGACGCTCCAGAGGGAAAGTCACAGAAAGGCCAAAGGAAATCGATAGATCTGTACAAGGTTCAAATAGCAGCCAATAAGTAATAAGAGCATCTTGAAAACAACTGTATTGAACATCCCTGTACACAGAACGAGGCAAGGGATAACCAGCGTGCCAGTAAAATACGGAACTGTGATCTCCTTCAGCGGGGCAGACTGGCCTGGAGCAATACCTTGATGATGTTTTGCTTGGACCACATGCAAGTCCTAGACATATGAACTCTCCTTGCTGTCTGCAGAAGATCTTATCCTTTCTTTCCCCGTTTCATGGGTGTGTGGAAGGAGATCACGCCTGCCTCGGGCCACGAAAAAGAAATGCTACTCAACAGCCAAGAAAAAGGTGGTGCCTGCAGCAAGAAAGTCCAGCAAACCTCCCAAATCACAACCTGACGCCTTTGCACTTTGTTTCTCCTCCTCATCCACAAATGGGAAGGACCACGTGCTGCAAGGATTCATTCCCAGACAGAATTGCTTTTTCTTTAGCAAGTGCAATAAGCAGAGCAAAGCCAGCCTTGGGACCGCGTAAAAAGGAAGAACTACATGAGATGAAGGGAGCAGGGTTAAAATAGTACAACTGGTTCATAGAAATACCCCATTTTTCCTAAAAAAAACCACCAGAAAAGCTCTTCCAAAGGAATCATAACGATCAACAACTTCACTCAACAACCAAGCAGGTCCCTGCTGGATCCATGTTTTATTTTTGCCCCTCCTTGCAGTTCAGAAACAGGGAAACAAGAGGTGAAATCTTGAATTTTTCAGGAGTTCACAACTTGGACATCTCTTTGCTCATAAAAGACACAATATGGTTTGTGACCCCTGAAAACAATTAAAAATATTTGCTTCTCACATCAAGCCTGCACTTGTTTGGCTCCGAGACGACAGCAGTAGGGACGTTTTGTAGGCACGAGCAGTTGCATCAAGATAACTCAACCTATCACATTTTCCCCACAAGTCTTCCCAATGTCTCCACAGGAAAAGTAAAAATCTTAAGAGACTGATCTAGATAATTTGGTTTTCGATATTCCCAAAGCCTACGAAAAGATACACAGAGTCCCTGAAGTTGCCTTTCAAGCTCAGAGCCCAGAGAAGTAAAGTCTCTATTCACAGACAGCAAATCCATCCTGACACCCTCTCTAGACCTCTGAGAAAATTAAAATCATTTTTAAAACACAGCAAACTCTGACATCTGGAATTTGACTGCAACAGGACCCCGAGAAGGATAAATAGCTGCAATTTTTCAGACAGGAATGACAGAGCACACAGCTACGGAGGACTCCTTCCCTACCATTTAAAATAATTAGATTCATATGTATATGACCCTCCTCCCACCATATTATATGAAAGCAAATCTGCTGTAGAAAGCTGTAACAAACGGAAAGCAGTAGCAAAACACACAAGAAGCACATGAATTATTTCACAAGCTTTCATCATTGGTGTTAGTGTCCTTACATAGTAAATATGGCTTAATAATAGAGCTGAAGTCCTCCTTAAGCAAGATTTCGGGAAGCCAAGAAAAACAAACCATAATCCTATTTCAAGCCAGCGCTATGATCATAGACAAAAGCGTTTAAACAAAGCTCAAGATGTTGATACATGAATTACTAAGCTGAAAGCCTTTTTTTTTCACCAATTCAGAAGACACACAAAAAGCATTTCATCACAACCCCGCAAGCAAGCCAACAATCCAAAGATCTGCCAGTACTTTTGTTCAATGATCTTTTCCCCAGAGCTCGTCCACATATTTTTTTTTTCCTCCATTTACTAATTCCTTCCTGCTCGTTTTTTGTCTCTGACCACCCAGGTAAGAGAGTGTAAGCTCTCAATTTTGGGATGGGTTGACCTCGTGTCTATACATCATGCTCTCCAGGAGGATGGGCATCAGCTCATCCTCTCAACACCATGCAAAGCCATCCAAAAAGGCAAGTTCTGTTTCTAGGAATAGTAATGCTTAAAAAAAAAAAACGAACCAAAAAAATTCAAAAAACTCAGAGGTAGGGTTGGAAAAACAAACAAACAAAACCAACCAACCCTCCAAGCTCCCAAGTCCCTTTTTCAAATCAGATATTTCCTAGAGCCCCACAGTAAAGTATCTTTCACACACTTATTTTACTATTCCAGAGTTGCCAGAATGACCGCTATCACACAAAATATTCAAAAGGCAAGCTAGCTACTTTATTACAATGAATTCCTGTCTAAACATTTCTCTCCACCAACTCTCAAAATCAAAATATTTCTTAATATTTTAGTTGCATTTTCCCACTCTACCCAAGACCTGGGGAGGGAGTGGACAGAATGCAGGATGCTACACAAGAATTCATTTCCAATTAGAAGATGAAAACCACACCAGCACTTTTGCATTTTGAACAGCTACATCCAAAGCTAAGAGGCTTGCGAGACATTTCTGGACTTTACCTAATGAACTCAATTTTGACCAGAATAAAGCAGCGCTGTTTGAGACTAAAATGCAGCGCAGTGATTTGCAGTTCCAGGTGCATTTACTACAGCTGCCCTAATGCATTTATTAAACTACCATGACCCCTACTTCAAAACAGGAAGGATTTTGGTCTTCATCAGATGGGAAATGATTAAATTATTCTTTGCAACTCAGAAGGCTGCCTGATTATTTTAAGTGCCCCAGCACTTAAGTTATTTTAGGTGCTCCAGCAGGCTGTACCCGGCTGGTTGAGTGCCAATCCACCCAGCAGCTGCAGCACTGGGAGCATGACGACAAGTCAAGGGCACTCCTTTTATTTGAGGTCACCTCTGTTTTTGCAGGTGTCTCTGCACCTCTCTGCATATTTGGACCACCCCAGTTTGGCCCGGCATCAAGGCGGGTTGTGCAGAAGTGTCTGCACTGAATACATGGCACCAACCAGAGGCAGGTGCATTTGCACTCGTGGTTTTAAACAAAAACATTGGCACACCTCTAATTATCTTCTTGGCTTTCAGACACCTAGCCCCAGCCTGCAACATGTCATTTGCCCAGCCCAGTCTGACACATGGCTCTCCAGCCGATGACTGTAACTGGTATCCCGTTAAGATAAGCCATATACAAAAAGCAACAGTTCTACAACCATGATTTGCCCAATACAGAACAAAAATCCCAGTAAATTTAGTCTACTTGCCTCTTATGTTTGTCCCCGATACTGAGACCAGGACTTTTGACTTTCTCCCCTAACACTGGGAACCCACTTACTTATATCTAGCCAAGAAATTGCAAGACACATTTTTTAATAAGGTTAGGCTCAAGGACCACATCTTTCTCCCTAGACAACCAAGAGAGGGAGAGGACAAAAATAAGAGACCTAAATAAGGGCTGGGGTTCTTCTTTCAAGCTGTGTATTAATGCAACTTTCACTTGGCATTTCTTCCAAGGGAAGTTTTACCCCACAGCACTGAAGTGGGAACAGTGGGAGCTGTTTTCACGCATGGAGGCGAAACCATCATGCAAATCCATATAAGCAGCACCCTACTTTTCAGAAGCAAGCAGGCATCCTAACATCCTCTTAACATCCTCCTGAAGCCAACAGGAGTCGTGGGTTACCTTAAATTAGGATGTAATTTGAGACTTTTGGGAATGCCCCAGTGTCATTGTGGTATTGAGTTCTAATTTTTGCACCAGTTCTTGAAAACAGCGTAATCTTGTGCCATGCAAGGGTGAGAAGCTTCTGTTCCCCAGTCTTGAGTCGGGCATCCAGAGTAAGTCTCATGTCCTATGGCAGAGGCTGTTGGCATGGCCAACCAAGCCTATACTGAGACAAGCTAGGAGCATAACCTACCACAGTTCCTCCTACACCTTCTCTTGCTACTTCTCTTCAACCAAAGGTTCCTAGAGGTGGACTTAGAAGGGTTGAGTCATTCATCACTGCTCAAACTCATCTGAAAAATAACTTATTACTGTCTTGTCTTTTGAGAGGCTAATAGAGAACACAGCCCACGCGTGATCAAAAGCTTGCCCCTGTAACCTTTGTAGCACACATTGCTGATATCTGACAAAGGACAGCAAGGCAAGGTGTGTATGGACCGTTAAGAGCGCTGCTCAGCTGAGACAGCCTAGCAGTCTTACAATGTTAGTAGAGGGAGAAGTATCTATATAGTCAAAAGCCAAAAAGTGACAAAAAGCACCAGGAACGCTTGCACCGTGCCTTTTTCACACACACCACACACAGGCCAGTGTCCACATTTCTCTTTGCTAACTTCAAACCATCCCATTAAGCTAAAAAGCTGCAAAGCAAATCAACTGGGCAGAACACAGAAGTGCTTTTGCAGAATGAGACAGTACATGAGGAGCAGCAAATTCAGTATATTTTTTTTTTTTTAGGTTTTTGCCTTCATAAATCCGTAAGGGTAAAAATTGTTGATTGGGAGCCTTTTATCTCAAATATTTTTACTCCAAGGGTTTCTCACAGGCCTGGCAGATCAACTCCTGCACACTCAAAGGGTGACACTGGGTACATCAACCTTGGAGCCATGCGGAAAGCAGGAAACCCTCAGAACTAACACCGAAGGGTGTCAAAGCTGCACTTCCAAAAGCCTTGGCCACCCGTCAGATAAGAAACCCAGGAGAACCTGGTCTATAAAGGCTTTAGGACCTCTTGTCTCATTTGTGCTTTCCTCCAGAGCACAGAGACTGCAGAAAAGGAGAAGTTTGGTAAAGAGGAAGAAAGGAAGGGAAAAGAAAAAAGCAGACTCTAGACCCTTACAACTAAAATAGGGGCAGGCTGGATGTATAGACATAAGTAGGCACTGAAGCACATCAAGATGCTGCAGAAAAGCAGTAGGTATGTCCCCTTGGCAGACAAGAGCGGTGGCAAAACCAGGAGCTAAGGACAGGACCCCACTTGCCAGCACAGTGCAGCCAACAGCAGCCTTTTCATGATGCTCATTGGCTCTTCTCCAGAAAAGCCAGAGCTTTAAGCTACCCAAACAAATGTCAGTCAACACGTTGCTGAGCATAAATCAGCCTATTTGGCAGAAGACATGGGATAGGTAGGGCCAGGATGGAGAGAACAGCCCGGAACAGAGCTTGTTTAAGCTTGGGATTTTGAAGCCAGCCATCATGGGCTGGGACAACACTTG
This sequence comes from Chroicocephalus ridibundus, assembly GCF_963924245.1. Classification (NCBI taxonomy): domain Eukaryota; kingdom Metazoa; phylum Chordata; class Aves; order Charadriiformes; family Laridae; genus Chroicocephalus; species Chroicocephalus ridibundus. The sequence goes on from NC_086284.1 coordinate 8,173,251, forward strand.
GTCCCTGTTCTCATAAAGGCTGGAAAAGAACACAGCTTTTACCCAGATGTTATTGTGCACCAGCCCAGGAGAGGCGTTTTGCACAGTTGCCAAGACCATGATTTCCTAGGACAGAATAGGACAAAAACTCTAGTATTGCCCATCCAGCCCCAGGTCTGAAGGGAGCGCCACTGAATTTGACAGGCAAATGAAGAAATTCAGTTTTTCTCCTGCACATACAGTTGCCTAGTTATCATCAGGGAAAAAGCAGCGGCTTTAGGCTAAATAAACAAACCAATGCATTTTCAGAGCTGGTTCTGCAACATCATCCATCCCTGAGGACTGCACCCCCTGGGGCTCCAAAGCTCTCCAAAAAAAATCCACCTCCTTTTATAAAGGAGAGGAATGATTCCCAGCTAGGTCCAGGGGCAGGGGACATTGTGTGATGCTCCCATTTCACACAGAATCACAGAGTCGTAGGGGTGGGAAGGGATCCCTGGAGATCACCCAGTCCAACCCCCTGCCAGAGCAGGGTCACCCAGAGCAGGCTGGACAGGAACATGTCTGCAAGGGTTTGGAGTATCTCCAGAGGAGGAGACTCCACACCCTCTCTGGGCAGCCTGTGCCAGGGCTCTGCCACCCTCACAGGAAAGAAGTTTTTCCTCATGTTGAGATGGAATTTCCCGTGTTCCAGCTTGTGTCCGTTGGCCCTTGTCCTGTCCCCGGGCACCACTGAGAAGAGTCTGGCCCCATCCTCTTGCCCCCCGCCCTTTAGCTCTTGCTGAGCATTGATGAGATCCCCTCTCGGTCTGCTCTTCTCCAGGCTGAACAGCCCCAGGGCTCTCAGCCTTTCCTCATATTTTCTCACGCTGGGCCATACCCTGGGCTCTCCATCCAGGCATGTGGCCCCAGCCTCCTCCATGGACAGGGACACACACCTCAGACACCCAAGAAACAGGCAACACACTAATTCTTCTATATGTGTTCATGAACAGCCAAATATCACGCTAAAGACTGTAGGTACTGCAGGCAATTCTCAAACCAGACATACCTCTCATAACCCTTCCGAACAGTCCTCGCAGCCTGTAGACCAGCCTGAACCACGGGGTGCTTGGAGAAGGAGATAGAGGAACCTGCCAAGATCAAAGCCTCTTTTACAGAGGCACCATCGTTCCCATTCTTCAAAAGATATCAATTTCTCACCCAGGAACAGACTTCCCAGAGATAACTGGATGGCATTTAATGCATCTCCTGATCTGACATCTTGAAGGCCCCATCCCATCTACAGGAGAGACATGATTTTGAAGACTACACTTTCAGCTCCATGCCTAGAGTCCTCCCCTGATCCCGAATCCCTCTCCTTTCTAAAGATTTCCTTAAATGTACTGTTTTATCACCACTCTCTACAGTCTCATCCATTACAGCATGGAGAAGAGGCAATTTTAAAAGGTCCAACTGACATTTGTAAAATTAACTTGATACTCCTCTCTGCCGGGTGGCCAGCCTTGTTTTTACGAGCTTTTTATTTCCGTATGAGCGTTTCAAGACACAGACCTCGCTCCCCCATCCCCATTGAAACCTCCAAGGCTCTTTTGGCAAGCGCAGCCATCCAAACGTGCCAGATCAGATCGCAGGTGACATGGGACACCGCATGCCCTTGACCTCTCCGCACCCAGCGATGGATTGGTTCACTCTCACGGGTCGCCTGCGTGTGAAGCAAGAGCACTTCTCAACTGACAGTCACACATTTAGCAGGAGGAAAAAATGGGGAATTTCCTCTGTGGGTGCTGGTATCACTAGGAGGGACGTGTTCATCTTTCGATATCACTGCTATAATTAAATCTGGGCACAAACAGCAGCTGCTGGAAGTGACAGGGGTGGCGATATTCACTTTATAATACAACAGCTGGACTCGTCACTACCCCAGGGTCATGAAACAGCCCCAATTTGGCACAGCTGACCCTAACTCCTTGCCAAAAGTCCAGCTGGCCAAAGCTAGCCCCCCCACACACGCACACACTTTCTGCAACAGCACAACCCTCACCAGGAAACCCCAACCTCTGTGCCCTCCAGCTTCATTTGTGCTAGAGCTCAGGATGTCTAATCTCTCTAGAAGTCTAACACCGTATTAATCACTTCAATTCCCTTGTACCCCTCAAGATATATTTGCTAAATCTTGCCTTTCCTCTGGTTTTTATGCTGTTATCAGCATCTCCCTTCAGCATGCAGAAAGAGCTACATGGGGCATCGCGGATCGGTAGAGGGGGAAACTGGAGCTGCAGAGCTCAGGTAGGTTTTAATTTGCTCCAAGGAGGACACAAACATACAGAGAAGAAACAATGACAGCATGTAAGTTTGTTGGTTTTTTTTCTTTTTCTCCATGAGTTTCCACCCGATTTTAATACCTACTGCCCAACAGCATCTGAGCAAGTTGGTCCTGAAAAAGTTCCTCACACAATCAAAACAAACAAAAAAGTAGAAAAACAGGAATAGCATGGCCCAGCAGAAGGAACACTCTGCCTGTTTCTGAGAAGTGCCATGAATGTCACCTAGCTCTTTTCTCTACAGATTTCAAAACAGGGGAAAAAAAAAAAATCTCTTTCTTACTCTGGTGTTGTCTTAAAATCAGCATCATCAGGAACAAGAGTACAAGAACTCATTGTCCCCAGCGAGCTCTAGTGCAAATGAGATATCTGAGTTAAAAGGAGTTTTCATTTGAAGAGGCTGATGTTACTTGCATTGCAGCTCTCAAGAGAGAGATTTTGGCTATTTCTCTTCTTGCAAGCCAAAAAAAAAAAAAAAAAAAGAGATCACAGAAAGAGGGAGAAAAACAGAAGAGGGAAGACAGGAGGGGAAGTAGAAGTGGGCACTAATTAAATTTAAAAAAGCCACATGTGTAATTTTACTGCCAATGAAAGAAAAAAAGTTCATTCAGGGCAACATCAGATGCTGATCAAGCCCGTGTTGCTGGAAGCAATGCAGAAATGGAGAAGATGGAGCCCTTTTCTCCCTGTTGCTTTTTCTGACCTCAAATCCTCTGGAGGCTTCAAAGGGACTGTCCCTTCAACCTTGGCCATCCCTCCAGAGGACACCGAGCATCAGCACCGGGGCTGGGAGACCTCTTTCCCTGGACCACATTGACCCTCCCAGCTTCACTGCAGCCTTCTGAAGAAGGAAAGTCCAGAAGCTGCTGCAAAAACCATCACAGAATATCATTGCTTTTTGTTTGCTTTACTGAGCGCTTACATTCAGCGTTACAAGGCACCTCTGAAAAATACTTCAATCACTGGTAATGATTATAATGGGGGCTTTAGCAGTCATTTCAGCCTCTTCTCACTCTGTAATAGCTTTAAACATTGGTTGCAAGTGTTGAAAATCTCAACTTTAATTTGTTTTCCAGCCACAGAGGCACTGGACTAATAAGAATTTGAGTGCTGTCCGCTCATAAAGCGGTTTTAGTGCTAACCGCTCATAAACCAGTTAATGTGCAAACACCAGCAGATGTTTCCAAAGTTGCCCCTCCAGTATGATATCCAGTGTTGCCGATGGGACTCATTTATAAAGCAAAGGTAGAACAACATCCTTAAAAGCAGCATCTTAAGGGCAAGATGATGATTCTCAACTGCAGACAAGTCAGAGGGAGCAGAGAAGGACAGGTCTTCATCTCCAAAGATGTCCTGTAGTGCTTTACAAGACAGCCCTCAAGAAGCAGAAGGGGTGTGAGTCGGGTACCCCTGAGAACCAAACAGGTCCAAGAGCATCTCGCACACGGCAGTGAAATGCAGCCCTGAAAGGTCACAGAAAAGCAACCAGCAATTTGCTCCCGCATCCATCGTGCATTGCTGCAAACCACATCGCCCCGACACCTGCAGTGACAGATTGCCACCATCCATCAGGTTTTATATGCTGGCCAAGCATCATTTTGAAAGAAGTGGCAGGAGCATTTCTAGCCTACACCCAGACTCGAGGTGAACCCATCCATCACCGCTGGCAGCCTCGGAGGCAAATACATTCCCCCCGGGGAAGCCGGCGTGCCCGGCTCCTGTCATCCACACTGACAGCAGCGCTTCCAACCGCACGTAATGACAGGCTTGGAGAACAAGTGATAATTGATAAGGAAAATAATTAGGCAGTGCAAGGGAGTGAATTATCTCATGAATCACACCTAGACAGGGAGGGCGGAGAACTCTGCTAAACCTTAACCCTGTTATAAAATATAATAGTTTAGCTCCAGTTGGCAGCTGATTTAATACCTTAAAACACCCTGACAGGTCAATACAGCCAGGGACTAAAACCTGTCTAGCATCAGCACAGACGAGTGTTCCCTCTTGCCGTGATCCAACACACAATCCCTTTAGCAATGGTCCAAGATTAAAAAAAGAAAAAAAAAAAATAACATCCTCCCAACTTGTTTCACACTGAAATTGCTGAAACACAAGGAGGATGCAACACTGGGAGTAAAATTGAAAAAGAAACCTGCCAACTGGATGCAGAATCGATCAAAAAAACACTCAGCAAAAGGAAGATTTGAACCAGGACAACTGCAGGGAGCCTCAGCCAGAGCTTCCTTCCCAGACCCCGCTCTAGCAGGCAGACAACTGCCACAGATTTGCAATTGGAATGTTAATGAGGACAGGCTCTGCAATCAGGGACTCTGTAATTTAGACCCCAGTGCCTTCCTTTTGCCAGAGACAAGAAATGTAACCAGAGCATCCCGTTCTCCAAGGCTGGTGCGGATTTGCAAGCGAGTCACAAGATGCCTTTGCCTCCAGGGAGCATCTGCCTCCCAGAGCCTCAGACCAAGCCTTGAGCTTGGTGCAGCCCATGTGCCAGACACCTTGCTCCCAAACCAGAGTTTCCAAACCAACTCCTAACCCAGCAAAGCCAGGCTCAGGGAGGTGGTGACGGGGAAGTATGCTTTTGACCGATGTGAAAGATGCGAAAAAAGAAGATGTGGAAAGGGAGAGGGATGGTCACTTCTTCATCACTCTTCCCCATCTGTAACTGCTGAGATGCCCTCACATAGGTCTGTTTTTAAGGAACATGGGAAAGTTTTGTTTCCTAGAGCAGGAAAAAGTGCTTTCTTCAATTTTGCAAAAGTTCCTAGGGAAGGGAGAAAGGAACAACTTTACATAATTTAGCCTGGCTGTTCCACAGAGAAGTTTACCCACTGATCCCTATGTATGAGGACAGCAACGTATGTTCAATCACAGCATCTCCCCGGGGGCATTTGGTCTCAGTGTGAAGACATCAGCCCTGCAGAATTCACAGAATCATGGAATAGTTTGGGTTGGAAGGGACTTTTAAGGGCCATCTAGTCCAACCCCCTGCCATAAGCAGGGACATCTTCAACTAGACCAGGTTGCTCAGAGCCCCGTCCAACCTGGCCTGGAACGTTTCCAGGGATGGGGCATCTACCACCTCTCTCGGCAACCTGGGCCAGGGGCTCACCACCTTCAAAACATTTTTTCCTTATATCTAATCTAAATCTCCCCTCTTTTAGTTTAAAGACATTTTCCCTTGTCCTATCACAACAGGCCCTGCTAAAGAATTTGTCCCCATCTTTCCCGTAGCCCCTTTATGTACTGGAAGGCTGCAATAAGGTCTCCGCAGAGCCTTCTCTTCTCCAGGCTGAACCCCCCCACCTCTCTCAGCCTGTCCTCCCAGCAGAGGGGCTCCAGCCCTCCCAGCATCTCCGGGGCCTCCTTGGGCCCTGCTCCAACAGGTCCAAGACATATTGCAGCCCTTTAAGACATTGCATCTCATATGTCACACCAGTCCCTGTATAGACCAACATCCTTCTGCAGCCACTCCACTCTCCAACAGCCTTCAAAGAGCCTTGGCAGCATCACTGCATTGCTGTCATGTTCAGAAACCAAAAATATCACTTCTTCTTGCCACACGGTATCCACCTCTATTCACTTTGTGTATGCCAGGTGGGTATTAAACACTTTCATTGCAAGATCCCAGGAGGAGGAAGTTTATACCAATTATTTGGCCACACACTACAGGAGGAGACAGAAAGGATCCCAATAAACTCACACCTATGCCAATATACTATGACACAGATTCTACTTAAAATGCTAAAAAAGAGACGAGAGAAATTAATATGTATTGCCTACCAAGGGTTAGACAGGATACATGCATTCCTAACTTATTTTCCAACCTCACCATAGGTGACACAGGTGACACAGCCAGTTACAAATTCAATTCACATTGTCTCAACATGGGCAAAAGCACATTTTTTTTTATGGCCACTGCAACATTTGCCCCCCAAGCAATGGTACACGGACACATTAACCAGCTCACCACCACCTCAGAACTTTCACACATGTATTTTCGGAGAACCGACAGTGTTAAATGCCACTTATCATAGAATGGCTTGGGTTGAAAGGGACCTTAAAGACCACCCAGTTCCAACCCCCTGCCCTGGGCAGGGACACCTCCCACTAGACCAGGTTGCTCCAAGCCCCGTCCAACCTGGCCTTGAACCCCTCCAGGGATGGGGCAGCCACAGCTTCTCTGGGCAACCTGGGCCAGGGGCTCACCACCCTCACAGCTGAGAATTTCTTCCTCAGATCTCATCTAAATCTCCCCTCTTTCAGTTTAAGGCTGTTACCCCGTGGTCCTGTCATTACACTCCCTGATCTGGAGTCCGTCCCCATCCTTCCTGTAGGCCCCCTACAGGTCTCCCTGGAGCCTTCTCTTCTCCAGGCTGAACCCCGCCAACTCTCTCAGCCTGTCCTCACAGCAGAGGGGGTCCAGACCTCGGATCATATTCGTCGCCTTCTGCTGGACCTGTTCCAACAGGTCCATGTCCTTCTTGTGCTGAGGACTCCAGAGCTGGACACAGTACTCCAGGTGGGGTCTCACCAGAGCAGTGAGACTTCATTGATATCGGGCCAGTGTTCCCCATCAGCAGATGAAGAAGATTAAATTGATACCTTGAAAGCCAAAGACTAGTAAAGTAAAACAAGGACCAGACCCCAAGTCTATGTTTATCCATCATTCATAGCTTTTATTACAATTAAAAAAAAAAACCAAAACACACAAACAGGGAAAGACAGACTATTAAGGCAAGAAGCACAAACACACAAGCCCAGGCTGCTTAGAAAGATAAGATTACACACAAAAAAAACCCACCAAAACCCAGCCTTAAGACCAAGCACAATTTTTATCGTTCAATGAATTCTAGTCACCTCGCACAACGAAATGCACTGAATCATGGTTTATTGGCAGAACACGCAGCTCCACCGTCGATACTGCACATCTTAGCTCAGAAAACAAAACAAGCAGCTCTCAGCACCCTGAAGAATTCAATTTATGGAGGAGACTGAAGATTTAGCTGTAACATCTAAGGAAACACCTTGCAGTCTGGGGTGGGGATGTTCTTGGCAAACCAGGGCAAAATCTGGTAAGGTTTTGGTAAGCATCAAAGCAAAGACACCATTACTTATTTTATTTTATTCAAGAAGACAGGTCAGAAGCAGCAATAAAGAGCAGAAGCTCTTCATAGTGCTTCCAGCTTCCCCAAGCAGGAATAAGCTCATTAGCAAAACCTCCTGGGTGGTTTTGTTTCACATAAATACATTTACTTTCTGAAATATACACGCTTCAGTTAGACACATCCAGGCAGAAGAGAGACCTTTTTGAGACGAATAGCACCTCTCCAGCCCAATAATCAGCTCAACATCACCACCGCTCTGACTGTGTAAAGGAAGCTGATCGAACCTTGAAGGACACACTGCTTTCAGAGAACTGGAAGCCAGGTGTGTTTGTATTTCACATTAATAAATCCACTGTAAAGTCAACTAGTTCCTCACTTCAAGTTCTATCAGACATACCAAGCTATATAAGGCAAATTACTTTGAGGACAACTATTTTTCTGCCCATCTGTAATGCACTGGGGAGGGGAAGGAGTGATGGAGTTGGTGTTCAGGTGGTACTGGGATACCAAATTCCCCAGCAGAAGCAAGCTCCCAATCACACAACGGCCTGGATAATAAACACTGCAAAAAGCAGGGCACAAAGAGAGATCCCAAGCCCAACCAGAAAGTCAAATAAGGAATTTAGGTTGAAAGGAACAACCAAATACAAATGCTCTGCTTAACATTACCCAACAAGTGGTGATGGTCCAGCATGTGGGCTGTTGATTATGAGTATCATCCTACACCTAAATCAGACTTTGGCGGGTTGAAATCAAAATAAATCCATTGTATAACCTCTACCCACAGCCTAAAAGTGGGGAGAATAAAGGCAAAGCACTCATGCATGCATTCACAGCCGTTGGCATCCCCTTCACATCCATGATCCCACTTGCGAGAGGGGCTTGGGCAGTCTCAGAGATGATGGGCTGAGCTGTGGGTCCTACAGTATGCTCCTGTATCTCCTCCAACGGTCCCTGCATGATCTGCTGCACAGCCAGCATCTACCTCCCATGAGAGAGGGCACATCTGCCTAGGACTGACCCCTGGACGGCGGCACCACCACCCCTATGGACACGCTTTAGGCAATAAGAGTTTCTGAATTACAGTGTTAGCAATGGGCTTCCAGATTGACATGTCACACAGTGCTGAATTACAAATCTTTTTTTTCTTTTTCTTTTCCCCAGCACACATTTATCTCCAAGGATGGAGTCCTTCTACAGAGTCCTAAGAGAAATACCCCCCACCCCTCCTCCTTTAGTTTCTCTGCCCCCAAATGAACCAGCTTTGTTAAATGGGGTAATGAGATGCCACCCTATGACTGCGCATCCTCCATTTAGGAAGGGGCTTTTGCAAAGATGCACAACACAGGACTAGGGCCAGAACCCACCTCCCAAGTCCTGCTTCCACCAGTTCAGGCCAGTTTTGTGCTGCTCTCTGCTGCACAACATCTCTCAGCAGGTCTGAGATTGGAGCCTAGTGCAAGCCAGGAGGAAAGGAGGTGAGGGGGAAAAACAAGAAGGGAGAAAAAAATCCAAAGAAAAAAGAAAAAGACCACCTTGAGATTACCATTTTCTTTTTAATTAAGAACTGCTGCAAACCCAAAACTTGTGAAAGCAAGTACCAGACCTACACATCAATCTATTCACTAGCTATTCTTACCAAACCCAATTAAAATCCTTAAGCACAGCTGGAGGCTCACTACCTATGCACTGAGTAACTATTTAAAAGACAACTCTGAGCAGAGTTTGTCATCAATCCCAAAGAAATTCATTTTCCAGCTATCCCTTTGTCATCCCTCCGGGTTCATCCCAAGGAAGCCACAATCGATGTTGACATAAAAGCACAGGTTGCGTTAGTAGTATTTGCTGTCACTTCAGCCCAGGGTGGGCAGAAGGCCACATTTTATTTTATTTTTCTCAGGTGCCTTTTATGGGAAAGGTCAGGCCACCTCCTATTTGGTTTAATATGTTTGCAGAGGGCAGGCTGGCCCCATCACAAAGAATCTCCCACCACAAGACCAGTAATAAAGTTTGAAGTACTGGCAACTCGAGCTTTCAACAACTGCTGGTGAAAACGAACTGTAACTTCAGAAATACTTTCTTCCACATGAATTTCCATATTCCACAATCATAAGCAGTCCAACTCAAAGAAAACAGGAAAAGCAACTCTTTACTTTTATTGAAACAATAATAAAAAACAACCACATATGAAATAGATAACTTTTTCCTCCAGCTGTAACTTAAACAACTGAATACATAAAATTCCTCCCAGACCTCTGCTTGAAGGCTCATAGATATGCAAAGAAAACCTTTCACAGATTTATCTGCTGCCCATAAATATCGCGGTTTATTATGGAAACAGTGACAGGCTCTCAGCGAGGAACTAATGCTAGAGCTGATGAAATTAAACCCAGCGAGAATATCCAGTGAAATATGGAGCAGGGAGTTGCTCAAAACCCTGTTCCAGCCAGCCAGGGAAAATGGGGAAGGAAAAAAAAATAATGACTATTTCCCAGGTTGGCTGGAAGTTTTAAAGGGATATTTCCGAAACAAAGTTATATTCCATAATTGGCAACAGAGATTAAAAAAAAAAAAAAGAAAGAGAGGAATAACTAAGTCTGTTACTTTTTTGGGAATTTTTACTGCAAGGAAGAAATGGGCTGGCCAAGCTCCACACATCACACGTTTGATGGTGGATAACTGGTGCCCTGTGATGTTTTTCATGCCAAGCATTACAAAGACGACCCAGGCGGGCAGACACCGCTCATCTCTCTCCTTCTAAATGTGTTTATGCTATCAGCCTCTTGGGAACTATTTAGCTACCAAATTCTCCAGCGTTATCCAAGCTGTCGCTGTTATTAACCAGCATTTCCATGGAAAACAGACCTATAAATACTCAGAACCTCTTGGTGCCTCTGCGTTGGTCATGCCCTGGCATCAGCCTCTCCCACTGTAGCAAAAACGTCATGACACTTTCCCTCAAGAGACCTGCCTCACACCAGACCTGCCATGGCATCCCTAAGGAATCGGGATAAATGCAACAGCAGCTTTCCCTGACACTTGTACAACCTGGAAAGTACCTTTATATATAGTCCCAGGACACCAGAGCATTGCATCCTTTGGGTACAGACAGACATGAGTTCACTACTGTAGAGCTCAGGCCAAAAGGAGAACTGATCCAGATCCAAAATCTCAACCAGCTGGGCATCATGAAATAAACGTTTTTGGGTTTATGTCACATAATTTGCACGTTACAGCACCCACAACCTTATCCTCTTTACCTATGCCATCTCTCTCAGAACACGAAGTCCGACCATTCATGAGCTGCTCACAACTTCGGTCTAGGTCAGATGCGAACGAACAACCTGCTCTGATTTAGAGGAGGTCACTTGCACTTTGGGTCCCCAGTTCGTGCTTCTAAGCAGCAAAGATGCAAAGATCAGACTGAGCCACATATGAACAACTTGGAAGAAAAAGCACTTTATTCATAAATTCAGACCCAGTAAAGACACGTGCTACCTAGAAGCATTATGAAGATAGTATTTTAGCATGGCACCCCTGAGCAGAGCTAAAACCTACCTTGGTGATGGAAAAAAAAAAAAAGTAATCTTTAAACAGCAGAAATCCAGGAAAAATACAGCCAAGAGGTGATGATCCTGAATTTGTTTCTACTCCCATGCAGGTAAACTCTGCCTCAGTCCTACACTACAGGAAAGGCTCAGAGCAGCAGAACAATATCCTAGATTAAGTACTATGTGAAAATACAATATACAGAAGGAGGTCCCTGGGACCATCTCCAACCACTCTTCCAATTCTCCAGTTTTTAGAGAGACTGTGCTCAAAAATTACCCAAATGCCTTTTTATTCCTCTAAGAAGGCAGTGTGCCCACACAAAGCAATCTCGTAGAAATTTATTTTTTTTTCCAGTTGCAAGATACTGTCAAGCCATATCTATTAAACTGGAAAGGTTTTTCCATTCACTTTCCAGACAAGTTGATGGACATCAGATAATTAAAATCAAAACGTGTAGCCACCTATTGGATCAGTGTCACGTCCCTCCTCACTGCTGTTTTATTTCTGTGCCCTTCATCCACCCTTTCCTCTTCCCCAGGTTTTGTCTTGAGGTTTTACAAGTCTCAACATCGGGACAGCAAACACATATAAAAAACTCAGTCTCATAAACACAAGAAAAAGGATTGGAAACTCAGCCCATCCGTATAGGTAAAAACTGCTATAAAGGAACAAAAAGGGCAAGATTGAACGAGAGCCACATGGGAAAGGAAGGAGTGAAACTCCACGCCAGTACTCATCCCCCTAATCACAAATACCGTCACACAATTCAGATTCCCTTGGTCAACTGCCCACGCCTCAGTGGCAGAAGTCGCGTTAAGGACTGCATCACGCAAGGTTGGTGGTCAGTCATATGTGGGCAGCCTACAGTTTCTTCGTCCTTTTGGATATATGAGTTCAAGTAGCTGACAAATAGAAGACTTTCTTGCTGAGGATGCGTGTTTGCCAAGCAAATTTCCCATCACCTGCACCCAAATTTCAAACCCTCTCTTGCTGTATTTCTGAGTTTGTTTTTTTTTCTTTCTTTTTTTTTTTTTTTTTTTGCACTTGGTTTGGTTTTTTAGGTCTCCACATGTATTTAAATTAGAGTTTGTTAAAGGTCGTCCCTTGCTTATAAGCCCCTTAAAACAAGGGTGCCAGGCAAGTTGCAGCCCCTTTATAATCCTCCTCTTTGAAATGGAGGGGAGAGGAAAGAACAGTGACAATTTTTATAGTAGAAGAGCACTTTTCCCCAGCCCATTCTGGGACAGAAGACCAAAAGATTGATCCACCATCTTGTTCCACACCACCTCTCCACTATCACATCCCCCCAAAGCAGGGACCTCCTACTGCACCAGGAAGAGGAAGATGCCCAAGGTTCATGTCACATTCTACGTATTAATCACTAGGAGGCATCCTTAAGTCTTGGCATACCTAAAGGGAGCAGTGGGTACTGACAGATGCTTCACTAGCTGGAGAGGGACTTTTTTACAAGGGCACGCAGTGATAGGATGAGGGGTAATGGATTCAGACTGGAAAAGGGGAGATTTAGATGAGATATTAGGAAGAAATTCTTTCCTGGGAGGGTGGTGAGCCCCTGGCCCAGGTTGCCCAGATGCCCAGAGAAGCTGTGGCTGCCCCATCCCTGGAGGTGTTCAAGGCCAGGTTGGATGGGGCTTGGAGCAACCTGGTCTGGTGGGACGTGTCCCTGCCCAGGGCAGGGGGGTGGAACTAGATGATCTTTAAGGTCCCTTCCAACCTAAACCATTCTACGATTCTATGATTCACTTGCATCCCCTTCCAGTTACCCTGAAAGCAGTTGTTCACCAGCGGGAGAAGAGGCAGTGATCGCTTGCTGCCCTGTTACAGGAGGCCTGGGCTCCCCCTCACCTGCCTGAGATCTGCTTCTACTACTTGTCATTTCTCTGGACAGAGATACCAGGCTGGAAAGCAATGTCCCAGTCCATTGCAAGCCCCATGAGCAAAAATACATCCTTCAACAAAGACTCCGATTCAGACACAAGCCAGCTTCCAGTTTCCCAGGAATTCCTCAAAGCAATTCCAGGATCCATTTTTCAAATTGCAAGCCCTTTCCTATTTTACGGCATTTCTGGAGCAAGCTGTTGGCACAAGGTCACTCCAGATGAGCACAGGCAGTTTCACAGAACAATGCTGCGTTTCGCATTCAACCATTCCTTGCTAGAAGCCAGAAGAGAGAAGAAGGGAGCACAAGGCACAAAAAAAAAAAAAGCACCCATTGCTCCCCTCCAGCACCCGTTGCTGGACCCTCGCAGAGACAGGATGCCGGGCAAGACAACCTTTTGTCTGACCCAGTTGGCAAGTCCTATGTGCTTGCATTTTGCTCCATCAATACGTCACCCCATCAATGCACAGACTTATTTATCCCGCGTGATGAGATCCAGAGGGCAAAGACACATCTGCTAACAAAAGCCATTGAACGGGCCAATATGCAAAATGCTTTCTCCCCTATCTTTGGGGGCAACCCAGTGACCTGAAGGGCTATAATAAGAAAGATTTAGAGCTGGGAAAACTGAAGTCTCTCTCTTCTAAGGGGAAAATTGATAAGATCAGGGTCTTCCGCAGCCTTCACATGCACAGCTCATGTGAACAGAGAACTATCTGAAATATTGGACAGTGACATGTCAGATTTACCAGCATGAGGTTAGAGCTCGGCTTCCCAGAAACAAGGCTGCACTTGTTTCTGTATCTGCCAAACAACGGGACGCTTTGTGCAAGTCAAAGAAATCATGTATTTTTCTAATACTTGACATATGGAAAGGATTTACTTATTTTCCCTGTAAGAGATTTAAATGGGTTCAGTGCACTGCCAGAGGGAAACCAAATGAAGCCACAAGCTTCAGCAGCAGCTGAGTATCCAAAGCCAGCATCTGTCTGGAGAGAAAGCAGAAGCTTTGCTTGCAGCATTTATTTATTTATTTACTTATTACAACTCCAGGGCTAAACGTTAGGGAAAGGGGAAAAAAAAAGAAAAAAGAGAAATCTGCCATCATGGGAATAATTTAAGCACTGGAGTTTGCTCATCACACAACAGCTTACTCAAGTAAGCACAGATAGAACGCACTTTATCTGGAGCATTTTACAGCAGCACCAAGGCAGGTTTCACTTTGCGTTGCACCATTTATCATTCGTCCCTTGCTGAAGAAGCGGGAACCCCTGATGGCTGCAGAGAATTGCAGTAAAATAGCTTGTTCAGACTTGGGCGCGTTGCTAATAACTCTTGCAAACACATGCACGCAATAATTCACATCGACCTCAAGAAGAAAAGCAATGAAATGAGATCCCCTTTCCAGATATCACTCAGCTAAAAGCTACGCCACCCCATCCGATTCGACTTCAAGCTCCTGACCTTACTGGAGAAGGAAAAAACACCAAGACAATAAGGCGTAGTTCACAGTGGTGTGGTTTGCTCGAGAGCGGTGGCGGTTTAGGTGGTTACAAACCAGGCTTGTTAAGCAAACCCTGAAGTAAGGCATAGCAGCGTGTTCTGAATTAGAGGAACCAGGAGGTGGTTTGTTTTTCCAGGAAGGCCAGCATAGCTGCGTCAAAGAAAATGTAAAACATGAAGAGGCAGCAGCTAGCAAGAATGAAAGAGCAGCCTTGCGGTGAAACCAGCAGTCTGAGAGAGCAGAAAAGCCAACATACGTTCTTCCTCCAACGTTAACCTGTGGTCCTCAGCCTGGCAACAGGGCTGACGTCACCAGAGTCTTGCAGAATATTGATACCAAAAAAATAAATAAAAGCGTCGCCCCAATCATCACGATCAAGAGAAGAGTTGGTTTCTCCTGGAAGGGAGGAGAAGAAGCTGGGTCTTTCTTCTCTCTTTGCCAAGCATCCAACTGACTTGACCCCATTGAGAGGTTTCAACCCAGCACAGAAACTTCTGCACAAGTTGAGGTTAAAGGCAGCAAGGCTAGTCACATCACATCATCAAGGCTAGCCCCATCCCTGGAGGTGTTCAAGGCCAGGCTGGATGAGGCTTTGAGCAGCCTGGTCTAGTGGGAGGTGTCCCTGCCCAGGACAGGAGGTCGGAAGTGGATGATCTTTAAGGTCCCTTCCAACCCAAACCATTCTATGATTCTATGATCACCCTCAAGTCAGGAGATGTCTATCACAGCATGATCCTGCCCAGCAGCCTCAGACACCCAACTGACGGGTAGGGAGGTAAGAGCTGCTCTCTGTAGAGCAGGGGCCATTTTTGGCACATGTAAAGTGATTTGAACAACCATCCAAGCTCTATTTGATGACACTTGGTGCTGCTTTTTGTCACCCAAAAGTAAACTTCAACTTTGCAACTGGCCAGTGAGGCTTCAGGAAAGCACACAAGAAAGTTAACTCAATTTTTAACAGTCAGAATGCTCCAAGTTTAGGAGACTTCAAACAAGGCCTTAGTTGTTTCATTTTTATTTTTTTTTTCCCCCATAATTGTCCCTGAAAAAGGGCCTCTTGACTGCACCAAAGTCAATTGGTTCTCAAGTGCTGGCTGACATCATCTGCAAATAAGCGTGCTGCCAAATAAAGGCTCAAAACCACATGTCAAGGAGAACATAACAAATGATGGGTCCAGACCAGATCATCAGCTCTTCTCCTTTAACAGCTCCTTGTAGAGATGGCACAAAGGAAAAGAATAGTTTTCAAGGTTGAGATGAGCGACAAATACTAGTCACCAAGAAAAACCACACCAACCATTAAAACCTCCAGCCACAGACAAGCACAGCTTCTCTGTGAACGTCTCCACCTGCCACTTATACACTTGAAATCACACTTTGGGGCTCAGCAGTAGTTCTCCTGGAAGCAACCTGGAGAAAAAGGTTGAATCTGTAATCAAACGCCCCTAAATTCAAGGCCCCTTTTTCCAAGGGGGACTCCTGAGACAGTAAAGGCAGATAAAAATCATAGATCACAGCCAACAATGAAGAATAGTCATTATATTTTTTTTCAGCTTTGCTAATTGATTTCATTAGTAAGCCGACACGTTAGCAGCATAGAGTTTGCAATTCATAAAAACACAGGCATTTCTGGAATGCAAGTTGAGCACCTCAGTGTGGAGGCAGTCTGGATCTCCACCCAGATCCCACAGGCAGCCAAGTCATCTCTAGAACAACAAACCAGCAGATTACCAAAATGTCTTGTGACGGCTGCCAGGGAAGCCACATCTCCAGGTATCTTCAAGTTCTTCTCCCCTAACCACACAATGCTGTAGAGCTACCTACCAGAAACCAAACCACCCATGTGCATGTGGTCATGGTGCACAGCCTCATTTTACCCACACCCCAACAACACTTTTGAAAGCATCGGAAACCTGCACGCACTGCAGGACACCCAAGCACCATGTAATTCAGACATCTGTGGGCTCTCACGCTTTTCCACCATGTTGGCAAGCAGAGGCTGCTACCACGGTATAGCCAGCTCAAACCTTGTTTGCAGGATTTTGCAGAGGACCTTACTACAGGCCAAGGATTTAACTTCATTAGTCAGTTTAATCCCATTTGCACAGCAACGTTCCCCTTCCTCACCCCACTAATGCCTTTGTTGGGCTGAGAATTGAATTGCAGATGGCACCTCGGGGAACGGGCCAGCCAACAGCACTGCACAGCATTGTGGCAGCATGGTTTGCTAGCAGAGTCCAGGAGGAATGAGGTGGCAGCAACTACAGAGAAGACAGTAGTAACGTCTAGCATCAAGATTTCACACATGCGCACACTCCCCCTCAAGTGCAAAAGGCCTTTGGGTCAGGAGGCAAAGCTGGTCTGGCAGCTACTCTGTGTGTTTGTTCAACATCCATCAAGAGCAAGTCTAAACAACAACCCCCAAAACATCATCCATCTGTACTCCCTATTCTTTGCTATGAGCTTTCCTGCTTCAACCAGTCTTTGCTCAAAGAAGAGGTTTCCATCCTTCACCGCAGGTCAGGATCTGGCAACGTGCATGCGTATTCTGGAGGGCTTTTTCCTTCATGCCAGCACAAGGGAAAACACCGTGAGAAGTTCCCCAAACTACAGGCTGAGGGCAGAGTGGCTGGAGAGCTGCCCAGCAGAAAGAACATGGGGGTGTTGGTCAACAGCCAGCTGAATAGGAGCCAGCAGCGCGTCCAGGTGGCCAAGAAGGCCAACAGCATCCTTGTATCAGCAATAGTGTGGCCCGCAGGACTGGGGCAGTGACCGTCCCCGTGTCCTCGGCACTGGTGAGGCCCCACCTCAAGAGCTGTGTCCAGTTTTGGGCCCCTCACTCCAGGAAAGCCATTGAGGTGCTGGAGCGTGTCCAGAGAAGGGCACCGGAGCTGGTGAGGGGTCTGGAGCACAAGTCTGGTGAGGAGAGGCTGAGGGAGCTGGGGGTGTTCAGCCTGGAGAAAAGGAGGCTGAGGGGAGACCTTCTCGCTCTCTACAACCCCCTGAAAGGAGGGGGTAGCCAGGGGGGGTCGGTCTCGTCTCCCAAGGAACAGGTGATGGGACAAGAGGAAACGACCTCAAGTTGCCCCAGGGGAGGTTTAGGATGGATATTAGGAGAAATTTCTTCCCCGAAAGGGTTGTCAAGCATTGGAAGAGGCTGCCCAGGGCAGTGGTGGAGTTGCCATCCCTGAAGGGATTTAAAAGCCGGGCAGACGTGGTGCTGAGGGACAAGGGGTAGTGTTAACTTGGCAGTGCTGAGTTAACTGTTGGACTCCATGATCTGAAAGGTCTTTTCCAACCATAATGATTCTATGATTCCAAGTCTGGTGGGGCTGGCTATGACCACATCGCTGCTGAAACCTGAAAGGGATTCAGAGCAGGGATTATGAGCAAAAGTTCAGGAGAATTAAACGTGCACTGTTTGGCCTAACTGCTTGTTCACATATGCTAAGAGCATAAGGGAGGTTTTGCTGCCAACTCCTCCTAATTATTACACGTCTCACAATCTTTGGTGACGCTCTTGAGCTTCAGCTACTAAAGAGCCGGACTTTAGAGGAGACGCCCAGGTCCCACAGCGGTGGAGTTCATCCTGGACCTGCCCTTGTGTGTACGGCAGGGTGGGAGAGGGGTCAGAAATGCAATTCAGATGATGCATCCTGGAGGTTTAGAAAAATCCCGTGGTAAGCATCACTGAACTCCCAGAGTAAGGAAATTTTGTGGTCACCTCTATGTTTCACGGGACCCAAACTGCAGATTCCTGAAAGCCTGGGTCAGAGTACACAGACTGACAAATGAGAAGGTCCTAAGTGATACAGCCACAATCAAAAGACTGCATCAATCACAACACCTTTCCAGCTGCCGAAACTCTTTGCTTGAGCAGTAAGCTATATGGGCAAGGGAGGTTTGCTTCCCAAAACATGCTGGCAATAAGCACGCATGCAAGAAAAACCCTGCTGAACCGCTACAGCCTTCTCCTGGGAAAAAGGGAGGATGGCAGAGTGACAACCATCAGATACAGTCTCCTGAACCAGCATCGCTGCGATAACCCACGTGCTGCAGAGGTTCAGTTTGTGGTGGCTTTTTTTTTTTTTTAATTTAATGGCACAAGCTTGCAAACTATGAAGAGCAATTGCCCCGTAGGGAAATATGCTCTACCTGCCCCTTCACTGCAAAACCCAACCAGGTGGCTGAAACAGCGCATTGTTTGATTTATGAATAAACAGATTGGAAACTCCAGCAAGGAAATTAATCTCAGGCTGTACCTGTTCTGTGATGATGTTAGGGTGAAGGACAGGACCAGGAACTGCGTGCAGTTCCTCTATGCAGAAACTTGGCCGGACTCCCAGAATAAGGGGCATGAATGTGAACATCTGTATTAAGAGGCAGAAAAATACTATTACGCAAGAGCATTTCAGCTTCCAAGCCTTTCTGTTCCAGAACTTCTAGCAGCTTTTCCTTCCAAATTAGGATGAACAGCTGCGATGTATTTGGCAAGGTAACCTCTGCCCTCAATTTAGAAGCTTTTTACACCACAACATAAAACATATACATTTTAAAAACCAAAGGGACCATTAAATCATCTAGCTTGACTTCTGTACAAGAAAGGCCATTAAACATCACCCACTTTCTTGAATATTGTGCTACGGCTAAGCATGGTTTCTAGGCACACTTTCTGAAAAGTCATCTGATGGTTTTCAGAGACTGAATGTCCTAAACATTCCCTGCAGTAAAGCAGGGAGAAATAGATCTGAATAATCCACTTTTGTGAAAAATTGTTAGAGCCTGTTCAAGCAAAACTATGTCCATCAATGCAGATGAAGGCAGTTCCTGCAGCCTTTAAACCATCCCTGTAGTACTTCCTAAGGCCACAGAGGACTAGAGAAATAGTGCAACCCCCATCAGGCCAAACACAGTGTAAGATGATGCTGTTTTGCAAAATAGCATCAAAACCACCAAAGAGCGCTCAGAACGTAGCACCAGAACCTACAAGTTAATCCTTAATACATCCATGTGTCTGTAGCATCTCTGGACACCATCTCTAGACATGGCAAGATGCGCCCTGTTTAGAGCTACATCCCACAAATACCTTGCGAGGAGAGCCTGCACACGCAACCGTCAAGAAATTCAGTTTAACAAAAAATAAGAATCAGCTAAAATAATAAAGCAGGACATCAGGATTTTTCAGTGTAACCTTCCAAAGAAGTACCAGTTATGGAGGTTTTCCAAGGAACCACAAGATTTTCTGTCACGAGATTTCTTAAACCCAGGATGCAGCTCCTGATCTAAACCAGAGGCCGCTGAGATAGAGCAGTCCTTATGCTGGACAAGAAGAGGAAAAGCCAGTGAATATTTGGGTACAGCATTTGGATTGGCGTGTTATCTACCCCATGCTGCCTGGGTTTATGCTCATGGGCCAGGTGGCAAGCCAGACAGAAGAGAATTCTTAGCTGCAGGCTTTTCCAGGAGGTTACAATGCATTGCCCTCTTCCCAGATGCTCGCTTTCAGCATCTGTAGAAACTTAGGAGCTTGAAAACTTGCCACCTCTGACGAGGTGACTGAGCAAGGCTTATTTCATGGCTCCATTAATCACAACTTCAGAGTCCTGCAGAAGGACTCGGTTTTTCCCCTGCCATTTTTACCAAAGGATCTTCCCACATGCAAACAGTGTTCTGCAAAGAAGCATCAAAAGAAGCATAGCCAGCAGGGTGAGGGGGGGGATTCTGCCCCTCTGCTCCGCTCGGGGGAGACCCCCCTGCAGTGCTGCCTCCAGCTCTGGGGCCTCAGCACAGGAGAGACACGGAGCTGCTGGAGCGGGGCCAGAGGAGGCCCCGGAGATGCTGGGAGGGCTGGAGCCCCTCTGCTGGGAGGACGGGCTGAGAGAGCTGGGGGGGTTCAGCCTGGAGAAGAGAAGGCTCCGGGGAGACCTTCCAGCCCCTTCCAATCCCTCAAGGGGCTCCAGGAAAGCTGGGGAGGGACTCTGGATGAGGGAGGGGAGCCATGGGACGAGGGGGAAGGGGTTTCCACTGCAAGAGGGCAGATTGAGCTAAGATCTGAGGCAGAAATTCTTGGCTGTGAGGGTGGTGAGCCCCTGGCCCAGGCTGCCCAGAGAAGCTGTGGCTGCCCCATCCCTGGAGGGGTTCAGGGCCAGGTTGGACGGGGCTTGGAGCAACCTGGTCTGGTGGGAGGTGTCCCTGCCCAGGGCAGGAGGTGGGACTGGATGGCCTTTAATTCCCTTCCAATCCAAAAACCTAAACTGTTCTATGATTCTCTGAAGCTGTTGCAGTACAGCAGTGTGCAACAGGAATGGGGAACTACAGCATGACACAAACACTTGCTCTTTCACACAGCACTATCTCTCTGCTGCTTTCACCAAAGCAGTAGAACGCGTCACTCAAGGAAAATAAAAGCACGTGACACATGTGCATTGAAAATTACATCAGTAGTGGAAAAAAGCGCACAAGAGCATCCCACTCCCCAGCCTACCTTGCCCTCCTCCTGACCTCCAAATCAGTTATCAGCAGCACAGAGCCAGGACTTTAATGAAAGGGATGGGAGAGAAGAGAGTATTGGTGTAGATCTTCTGTTTGCCATATATCAACATTTCTCCCCTTCACAAACTCATAGGATGGCAGCAGCTGTTAAAAGCAACTGCCTATTTAACTGTACTTCATTGAAAATTTACTCTTCTCAAGTCTCTTATACTCAGTTCTGCATTAATCCAATAACAAAGGGATAAGTTTGAAGGACAACGTGTGTCTTTGGGCAGAAGAATTAGTAGAAAGGAAAGGCGGGGGTTTGGCCCTGTATGTCAGGGAGTGTTATGAATGCTTTGAACTAAGTGATGGAGATAATGGGGTCGATTGTTTATGGGTAAGAATCAGGGGCAGGGCTAACAAGGCAGATATCGTAGTAGGAGTCTGTTATAGACCGCGCAACCATGTCCTCGTGGGGGACTTCAATTTGCCAGACATCTGCTGGGAATACAATACAGCAGGGAGGGAACAGTCTAGAAGGTTCCCGGAATGTACTGGGGATAACTTCCTGACACAGCTGGTGAGAGAGCCAACTAGGGAAGGTGCCCTGCTGGATCTGTTGTTTGTAAACAGGGAAGGTCTTGTGGGGGATGTGAAGGTTGGAGGCTGTCTCGGGAACAGTGACCGTGAAATGATAGAGTTTGATTCTGCGAGAAGCAAGGAGGGGGGTCAGCAGAACTGCCACCATGGACTTGCGGAGGGCAGACTTTGTCAACCAGGCTCCTGAAAAGCCCAAAGTCCCCTGGGAGGCAGTCCTCCAGGGCAAAGGAGCCCAGGAAGCCTGGATGTTTTTCAAGAAGGAAGTCTTAAAGGCGCAGGAGCAGGCTGTCCCCATGTGCCAGAAGACAAGCCATCGGGGGAAAAAGACCGGCCTGGCTAAACAGGGAGCTAGTGTTGCAACTTAGGGGAAAAAAAGAGGATCTATGGCCTCTGGAAGGAAGGGCAGGCCACTCAAGAGGACTACAAAGAGGTAGTGAAGCTATGTAGGGAAAAAATCAGGAGGGCCAAAGCCCAGCTGGAACTAAACCTGGCTTCTGTTGTCAAGGACAACAAAAAAAGTTTCTATAAATATATTAGCAATAAAAAGAGGACTAAGGATAATCTCTGTCCTCTAGTAGATGGGGCCGGTAACATAGTGACCAAGGATGAGGAAAAGGCTGAGGTACTTAATGCAGTCTTTGCCTCAGTCTTCAGCAGTAGGACCAGTTGTTCCCTGAGTACCCAGACCCCTGAGCTAGAGGACAGGGATGGGGAGCAGAATGAAGCCCCCGTAATCCAAAGGGAAACGGTGAGGGACCTGCTTCAGCACCTGGAGGTGCACAAATCTATGGGGCCGGATGGCATCCGCCCAGAGGTACTGAAGGAGCTGGCGGAAGTGCTCGCCAGGCCACTTTGCATCATTTATGAGCAGTCCTGGACAACCGGGGAGGTCCCAGCTGACTGGAGGTTAGCAAATGTGACACCCATCCACAAGAAGGGCCGGAAGGAGGATCCGGGGAACTACAGGCCAGTCAGTCTGACCTCGGTGCCTGGGAAGGTCATGGAACAGATCCTCCTCAGTGCCATCACACGGCACATGCAGGAGAACAGGGTGATCAGGCCCAGTCAGCATGGGTTTGTGAAGGGCAGGTCACGCCTATCAAACCTAATATCCTTCTATGATAAGGTGACCCACTTAGTGGATGAGGGAAAAGCTGTGGATGTTATCTACTTGGATTTTTGCAAAGCTTTTGACACCGTTTCCCACAGCATTCTCCTGGAGAAACTGGCTGCTCATGGCTTGGACAGGTGTACTCTTCGCTGGGTAAAAAACTGGCTGGATGGCCGTGCCCAGAGAGTGGTGGTAAATGGAGTTAAATCCAGTTGGTGTCCAGTCACAAGTGGTGTCCCCCAGGGCTCGGTGCTGGGGCCGGTTCTCTTTAATATCTTTATCAATGATCTGGATGAAGGGATCGAATGCACCCTCAGTAAGTTTGCAGATGACACTAAGCTGGGCAGGCGTGTTGATCTGCTTGAGGGGAGGTTGGCACTGCAGAGGGATCTGGACAGGCTGGACCGATGGGCTGAGGCCAATGGTATGAGGTTCAACAAGGCCACGTGCCGGGTCCTGCATTTCGGTCACAACAACCCCATGCAGCGCTACAGGATTGGGGCAGAGTGGCTCGAAAGCAGCCTGGCAGAAAAGGACCTGGGGGTGTTGGTGGACAGCTGGTTGAATACGAGCCAGCAGTGTGCCCAGGTGGCCAAGAAGGCCAACAGCATCCTAGCCTGTATCAGGAATAGTGTGGTGAGCCGGACTAGGGAAGTGATCATCCCCCTGTACTCGGCACTGGTGAGGCCCCACCTCAAGTACCGCATTCAGTTTTGGGCCCCTCGCTACAAGAGGGACATTGAGGTGTTGGAGCGTGTCCAGAGAAGGGCTACAAAGCTGGTGAGGGGTCCGGAGGACAAACTTTATGAAGAACGACTGAGGGCGCTGGGGTTGTTTAGCCTGGAGAAGAGGAGGCTGAGGGGAGACCTTATCACCCTCTACAACTACCTGAAAGGAGGTTGTAGAGAGATGGGGGCTGACCTCTTCTCCCTGGTGACAAGTGATAGGACGAGAGGAAACGGGTTCAAGTTACATCAGGGGAGGTTTAGATTGGATATTAGGAAACATTTTTTCACTGAAAATGTTATTAAACATTGGAATAGGCTGCCCAGGGAGGTGGTGGATTCACCATCCCTGGAGGTGTTTAAAAAAAAAAAAAAAAAAGGGTAGATGTGGTACTTAGGGACATGGTTTAGAAGTGGTTTTTGTCAGGGTAGGTTAATGGTTGGACTCGATGATCTTAAAGGTCCCTTCCAACCTCAGCGATTCTAAGAAATAAAGAAACACTGGTCAGGCTCAGCTCTATGCCTGGTTAAAGCCTACAGCAAATATTTAAATCCCTCACTCAAGCACCCCTGTGCAGAGTTGCACAGAGCTTCCAAAAAGCTCTTTAGCACAGCAAACACCTAGGCAGGCTTCTCCCAGACAATGCGGGGCATGGGAGCATCTCTCCCAGCTCAAGTCTCACTTTCTCCCTCCAATTCTCCCTTTTCACCCCCAAAACCACACCCAACATTTGGCAGCTCATCGCTATTTTGATACCTTCCCATCCTAAGCTTGCTCTGTCTCCCCACAGCAGCAATCTTTATATCATCTTGTGCCCCACCATCTGCACAGCAGCATCTCCCACCCATCACATCTAGCAAGAACCAGGCTCTGCATCACCGCATCTTTCCTCCTGCTGGCGAAGTACCAGCACCCTCATGGAACACTCAAACCCACTCACACATCTCCTCTGGAAACCGATATACACCTCTGAGAAGGGCTCTAGCTGCAGGACACCACCCTCTCAGACTGTCTGTGTTCCACCGATGGCTTCACGGGAAGTTCAACCTCTTCAGCACAGAAACCTCTCCACTTTTTTTATCCCTTCCCCTGAAAGCTGCTATTCACAGCCATTTAAAATTAATGCTAAAGTGGTGCGAAGTCTAAATTGTTCTTACAAATATCTAATCCACTGCTGAAAATAACGAGAGGACACCAACAGGAGGCTGTTTGCGAAGCACATCAGCAGTCCCCAAGCAGGGTCCTGTGGGAACGCAGCCTTTTAGCTTCCATCAATATCTTGCACAACTATTTTTGGCCGTTCACAGTTTTGGTGGGAACAGCTGGCTGTGAGCTGGGATGGGGCCAAGCAGGAGGCGGCTGTGTCCCAGGTGACAGGACACGTGCTGGGGAAGGCAGGAGAACCCAACTAGTCTCAGCTTGCATGACCACCATCCCTGTCCCTCTGCCCATGCTTGGCAAGGGAGCATCATCACAAGCTAATCCTGCTCCTTTTTATTTCCTCCACTCATTTACTCCCACTAGTGCCAGGTTTCCTTCTCATCTAGCTAATTTTTGTGGTCATTTTGGACCCAGAAGCATCCTCAGCCAGCTTCCACAAAGTCTACTTTTATGAGAGGCAGGGAAATGTCTTCTATTTGTGGGGGGAAATGAAGGGAAAAAAGCCTTCTCCGTTGGCAAATACACCCTCCCAAGGCATCCAGCCACCCAGCAAGGACATACTGCAAAGTTATTCTCCAATGTTTTATGCTCTGCCACAGCACAACTGTCCTTGGATCTCTTCCAGGACACCTGAGAATCAGGGAAAGGCGCTGGGAAAGCGAACTCAGTGAATGAATCAGGGGACTGGCAAATTCAAACCCAAAAGGAAAGTAAATCACTGGAGTCCAACCGATGAGCAGCAAGGTCACACTCGCTTCCCTCTGGGTGAGAAAAATAAAAGTCTCCTCTGGAAAAGGACTCCAGTTTTCACCATCCTCGTTGAGATTAGAGAGAAGGCTTCAGACACCAAAACAAACCAACAAGTCAAGACTTCCAAGACATTAATATCATTCCACTTCTATCACTTACTTTCTTTAAAATTCAGATACTTATGACTCTAGACATGGGGAAGAACTAAATACCTAAGGAAATAGTGACACACTGAATTAACCTGCGTTAGCGCAGCTACCAACAATGAAGTTCACACTGGCAGGAGTACAGGTTCCCATTGCCTCTTTTGAAAAAGGAGTTATCCAGTTCAATTAAAAAAAATAAATATTTAACTCTAGCGCTAACAGTGACTACAGAGCCAAGAGGGAAAACAAATTTGTTTCGGAAAGCAAGCAGAAACACAAGCAAGCATTTTCTCTCCCCCGGCTTTTAGAAAGAATTCAGTACATATTCTACCTGGACGCTGTGTAAGCACTCTTCAGCAACAGCTAAAACATCCCTACGTTATCAAGACTGTTTTGATCACAAATCCAAAACATAGCACCATACCAGCTACTGCACAGAAAATTAACTCCATCCCAAGCAAAAACAGTACACAGGACTGACAGGGACAGCCTGGAAAGGGTCTCCCATATGGGATGATAGGTTAAGCCATGAATCAATTGAGCATCCAAGTCTCATCTCTCTCCAGCATCTTTCAAACTGGTAAAGATTATGCAAGAGTGGTTGCACACCACTGGCTTTAGACTGGAAGGACATCACTGTATTGAAGTGCCCTGGGAAAAGCCTTGGCAAAACCCAACTGACAGAGCTTCCAGTTCTTGTTAGCAAAGCACAGGGTTGTCTCCAAGGACCATGGCCCAGAAAAACCCCTTTATCCACCTCTTAGAATCATAGAACAGTTTGGGTTGGAAGGGACCTTTAAAGGCCATCTAGTCCAACCCCCTGCCATGGTCAGGGAGCCCCGTCCAACCTGGTCTGGAATGTTTCCAGGGATGAGGCATCTCACACCTCTCTGGGCAACCTGGGCCAGTGTCTCACCACCCTCATTGTGAAAAATTTCTTCCTTGTTTCTCATCTAAATCTCCCCCCTTTTAGTTTAAAGCCATTGCCCCTTGTCCTAAGGCAAGATGCCTTGCTAAAAAGTCTGTCCCCACCTTTCCTGTAGCCCCCCTTTAATTACTCAAAGACCTTTTTTTTTTTCTATGTCTCTCACCTGCCTCCCTTCCCCCCTTTCTCCAGGTGCAGCTCCAGTTCAGTGCTGGCTGTTTATAGCCCGAAACACATTTTGCAGATGCTCTGCAGTAAAAACCTTTGACACCTATAAAGCATTATAAATCATAGGGCATGTTAATCACCCAGTCTGAGCCCATAATCCTAACTTAGGCACAACAGTCAATGGGTTTTGCAGACTCCCTCCCACAGGCATTTTGCCTACATCAGGACTAAGCCAGAGATTTAGCATTAGTCAAACATCCTCACACCCTGACAGTGTTAGGCTCCACCAGGCAGCAAGTTATCAAACACCGTGGCTTTCCTGGGGTTTCAAGGACTTGGGATTTCCCCATCCTTCAAACAAGCGTTACTTGAAGTAGGAAACATCTTTCAAATGGAGCACGCAGGAGGCCACAGTTCCTGCAGTCAATGGCCAACTATTTGTATGGAAGAATGGCTTTGGAGGAAAAACACAACCCAGACCCATTAAGGCCAAAACCGTATGTATTAAATAGACTGTAATTTATAATGCTGCCCAGCAGCCCACCCTTTTGGTCAAGCATACACGACTAAACCAGATTTCAGGCTTTCTACCTCCATAGTAGGAGATTACCTCTAGATCCATAGTAGGATCTAGAGGTGACCAGCAATGGTCTTCTGCAGGCTCACCCGCCTAAGCAGGCAATGGCTGCCCTATGCCCATCAGCCTTGCCCTATGGCAGGTTCTTCCTAGTTTTTCTAGGATCTGTCTGAGGATGTGAGTCTCAACAATCAGCAGGTTAAGCCCAGTTTCTGAGGCTAGCACACCTCTCTGCTCCTTACCAGTCTACCACGGGACTCCTGCCCAGCCTAAGAGTGGTCTTATTCCTTCATGAAAGCCAAAACACGCCATTCCCGAACAGACCCAGTAAAACTCCTTGCAAAGTCTGGTCTGATGGCACCACGCACAGCAAATGCAATTCCTGCCTGGCTCAGCTGACCACAAACCTGCTTTAGGGAATACACAATGAAGAGACAATGAGATAGAGATGAGAAAATCCACTTTATGACAGCACGATGCTCCATATAAATTCAGTTCAGCCTTGAAGGCTGTCTCTAGTCACACTTCAGTCAAGATCTTCTTTGGCAGATAGCCTTTGGAAAACTTGGGAGAAATCCTGCTTTTTCATTTTGCCCACCGTGGAAGGAAATTTCCACCACTGTTGAAGCACTGAATGTGTTTCAGCATTCAAATGTCACTGAGCAAGGCAACACTTGAATGGCACCCATGCTCCTGGGAGATCCACCTGCAACCCCAGACACAAGGAGAGGTCTGCGCTTCTCCCTGACTCCCAGAGCCCAGGAAAAACAGATTTCATGAGGGAGCAAGGCTGCAAACACAGACAGCACAACTCCTGCAAGGCGGTGCAACCACAATGATGACAAACTAGAGGAAGCTCAGCAAAACCTGCCCCAGGAGCCGGAGGCTGGGGAGGGTGAGTTGTCCATGTGCAGCTACAAGGACCTCAAACCGCTGCCCAATCATCCACCCTGTGTCGCCTCACAGCCTCCTGGTAAAATGAAGGGGTCAAAGGTATGTTTAAAGTGATGTGTAAAGCCCTGAAAACAGGGCAGATTTTCTTTCAATTCCAAGCATTGGGGTAATCTAAAAAAAAAAAAAAAAGGAAAAAAATCAATATTTAATCCAATGATTGGATTTTCCTGCGTTTAGTCCATCACTCCAACATAATAAGACACATATCCCTTCATGGGGATTCAGCTCAGAATCACTGGTGACGTCCAACGTACAGCATCCAATGCCTTAGTGCCCAACCTCAAACCGAACAGGCCTGAAAGAGCCTCTTTCCATCAAAACCACCCGTGTCCTCAGGACTGCGGCCATGAACACCAACAAATGGAAACCGCAAATTCACCCATCCCCTAATAGCGGTTTTCAGCAGATCAAGCAATTTCTGTGACCAGTGACCTTTGGCCGTCTGGGGATTAGCACTGAAGACCCAGCAAAGTCCCAGCTCCAAAGCCTATATTCACACAGCTACATTACACCAACGTGGCTTAGATCATCTGTTCAGACCGTTTAACAGCTCTTGCCACGTGGGAATTACAAGGGTATTTCACTATAAAGTGAATTAATACACGTATCAGACACAGCACAGCAATCCATTATGTCGACAGATCACAGCTCCTCATTTGTCTTTCCACAAAAGGACCCAAAAAAAAAAAGCCATCAGAAGCCTCAGTTCAAGGCCATGTGATGTTTTTAACCAGATGGACCATTTTGAATCATTCACATTTCACTTTAAGGGAAAAAAAAAAATTAAACAGCAAACGCCCAATTCATTAGGAAGAGTTTGGTATCTCATTTGTACTCGCTTGCAGCTACACAAGCAGGAACAGACACTTTAAAGGCAGGGAGAGGCATTACAATCATTAGATATTCCCCCCATATCGACACAGTTCAGACACTTTGCATTTATTTAAACAGAGGATTAAGAGATTTGTGATGTAAAAAAACCAGCTCCGAAAGAAGAGCGGCGGTGCAGCTCCTCCAATGATGCTGCTGCTTTCCAGTGAGCATCTTCAGCTGCCCCATGGGCGACCACAAACCCACTGCCTTCACCTCTCATCCCACATGCCAACCAGGGCATCTGCACGAAGCATTTAGTTAAATCATAAGGGAGGATTTGGTTTCTAATCTCCATCACAGCAGCTCTCCAATGTTTTTCCTGCTAAGCGAGCACTGCTGATGTTGAAGTGATGCTGCTTGCAGAAAGGACACGGGAGATGCCTCTGGCTCCAGGCATTTCTGTGTTTCTCTACTGCTCTTGCACATGTTTTTCTTTTTTTTTTGTTTGTTTGTGTGTGTATGGTTGGACTCTACCTCAAAGGTCCTTTCCAACCATGAAGATTCTATGATTCTATGTCCCCATCTCTTTGCTGTGACCACAACACTCTTGTATGAGAGCACATTTTGATAGCTCAGCAACAGCCAGCGCATGCCATAATGCACAGGATTTATAAGGTAGCAATTGTGCTGGTGTTGTCACCCCTCTATAACACAGCAGCAGTATTTGTGAGCAGAAATTGGAGGTAGCTGTGCTCCTGGCTGGGTCGCTTTAACTGCTCTGCGCAGTGAACACTTCTCAGGTGGTAGGAAGGGGTAGAGGGATGCATCAGCTAAAGTAACTCCTGCCTTAAACACCCCTGTAGCTGGCCAATGGACCAAGAGCACCTTTGCATTATAGAATCATAGAATCATTTAGGTTGGAAAAGACCCTTCAGATCATCCAGTCTCCAACCATTCACCTAGTACTGCCAAGTCCACCACTATGATTAGGGGACTGGAACACCTCTCTTATGAAGAAAGGCTGAGGGATTTGGGTCTCTTCAGTCTGGATAAGAGACGACTGAGGGGGGATCTTATCAACGCTTATAAATACTGAAAGGGGGGGTGTCAGGAGGATGGGGCCAGGCTCTTCTCAGTGGTGCCCAGTGACAGGACAAGAGGTAATGGGCACAAACTTGAACATAGGAAGTTCCACCTCAACATGAGGAGGAACTTCTTTCCTGTGAGGGTGGCAGAGCCCTGGCACAGGCTGCCCAGAGAGGTGGTGGAGTCTCTGTCTCTGGAGACATTCCAAAACCGCCTGGACGCGTTCCTGTGTGACCTGCTCTGGCAGGGGGTTGGACTGGATGATCTCCAGAGGTCCCTTCCAACCCCTATCATTCTGTGATTCTGTAAACCATGTCCCTCAGCACCATGTCTACCCATCTCTTAAATACCTCCAGGGATGGTGACTCCACCGCTTCCCTGGGCAGCCTGTTCCAAGGCTTAACAACCCTTTCTGTGAAGAAAATTTTTCCTAACGTCCAATCTGAACCTCCTCTGGCGCAACTTGAGGCCATTATATTTCTCCATCAGCTTCTATCTACTTCATCCGTTACACAGAGTTTTAAGTGATTTTAGGAAGGGACTATCTTTTTGCCATGTATGTATAATGTTCAAAGTATAGTGCAGTCCTACCCCATGAGTAAAGCCTTAAAGTTCTTTAGTAATACCAATAAAAGATACAAACCAAGTTTTACAAACAGATCATGTATCCAGATTTAAAAAAAAAAAATGTTGCTCTGTAGAGCAAACGTGTTCAGTAAGTCTTGCACTGCAGTATCCCAGATGGGACACGCTGCATCAGGAGGCAATAGATCCAGGGAGCCTTTTCTTCTCCAAGTACCAAAGCCTGGATGATTGTCATGGAAACACTGGCACAGTCATAGACATCCAAGGGGGAAATTCGGAGAGAGAGAAAACTCAAGGAAAATGATCCAGGTGAACATCTCAGTGTAAAGCAGAGCACCTGAGGTCATTTTTGGCTGCTGTTTTGGCAGCAGCCACAATTTCCATGTCTCAGCTCGGTTTTCCCAGCACAGGGCACAACGCAACGGGCTGCAGCTTCCTCCCATCTCTTCCATCAGCCATCCCTGGAAACCCTCAAACTCTGTCACCGTCTCTCTCTGGAGAAGCTCATTCCACTAACAGGCCAGAAACTGGTGCCCTCACAGCCAACTATCTGAGCCTTTAAAGTTTCCTCCTTCAGCAGTGCTTATCTTCAAGAGCTTCAAGGCATCAACCGTATCTGCTCCTAGTCTTCCTTCTTCCCCAAGTTGAACACAGCAAGTTTGAAGTTATCGCTTTCCAAATACATTCTAGGAAAGGCTTGGCTAAACCCCCCGATAACATGTAATGGATTTCCTGGGAAGCACAGCCAGCCTAGTATTCTGTCTGGAAAACAAAGATAAAAGGGGGGAAAAAAAAAACCAACAACAACAAAAAAACCCACAAGAGCCATCTCCTCTGACTGCTGCTGGAGTAAGGACAAGAAAAACAGAGATTTCTTGAATATCATGAACAGGAGAAGCCCAGCTTTGTCCTGGCTTGTCTAGGGATCTTTAAAGGGTTTGAAGGTCCCTTTTATCCCTATATTCTTCCCTAACTTTAAGGTGTTGATCCCATCTTTCTTCCCCCATCCCCTCCTGAACAGCCTAAAGCCTCTTTCCTGCACAGACAGCACTTGGCCATCAGTCCTGAGGTCTACTTGCCTACACAGACTGCAGACACACTAGTTACTCAGCCCTGACTTAATTCAAGGTTGGTTTCCACTGCAACCCAGGATGAAAACCCAGAAACGTGGGTGGTAAACGTCCATCCCCACAATCTTCTTTCAGTTTGCTATTTTGTGGGCTTGGAGTTTCACCAGCCACTTGGGGGCTTTCTAGTGTATCTTAAGTGGGTTTCTTTATGCAAAAAACCTACTGACATTCAGTATTACTGAGCTCACCGTCCCCAATTACACTTTAAGGCAAGAAGCTACTGTGTGCATTGTCAAGGAGAACAGGAGAAGCAGCATCTGCTATATCTGAAAAGGTCCAAGAGCAAACAGGAGGAAGGAGGGATAGGATGAGCTCCCAGCAGCGTAATTTTTCACCCAGATAATTAGTACAATGCATAAAGAAAAAACAGTTGAAGGGAGCACATCTGGCAGCTATAACAAGGAAATGCCACAAACGGAATAAAACCCCGGAGGGCCATAATGTTGGAAAAGTCACAAAGCACCTTTGTGTATCCAAGGGGGGCTGGCCTGGCCGTTTATCACAGGGAGCTCATGCATGGATCGTTTCAAGGTTTCTAAATAAAGTAGTAATGACAAAGTATTAGAAATTCAGTAAGCCATCACTATAGGAGCTAATCAATCACCTATAAAAAGGTCAGCCCTGCTCAGGGGCCATTTATAACATTACCCAGAGCCTGAATTTTCAGGCAGACAAGTTAAAGCTGCAGAGAACATAACTGTGACCCACCAAGATAGCCGTGATTCCTGGTGGCATCGGCCACAATGTCACACGAGATCCTGTTCCTAGTTTGAACCTACAGGCAGCAGCCGGTGCCATCAGGAAGCCCCTGAGTTAATTCACAGGCGCCAGGGAGAAGTGTCCATGTTAGGATGATTCCTGGGATTCAAAATTCATCAATGGTGGCCACGACCAAGTCATCTCACAACAGCTTGACTTCCATGCCTCAGTTTACCCAATTAGAAAAAAAAAAACAAACAGAAACCAAACCAACACGCTGGCAGAGGGATTTATGCCACTTCACACACTAAATATAGGGGGTTGCGTCGATTACAGGTTTTGGTATTTTGCCTGAATATTAGCAATTCCATTTATCAACACTGGAACATGGTACTGGGGAGGGAGGGAAGGGAGGTACCTGGAGAGCGCCGAGCAAGAACTGGTTGGCTTGGGAAATTCTGAGTTCCCTCCCACTTCAGCATGCCCATCTGTTGCAGAGGCCTCCGGTCAGGAAGGTTGAGGCACGCTGCCAAGCCCTGTGAAGCTTTTATTGCACTAAATCACAGCAGCCCCAGGAAGGTGTTCATAACACTTCTCGGCATTTTCCCCAGCAAAGGTATAAAAGCCTGTTTGTCAAGAGGGATGGCGAAGGAAGCAACACCCCTGGCCCAAGGTGCTGCCAAGGAGCCTGTAATATCCAACTAGCACTGCCCTTTCATTGAGCAAGTACCAAAGAGTCTCAAACTGTGATCCATCAGTGCATAACACGGCAGCTCCTGAACTCCACGAACTATGGAGCATCTGCTGCTGCGTTCAGAAGAGCTGATGCACTACAGGGCTTTGCTCCGGGCTTGACAGCTCTTCAATGATGAGAGCAGCAAGCCCACAAAGCAACAGCAATGAGGAAACATCTCTGCCACAATTACTGAATGTTACTGTCAGAAGAGGATGAAGGCAGAAAGGGAAAGGTTGCAGCAGGGACTGATAGGACCAGAGGAGCCATGTACCAGGTGGGGAGATAACCTGCCAGGACACATGTTCAGGGAGGGGACAACTGAAAAAAAAAAAGCAAGGACACTTGCTGGCACATAGAAACAGAGTCTAAACACAGCAGTAGGGAAATGCGACCCAACAGCAGTGCTGGAAGCAAGGGCTTCAGGACTAGCTCTCCCAACACCAGCAGCTGGTGGGTACAAGCAACCAGCATTTCCAGCTCTTGGACCAGATCCCTGTGGTGCTTCCATCAGAAGCTAGCAGGGATCTCTGAGAATGGAAGGGGGTAATGCCTTGCATGTACAAAAATGAGCTTTAAAAATATCAGAGAATGGGTTAGGTGGGAAGGGACCTTAAAGATCATCTAATTCCACCCCCCTGCCCTGGGCAGGGACACCTCCCACCAGGCCAGGCTGCTCCAAGCCCCGTCCAACCTGGCCTTGAACCCCTCCAGGGATGGGGCAGCCACAGCTTCTCTGGGCAACCTGGGCCAGTGTGTCATCACCCTCACAGCAAAGAATTTCTTCCCAATAACTATCTAAACCTCTCCTCTTCCAGTTTGAAGCCATTACCCCTCGTCCTATCCCTACAAGTCCTTGTAAAAAGTCCCCCTTCCAGCTTTCCTGTAGACCTCCCCGGAGCCTTCTCTTCTCCAGGCTGAACCCCTGCAACTCTCTCACAGCCTGTCCTCACAGCAGAGGGGCTCCAGCTCTCGCAGCATCTCCATGCCCCTTATATGAGATTTCTGGGAGGCACAGGGGGTTAACGCAGGCGATGTTCATATATGTATCAGCCCTAAAAAGCCACACTGAAAAATGGTAAGAGGGATTTTTTTTTTTAGGCTGGATTCTGACCAAGTTGTGTTTTTAAGGACAACAAAACATTGTTATACCCATAATCCAACCTCGCAAACCCGTGTTTCATTGACCATCAGTCCTGACCACCTCCAAAGCTTTCAAAGGAATCCAGTCCTGAGCTTGGATGTGCATCTCATTAGCTCCAGTTTCACTCTCTTTCCAAGGTTCTTAACAAGGATGTGGTTTAGTAGATGCTCAGGTTCACACCTGTGGGATTAGAGTGTTCAGAAAGCAGTGGGATTTCTGTACGTACGAGATTTCATGACTAATACTGCTCCTCTCACTCACAACATGTGGGGGAGTTTACAAAAGAAATGGCGGGGGGGGCAGGGGGGGAAGAGAAGCACACCATTCACAGAAAGCTCATGAAGAGACCTCCTTGTAGATGTTGCAGATGACCCTGAACAGCAGAAAAATCACCAGGATCTTGCAATTTCAGTCACCTGAGACCTAAAGCTGCCAATTTTGGGTTCATTCCCAGGTGACGATGGCCCTTCCTACTGTATGTAACCAAACCAGCCACCTATCCTTGCCTATTCTCGGCAATTTTCTAGGGGAAAAGATAGTTTTGTAAACATGGTAAGCTTCCAAGGAAAATGGGGGAGACAAGACAAGTTCCCACTTACATTTTGTCTGCCTCAATTTGTATCTCGGAAGCGCTCATGGTTGGGAAGTACAGCATCAGCCGTGCCTGCTGCTAAGCAGAGAAGCCAAAGCCATTTGCAAATGGAGACAGTATTTTATCCTATTTGACAGGGAACTAAATAAGATAAAGAAAATAAAGATCCCCAAAATTGTTCAATACACAGTAACTGGAGAGAAAAAAAAAAAAACACAACCAAAAAGACACAGCACCAGCTAATAACAGTGGCTTCTTCTCTTTGATGAATAGGTTAAAAAAAAATTTCATTGCAATTTTCTTCTGCAGAATATCTCTTCCCCCACTCCCACCTAGGATGATTTCCCAGGTGTGATATTTGCTGTGTACAGACAACGTGGGTTTGGAAGCAATAAAAAAAAAACAAACCTGAACAAAGCCAGTTGATAGATTTAACTTCATGTTTATACATTGCAACCCATCAACATCTCCCAGGTGGGTACTGATCCTGCAACATCCCTGGGTGGATTTTAAAAGATGCTGCAGCCTGGACTCTACCCCTGGAGCAAGAGTTATTCTGGTGTTGTAATACCCAACAGCAGTTCATTTCGGGTGAAGCGCGCAAGCTGTGCGCAGAGCGCTGTGTTTACACACTGCAATTAGCAGTGCCACGCTCCCTCTGTTTAATTGCTGGCAATCCATCAACAGGATCACGGTATCTGGGAGCTACCTCGCAAGCTGCCACCTGAACTTCAGCCCTTTAAAAGCACATATGGCAGCTCCAAGCCAAAGCTTATTTACCCACAGTTTCTGTGTTCAGGCCGATGGAGCCCAGTTCAGATAATACACTGACTTCATAAGAACTTCCTTGGTTGAATACCTGATGAACAAGCTGTAGTTAGATCAGAAATTGCTTCCTCACACCAGCTACAGAGATTATAATGGTCTGGATCCCAGCAAGACCATTTTTTCCCTCTTTTATATGCCTTTCATCTTAAAAAAAAAAAAGAAACAAATTAAAATTTAAAAAATGTGAAAGGGGATCCTGCCGTGAAAGCTGAAGGCGCACAACAGAAAAAGGAATTTTGCAGCTGTTCAAAATTTAACAAGGACACCAAGTGTGCAGGTTGGGTACCTTCAGCCCCCCTCCTCCATTCTCAAAAGGTCAGAGGAAAGCAAGAGATAATTACAATTCTAGCAAGCAGTCTCCCAAAAAACTTGAACTGGAGCTTACAATTAAAATTCTCATTTTCATGTAAATTTTTAATGTGTAGTAGAAAGCTTGCTCTGCATACATTTGGGGGAAAAGGAGAGGAATCATTAAAACTCCGGCTGTCGAGCTGCAGCACAATTCAGAAAACAAACATCCACAGTCATTGGCAAAAGATTTCAAGGACACAAGGTGGGGTCATAACCCAAATTTAGTTGAAGGCCTTTTATTCTAGAAAGTTTGGTCATTTAAAAAGAAAGCAGATAACCACGCTGTAGCCTACACTAAAAGTTGGTCTTTGAATACGCGCCTCCTTTCTAATAATTACAGAGTATAAACATAATATGTACATACCCTATTCCTTCCTTCCCAGGCAGCTCTAGATTGCTGCAAGACTTAAGACCTCTCAAGTATGCCATATTTTATACAAACCATGCTCAAAAAACATGTATTATGCTACAATTAGCTCTACTCTGGGCTTACAGTGGCTGAGTTACTGTAGGGTCAGATAGAGAGCAATACAATAGCTATTATCATCAATATACCACTGCCTTTGTGTAAAGCAAAGGGACACCCAAGTTTAGTACAATACTTTCCTGGCTAATCCCTCACAGATACACCTACATATTGTGGAGCAGTTGATACTCTGGAAGGACAGGATGCCATCCAACTACAGGCCAGTCAGCCTCACCTCCATCCCTGGAAAGATGATGGAACAGCTCGTTCTGGGCATCATCTCAAGGCATGTGGAGAAAAAGAAAGCTATCAGAAGTACTCAACATGGATTCACCAAGGGGAAATATGTCTGACTAATCTGATAGCCTTCTGTGATGGCATGACTGGATGGATAGATGAGGGGAGGGCAGTAGATGTGGTCTACCTTGACTTCAGCAAGGCGTTGGACACCGTCTCCCACAGCATCCTCATAGGGAAGCTTAGGAAGAGTGGGCTTGATGAATGGACAGTAAGGTGGATAGATAACTGGTTGAATGACAGAGCTCAGAGGGCAGTGATTAGGGGCACAGAGTCTAGTTGGAGGTCAGTGACAAGTGGTGTTCCCCAGGGGTCAGTACTGGGTCCAGTCCTCTTCAATATATTCATCAATGACCTGGATGAAGGGATAGAGTGCACCCTCAGCAAGTTTGCTGATGACACAAAGCTGCAGGGGGTGGCTGACACACCAGAAGGCTGTGCCGCCATACAGAGAGACCCGGACAGGTTGGAGGTCTGCACAAAGAGGAACCTTATGAAATTCAATAGGGGCAAGCGTAGGGTGCTGCACCTGGGGAGGAATAACCCCCTGCACCAGGACAGGTTGGGGCTGACCTGCTGGAGAGCAGCTCTGCAGAGAGAGACCTGGGAGTCCTGGTGGGCAACAGGATGACCATGAGCCAGCAATGTGCCCTCGTGGCCAAGAAGGCCAATGTCATCCTGCAGTGCATCAAGAGTGTGGCCAGCAGGAAGAAGGAGGTCATCCTCCCCCTCTGCTCTGCCCTGGGGTGGCCACAGCTGGAGCACTGGGTCCAGTTCTGGGCTCCCCAGTTCCAGAAGGACAGGGAACTGCTGGAGAGGGGACAGCAAAGGGCTGCAAAGATGCTGAGGGGACCGGAACACATCTCTGATGGAGAAAGGCTGAGGGATTTGGGTCTCTTCAGTCTGGAAAAAAGACGGCTGAGGGGGGATCTCATCAACACTTGTAAATACTGAAAGGGGGGGTGTCAGGAGGATGGGGCCAGGCTCTTCTCAGTGGTGCCCAGAGACAGGACAAGGGGTAACGGGCACAAACTTGAGCATAGGAAGTTCCATCTCAACACGAGGAGGAACTTCTTTCCTGTGAGGGTGGCAGAGCCCTGGCACAGGCTGCCCAGAGAGGTGGTGGAGTCTCCATCTCTGGAGACATTCCAAACACACCTGGACACGTTCCTGTGCAACCTGCTCTGGGTGACCCTGCTCTGGCACAGGGGGGTTGGACTAGATGATCTCCACAGGTCCCTTCCAACCCTATGATTCTATGATCCAGAGGGGCCTGGACAAGCTTGAAAGGCAGGCCAATGTGAATCTCATTAAGTTCAACCAGGCTGAGTGCAAGGTCCTGCACCTGGGTCAGCACAATCCCAGGCACAAACCCAGGCTGGGCAAAGAACGGATGGAGAGCAGCCCTGAGGAGAAGGACTTGGGGGTGTTGGCGGATGAGAAGCTGCGCTTCATCCCCAGCAGCGTGGGCAGCAGGGCGAGGGGGGGGATTCTGCCCCTCTGCTCCACTCGGGGGAGACCCCCCTGCAGTGCTGCCTCCAGCTCTGGGGCCTCAGCACAGGAGAGACACGGAGCTGTTGGAGCGGGGCCAGAGGAGGCCCCGGAGATGCTGGGAGGGCTGGAGCCCCTCTGCTGGGAGGACAGGCTGAGAGAGCTGGGGGGGTTCAGCCTGGAGAAGAGAAGGCTCCGCGGAGACCCTCCAGTCCCTCAAGGGGCTCCAGCAAAGCTGGGGAGGGACTCTGGATCAGGGAGGGGAGCCATAAGATGAGGGGTAATGGATTCAAACTGGAAAGTGGTAGGTTTAGATTGGATATTAGGAAGACATTCTTGGCTGTGAGGGTGGTGGGCCCCTGGCCCAGGTTGCCCAGAGAAGCTGTGGATGCCCCATCCCTGGAGGGGTTCAAGGCCAGGTTGGACGGGGCTTGGAGCAACCTGGGCTGGTGGGAGGTGTCCCTGCCCAGGGCAGGGGGTTGGAACTGGATGATCTTTAAGGTCCCTTCCAACCCAAACCATTCTATTACACTGTTGAGGTATTCCAGCACAATCACAGGAGACAGTTATCAAATGTCAAACTTTCTAACCCCATCTAATACCTTTAGATCTTGGCAAGTTTTCCCACCCACACTGAAAGCCTCCTCAGGCAGAGTGGAGATCACTAAACCCCAGTGCTGGGAAATACCCTGTGCGTTGGGGTAAGTCCATCCCTGCTTCAGAGCTTCACTCAACTGCAGAGATTGGAGTTTGCCGTACAAACAGTCCTGAATTTGAGTGATACCATGAAATGCTCTTCCACCCAATACGGAGAGGCGAATGGTTTGCAGCCTGTGGAAGTTACCTGCTTGCTCAAGCAGCCAAGGACTATTTGGCAACTAAAGAGGTTTCTCACTCATCTCTTACACATATCCTTGAGTTCCCACCCATTCTCTGCAGCATTCAAGCACATGCAAATAGACCTGTCCAACAGAGGACAATTAGCCTTCATTTGCATTTTCCCCTCCAAGTACAGTGCTACAATCGCTCATTCCAGCAGTAACACCTGCAAGGCACTTTGACAGCAAGATGGGAACAGATTCTTCATACCTTGGTTTTGCATAGCCTGTAGCTAATTTTAGACTTTCTCCTTTTTCTCCCGCAACAGCGACATTATCACCATTTCTCTATTCAACAAAATGCAAGTTGAGGCCTCATACAGACCTTAATAAGAATGACTCAGAGACAGGACATATTTTTAAGCCTAGCTCAGGTACTTTAAACACAACAAATTCCTTTCTAGAACAAGAAAAACAACTGAAATTCCAAGTAGAATTGGAAGGCTGCCACTGATGTTTTTTGGTAAAATAAATCAGTGCAAGCACGGCCAGATTTCACTGAAAAAAATTAAGTCAATGGCAGTTTTTCTATGGATTCTTAGCTAAGCAGCAAAATGTTCTGGTTCACATGGCATATGGAATAAGGCATTTTGAATATTGAAGTTAGTACATGCACACGTGCCAAGACATTACGTCCCACTGTTTTCCTGACAAAGTCTTAAAAACCCAAGTACACCCTCCACTACGGATGTGCCCGGGTATTCGCTCAAAGGAAACTTCTGCTGGCTCAGAAGCGGTCACTCCGACTAAGCTGGCCAGACTGAATGAGGAGGAAAAACAGCACCAACATTTCTACTTTGCAAAAGGAAATTTGTTTTACGCTGCACAAACGCAAGCCATGACTTTTCAATTCCCGTGGGAGCTGCCGGCCAAGCTGCACCACCAACAATCGATGCAATTCAGAACCAGGAGCGGTTTTGGCACAGGATCTGCCACCCAGAAGTGTTTTCTCCTTAACAGCCTCTTTTCCAGAGGAGAAGCACTCCGCAGCCAGGAACATCCCTGGTTATAGACTTAAAAAACAAAACAGAGCTGCTAACAGTCACCGGAGCAAAACTAAGCCCTCAAAAAAAAAAAAAATCAGTGAAAGCATCTCCCGGGATCATTGCCAGGAGAAGTGAGATTTAAGTTGTGTGGGGTTTTTTTATTTCTTTAAGTAGTAAGCACACTAGAAAAAAACCCAGACAGCTTGAAAGCACAGAAGAACTGTAATACACAACAACCATTACCCAGAAGATGCAATAGGGCAGAGCTTTGACAGCAGTGTTTTCACATTTCTTGCTATAAACACATCGGGTCTCCCGAGACCCCATCTCACCGCCCCAAACAACAGGGAAGGCACGAGTCCAGACCCACTGCCTGGATTCCCTCTGCCAGAGCTCTTAAAAACTGCATTTATCCAGGGAAAGGAAAAGTCACCTCTAACAGCTCCTCCATTTATCCCCAGCTAGTTCTCACCTCCTGCTGCCTTTCCCCACCTATGAACTTATTTTTACATGCACAGAAGCTAGAGACTACACAGAAATACAGTTCCTACTGTATTTCAGCCAAAGAAACACAAGCCCACCAATATGACACAAAGCAAGGAGCAAAACAGAAGTCCCCCCAGTATCAAAAGGAAAATACGGGCAGATTTGGCCAAATCCATACCACTCAATCCCTTTGG
Source organism: Chroicocephalus ridibundus (assembly GCF_963924245.1). Classification (NCBI taxonomy): domain Eukaryota; kingdom Metazoa; phylum Chordata; class Aves; order Charadriiformes; family Laridae; genus Chroicocephalus; species Chroicocephalus ridibundus. The sequence continues at coordinate 8,213,984 of NC_086284.1, forward strand.
AGCACCATGACCAGCTAACCATGCCCATCTGCTGCATCAACCACATGGTGAGAACTTCTCACAGACCTCCAAGCCATGGGACCAGTGGTTTCCATGGTCTACCCAAGCCAACAACAACAACAAAAAAAATAATCAAATATCCAGCACTTTCAACCAAGACTCACACTCATCTGCAAGCCAAACGTCATCAGGAAGAAGTGATGCGGTCAACTACCCACCTTGGTGGTGTCATCATGTGACCGCTGGTACCGTTTCCAGCGGCAGCCGTAGATCCCCGTCAGACAGGACAAACATAGCTGTGGCTCGTAGTACTGCAGCGGTTGGTGTTTAACCATGCTCCTTCCAGCCCCTCAGGAGCGAGGTATCAGAAATCCATCAGGTCCTGGGAGAACCCTTCAGCAAGAGAAGAAAAGAAAGAGGGGGGAGGGAAAAAAAATTAAAAATGCCAAGCAATATTTCAATACATTAACAAGCAATTTAATAATTAACCATGTCCTCTGGCTATTGAGGGGAGGAATGATAATCAGATCTATTCCCAGCCCTGCCAACATCTCCGGCTTGTTACTCAACGAGACCGAGAAGTTTAATTAGTTTGCAAGTTTTATTTCCTTGTGCAGTTTCTCCCACACCACTAAAAGCAAATGTGTTCATAGGAGTTATCAGGAGGAAAAGCCACACAAGGGCAAGAGCAGTAGCAGATTATTTGGAGCCCAGATGATTAGATTTTTATGAACGATTGAAATGTAAAGAACCATTGCTTCTGCAAGCACAACCTTAAAATTGATTCAGAGACCTCTGCAAAGTTGAAACCCAGCCAAGCTAAATCAGTTTATCTTGAGCATCCTATGGAGCCAGCAAACCAGCCCCAGACGAGGAGCTAACACTTCTGCGCATGCTGGAAGACGCAGATATTACCCTCTCCCTTTCTATGCATCTCAAACAAGTGCTCACAGGGATGCAGAGCTGGCTGCAGCCTTCACCGAGGAGAAAGGTCCCCCCCTCCACCTAATATCATTCACTCCCAAAGGACCAGACTGACTCCAATCATAGAATAGAATCATGCAATCAAAGAATGGTTTGGGATGGAAGGGACCACTAAAGACCATCTAGTCCAACCTCCCCTGCCACGAGCAGGGACATCTTCAACTAGATCAGGTCTCTCAGACCCCTGTCCAACCTGGTCTTGATCGATACAACTGCTCTATTTGCCATGTATGGAAACATCATCTTTTCAAAGGAAGGTACTCTGCTCCATCAATTACACGCTTTGTGCGTCATAGGGCTGGGTTTTTTTTAAGCTATGTATATTTAGATGCTCACTTTTGTCTCTGGTGAGATTCATAGCAAGAACAGACGAGTAATTGCACGCTCTTACTAATTCTTAGAGTCAGCGCTTGGGGATGGGAACCTCAAAGCAAGTGTTTGCCAGCCTGGTGGCGTCACGCTACTCTCAGCTGTACTAAACTCCCACCAGGGGGTTTTCCACAGGTTCCCGGTGTACAAGTCTACACCCACAGCCCCACACATGGCTGTTGCGGGGATAGTCAGTGCACGATGAGTGATGCTCAGCAGCAGCTGAACTTGCAGAGTGCTTGGTTACCTTTCCAGGGTGTGCACAGTTGCGTGCGTGGTACGTGGGCAGTAAGGAAATTGCACCCTCTCTAGGGGAAATTTCATTTCCTTATACACAGGATCCCCAGCACTCAGGTCTTGCAAGAAGTTGTAACAGTTATGAGTAGCAACATCCTCACCGGCATCAGCAAAGCGTGACAGGGCTTAAGGAAATAACCTAGCCACCTAAGAGCCTTTCATTGCCACGTCCCATGTAAGGAAGCCTCCAAGAATGGGGTTGACTGTTTTTTCGTTACAGCCGATGCATAAGGGGATGCTGCAGGCATTGCAAACACTGTGGCACCACCTAGAAATGTCAACGAGGACGCAGACAGCTCAACCCTTCCAGCTTCTGTCCTTCTCTGTGTCCATTTACACTCTGTGCTTCACACTGACAGCCTAGGACAGCCCTGATCAGACTTTCTCTAATCAGGACTCAGCATCCCGGAGGCAGACAGATCCTGCCAGTTGTTTGCTGTGGTTTCAAAGCCCACCTGACTGTCACCACGCTGCCTTCAGAGCCCACAACCCATAGGTCCTCTGCCTTCCTCTTATACAGACACCCAAAACAGAGCTTTGTCCTTTCAGCAAACCTCTCTAGCGCTCTGGGCGTCGCGCGAGGCATTGACCCAGGCAGAGGATGTGAGATGTGCAAAACTTGCTTATCAGTTCATAGCTGGCCCGTATCCCCACATGGTTTTGTCCATCCCCTCCGGGAGGACATGCAGGACAGAGGCACAAACACATCCAGTCTGAAACGAGAGCTGGTCACGTCACCCTGCGCTCTCCCGGCTCATCTGCCCCCAAGCGCTGCTGTACCACCTTCCATGGCCTCGTGCTCGAGGTCACCTCCCTGCCTGCGTTTCATCTCTTCTCCTGCTATTTATAAAGCTCAGCATTATTAGTCACAGCACAAGTTGCCTCCTATCTTCAGCTTTTGCCTGCTTCAAAAGCATCCCTACAAAATGAGTTTCCCGGTCTGCCCTCCCCGTGAGCCAGCAGCACACTGTGGGCAGAAACAACTGTCAGTTAGAATAGGACAGAAACGCTGAGGACACGCAAAGTTAGATGCTATTTAAGGGTCTTGGACAAAGCCATAGTTCTTTGCCCTGAAGATCTTAAGCAACGAGTGATGTACGAGATGCTGTGGGCATAAGAGTTACGCACAGCCTATTAACAACTCCATATTACCATCCTGAAAACCTAGCCGGCTACATAACAAGAAATCCTTCAAGAATTAATCTCCAAAGGACAGCATCTCCACCGATTTCCACCTCTTCCCACTTTAGTTATGCAAAGCAAGCAGGCAGACAGACCATCTCTCTCTCTCAAAGCTTTGACCACATTTTTTTTTTTTTTGCTAGCTTACAAGAGTTGCATTGCAAACTCCAACACAAGCGCTACACTCGAGTATTTCATCACTCCACTCTTCTGGGAAGCCCCTAGATGTTCTCCAGTCCAGACACCCGGAGACGCGGTGCTGTACCCCTGCCACACGCATACGGAGTGTCACAGCTGCCAACCCCTGACTTTTCAAATGGAAATCCAATTCATCAGAAGTGGCAGGAGCCTGGGAGCTGCCCTTTGGAAATAATGTAACTTGTTCTATGGATCCATCATTCTGTTAATACAAGTTGAAGCTTATTTATAAGTCCCTGAAACTTCCCAGCACAACTCACAGGAGGCAACCGATAAGGCTGGGAAGGGAATAGGGTGAGTTTGGGCAACCACCACAAATTAGCCCATACATGAAGAGTTTCATCTCAGGACTATCACCAGGATCCCTGATTCAACCTGTTCAAGATCAAAACATCCCTCTCGTGACTGCGTATTCAAAGCTATCAGTTAAAGGCATGAACTTTGCTGCACAACCAGCAATACCAGAGGCAGCAAAGCCTTTTCAAACAGGATTGCTTAAATAAGGTATGAGTGCACTGCAGAGATGGAGAGGAACCAGCAATCAACCCTTCTCCCTGAAGAAAAATCCTACCAGGAACCCCAACAGCCAGGGTAGGTGCAAAAGCTTTGAGTTTATCTTCCAGTTCTGAAGAGCATCTACCAACCTCCCGCACCAGCATGTAATCCAGCATCTCCCAATCTCCTGGCAGAGCCCAGGAGGGACACAGGTGTTTTCAGCACAAAAGGGCAACCCAGAAGCACACCTTCCCACCAACACCATCACCAGCAGGCACTGTTGGAAGGTTTTAAGAGCAGCAGAAGCCACTAAAAGCAACCAAGAGGATAAAAATTACAAGCAAGGGAAAAATACTGGTGAAAAGGCTCCATAAGCCACCAAGCGAAGCTCCCACCGTGGTTCCTCGCTGAACCCCAGAACAGGCAAATGCTATAGGAGCCCACAGATTCAGTCTGCTCTCCATTAAAAGCAGCCAGGAAAAGCACAAAGAGAAGAAATCCAACACGCGTTTTTTTAAAAAGCCATTCCTAAATGCAGTTGGATTGCATGAGGCACAACCTACAAGCCAAAAAATCATTCCCTCTTCTCCATGAACGTCATGGGCAGATGCATAGAAGCCCACAGCAGAAATGCAAACACAAAACACAGCACCCATCCTCCCCACCACGCACACAGACACCTGAGCAGTAACAGGAGACGCAGGAGGAGACTGAAGCACAGCAAGATGCTGCTCGAGAGAAACCCCACTGATACCATCTGTCCAGAGATCCTTGCTTGGCCAAGATCACGGACTAAATACTTACTACTCCTGCTTCCAGAAATGGATTTAATGGAGAGAAGCAGAAAGTCCATACCTTACAATCACTGTTCCCATGACATTTACAGCTTTGCGGTGGAGAAAGCAGGCTATGAATGATTCAAACCTCTGCTGGTTAGCATTACATACAGAAGTGAAAACAGGAAACAAGACAACATACATTAATTATTCAAATTCAGCAACACGCACCAGAAGGGAGGAGGAAATAAAACAGAAAACACAAACCCACACAATCTATCAGCCTTGACTTTAAAGATCCATCATCTGCCAGTGGCTACAAACTTCTTTAAGCAGAACAGAGTTTGCCAGCCAGCTTGCCCAAAAAGCGGGAGCAGGGTAGACTCCATCTGCAAATACAGCAGGAGCATTTTCTGAAGGCTCCAGGATGCCTAATTAGCACACGTTGCATTCCTGAGATACTGGACTGCAGGTATCCGTTACAGCCTGTGACACATTATTCCTTTCCAAACAGCTTTGGAGAAAAAAAAAAAAGGCAAGAGAGAATTCAAATTGAAAGTTTAAAAGGGAAGCTCTCTAGGGAGATTTGGCCTAAAAATTTGGCTTTTTGTCTCTGAGTTAACTCCTCCATCCCTGTTGCCTTAGAGCAATACCTGGAGTGGAGAGGGAACAGAGCGATCAGGACCAATTGTTACACCACCTCTAAAGCTATCATTTTAGCAAAGGGAAGAGCAACAGCACAAGTTCTGAGTAAATAATGTGAATGAAGACACGGAATAGCAGGTTTAGCAGCACCTACCCCTTTCACCCGGCTTGGTACAGTCCCTCCCCTCCCCTCTAATCCCCCCTTGAGATTTTTTTTTTTTTCCTGTTGACCCAGTTTCACACAGGTCACACTGATCTCATTCAGCATCTTGGGACAAAGCTTTTAATAACCCAGAGACAAGCGGCTTACCGCACATCCAGCAACACTACCGACACCACTATTCCAAATACCCGAGTGGTTTAGTCAGGGTGGTTTGGGAGGGAGAGGTAACAGCTATGGGTTCTGCCTGTCTTACTTTGACCTGCTGCCTCCAGCCTTCTTCCAAAGGGCTAGGCTGGTTCAGTACAATAAGTACACGACTCCTTGCTTGAGCCTTCCAAGGGCTCCTAAATTGGATCAGCACATCCAAGAAAGAACCAAAGCGTAGCCAAGGATGCTTTAATGCATGCTTACGACTCCTGAAGTCTACAGAGATGCTGGAGTGCGCAAACCCAAGCACTTGGGGAAGAGGAGACCCATGGTCTTCTACATCTCCATCCATCAAGATACTGCTGGAAAGACCCAGCAAACGGGAAGTGCAGGCTTTCCATGAGGAGGCTCCCATGGTTTCAGAGAGGCAAATTTGTTTGGAGAGCATAGGGGGACAGTAGAGAAATGCAATTGCCGTCACAGCCATACCTCCATGTGCTCCCTCCCTATCTGGAGAGGCCAAAAGGCCATCACAGCAATGGGACACTCAAAAGGCCCAAGCACACAAGGCGCAATCTCCCAAAAATCAGGCCCAAGGAAACTCGCCCTACTTGCAATGCAAATAAATCAAATAAATGCAGAAAATACAGTCTCCAATGCTGTTTGAGATTATTTTTTTTTTTTTTAGCTAACCCATTTTAAGAGAGCTTTGACAGATTCTACCAATTTCCACATTAAAAGAAGTGTTTTTCCTCTCACTGGTGACTCATGGGATCACTGTTTATCAAGAATCTCTGTATAATTTCAACATCTCCATCTCTTATTAAAATTGCTATCAAGCTAGTTACACTTTAAACCTTGTTAAGCAAATAATTACCTATACCGATTTGGTGAGAACATCACTGATAACCAGTTATCCCTATTGATATTCTTGTAAGCTTTCTCATCAATTGTTTCCTTAATTATACTGGAAAATCCTGATTTTCCTTAAATGCTTTCTAAACAATAGAAGTTAAGCTCTTCCAGAGTAAACCCTCCAGCTCTAAGCGCAAAAAAGAAATCCCTTCTATTGCCCAGCCAGGACTGAAACAATTTGAAGCAGTAGAAGGAACTGATCTAAATTCTTGTGACTTTCACAGACTCTTCATGGTTTTCATAGCAATCTTTCGTTTAATATACTGAACTCATCCAAACCAAAGTAATGCAATTTCACTTTCCTCGACTTGGAAGTGGAAGAGGGACAATATCGCCATCTGTTTAATAACAGAACAACTCTTAGAGGGATGTTTGCTACAGCCGTTCCCACAGGAGGAAATCTATATGTACACACATACTGAGCAGCACTTTCCACATTTTGTTGGCCCAGACCCAGAACATCTCAACTTGCAAGATCAAGATTTAATTTCAAGGCAGGAATAGTAAGAGAACACCCCAAAGCCATAAACAGCCTCAACTGCTGAGATGATGCATTTCAGCGGTGGAAGGTGCCCAAATAACGGCTGTGACAACCCTCCTGATTGCTGAAAACCTCCTGATGACCCAGTGGGGTTATTCTTTCCAACAAACACATTGCTCGTGGGTTGGGTTAGAGGTCTCCCACCCACTTTTCCAAGGCTACAAGTGTTGTTTTACATAGATAATGCTGAAGAGTCCCTGCACAAATAAAAGCAGCAGATATGTTAAAATGCTAGTTGCCATCTAAAATGTTTCCCTGGCAAACAACAACAAAAAGATAATCTGAAGCAAAGTGTTCCTTGCCACGTGCACGTGCGTTTCTGCAATTGTGGCAGGAAAGCACACACTGGCAAAACACCTTTGCCCTAAAAGCTACATGCTGCTGCCCCAATGACAGAAAATAGCAGAGGCGGGGGGAGAAACAAAAACAAATAAAAATAATGAAAGAGAGGTCTACAGGCCATGTCTTGATCTATCAGAGAACTCTTACACTGCTGAAGGGGAACATCACTGTCTCCCTGATGCCCAGTGATGCCAAAACCCTGTGACTACATCCTAACCCAGGGCGATAGCCTACAGAGCCACTTTGATTCACAAAGTGGCAAGTGATGACCCAAATAGCCAGGATCTGGCTGACGTGTAGCCCCTATTGGTCTGACCTGTTGTTTATTGTTCTTAAATATTTTTTTTATTTTTTTAAATTAACGCTTTGAAACTAGGGCAGCATGTAGTTTGGGGGTTGTACGCTTCCAGTTAATGAGAATTCAGACTTCAAAAGATAAACACTTCAAAGGGATTACAAAAGAAAAACTTAGACTTTAATCTCCCTAAATAAATAAGCACTGAACGTACTAACGCCCTCTGCACTCTAGCTTCTTAACGTTTTCCACAAACTAAGGGCACACTGGGTGCCTAGCATTTTAAAGAGGTTTGAAGAAGCGGAACAGGACACCGGAAAAACCTGTACAAACTTCTTGCAGAGCAATAACCAAATGCAATCTCTGCTTTCTGCAGAAGCCTTTGCAATAAAGCCTTGCAAGTTGAAGCCTCAGCACAGCTCTGAAGACCCAATATCTGCTGCAAAGCCGTTGAGGAGAAACAGGTTCTCTCCTTCCCCCGGGCTGAGAAACAACCAATGCCAGTTACACAGACCTTTTCAATATTAGTAGGACTGTGCTGCATTTTTGTCTGTGATAGCAGTGGTGGTCACACATTGCCTGACTTCAAGTCGTACCTGCACCAGCACATCACGGCAGAGTCTGTCCCTACCAGCATGTCCTCGAGGAGATGGATCACAGCATGTAGCAAACTTGGTCTTAATAAGAGAATTCCTTGTTTAGTTTGATTTCCACCTAAATAGCAGTTTGCATCTGTATATCCTCTAAAGACAGCAGGAATAAGGTTCTGCAATAACCCCAGGTGCCAACTATGATGTCCAAGACAAAGATGAAGCTACTTTCTTTGCCTTGGCAAAGACCACTAGGGATGGACCAGGCACAAACAATCCAGATCACGATCAGTTCAGATTCCTCTTAGACAGATATGCAGGAATGGAGACCAAGCTGATAACAGATAAGAGTTGACGTGCAAGGAGCCCCATGAGCTGTGCCCACGTGGTTTCTAAGTGACTTTTCACTGGAAACCAGTCCAACAAGCTCACGAGTTCTCCTTCACGCACACAAATTTGGAAAGCCAACAAAAAGTTGGATATCAGCAGAAGAATGGTGAGGACACTTGACACATTCACCTGGGATGCTGTGTTGCCTAGACACATCTCCAGAATCGGAGAAAAAAGACATAATGCAGACCAAAGATTTCTGCACAAAGGAGACTAAAGTCACTTCAGGTATGAACAGGTGATAAATAAGACGTCCAACATCTCCAAGGCTTCCCTAATTATAGAAGTCCAAAGAGTACATGTCGCTTACTTTGATGTTTATTGGTTGATTTTCTAAAGCACAACAGCTCTGAGAGCAGGCTGATGCAGCAGAGACCATCTTTTCAAGCCTCTGCTTCATGGTGAGATCTGAGTGGCCGAAACATGAACCCTGCGAAAGGCTTTTCCTGCCAAGGAGGTAGTTCCTGTGTAATAAACCTCTATGGCTTACCAAGAGAGACCTCAAAACACAGCTTCCCTTTTTCCCTTTTGCCTGTTTGGCTAATATCTCCTCCATGCTACTCATTTTTAAGAAGCCCTGTGAGCCTTATGTCCCACATCTCTGCTATGCTTAAAAATAAATAAATCTAAAAAATCAGGTGGAACCACAAACAGGTTCTGAAGTTGCTAGAAGGAACAGGCAAAATATAGGTGGGACATGAAGACTTTTCATTACGAGAAAACATGGGATACTTTTGGTCCCCCTTGCCAAAGACTTCCTGGCAACCCAAGTATGAGAAGAGTTTGTTCTTCTGGGCGCTGGTGGAAAGAGGGCAGCAACTCATGAATTTTTCACATCTGCAAGTCTAATGAGGTTTTTGGTTTTTAGAAATAGCAAAGAGAAGTTTTAAGCAGCCCAAGAGGTGTAAAACCCCATTCTTCCTGGCAGAGAAAGTCAGCTGTTAGCCACTCCAGAGAGAGATGGCTGGGGACGTGTTGAAAGTACCCAAACAAGCTAGAAAAATGCATTAGGTGACATGGATAGAGCTGATGCCACCTCAGGGTACCTGATGGATCTGTCAAGAGTCTGCTTCCCTCTCTCTGAGTCTATGTCATAAGGGAGGCCCAAGTTGGGGTGCCCACAGGAGGGCATCTTCTGTGCTTGACAAGAGAGGCCAGCAAATGTCAGGCAAGATAAGTTAGTGTTCAGCAGGCACAGAAACATTTATGTTACAGCAATGGAATAATGATGAATTCAGTTGTAAGCAAAGCTGAAAGGGAGTAGAAAGATTGATAAAGGCAGTAACAGCAACACCCTGAATTCCCATGCCAAGGAGTTAATTAGCCCTATACACAATGCTTTCTGGCTCAGAAAATCCAGGAGTCTCAGTCCTGCATCAGGGTCACTGACCACAAGTAGAAATGCAAGCAATTTTATGTGCAGCCCAATCACTGCACAACCTTTACGCTGTGAGAGAATATACCCCAACCCTACTGAGCCAACACTCTTCTAACTACCAAGCTAGAAGCTGTCAGGAAATCAGTGGACTTTAGCAGACACCAAGTTTGTTTCACTGTCCAAGAACAAGCCAACTAGACTTTCCACAAGGGCATTGCCAGTATCGCCTTGAAGGAGCTTCTTGGTGGCATCCAGGAAGACCAAATAAAAAGAGATCACAGTGTGCTTTTTTTTTGTCCCTCAGAAAGATGGGCTTGACACATTGAAAAGTTCAGCCGGGCACCAGGAGGTGCTGATTGGTTAAATCATAAGAGTGGTGAGGACATCCTAGTGCTGCTCATTATGAGGGCTCCAAAACCCTTAGCCAGATAAACCAGAAGATATACCAGTCACTTTGCTACAGTTTTCCTGCATTCAAGCAGTACTCCAGCCAGTGGGGATGGTGGTGTTTGAGAAGAGGGAGGGCAGCATCCAGGAGGCAGTTGGGAGTTTCCACATTACAACAGCCAACCATTAATCCCACTGCCGGTAAACAGTGGAGAGACCGCAGGGAGGAACCTCCAGGTTACAGCCAGCACCAACCAAAGAAGGAGGTTGGATGCAGAGGACTTTTGCTAGGCACAGTCCTAAATGCACACAAATGCACCCCCTGACTTCCCCAGACACATGTAGGCACAGTAACTCCGGTACACGTCTGGTTTCAGGCCATCAGCTCTACCAGGGAGGCAGATGTGCAGATCACACTAAAAGTCAACACAGCACATCTCTTTGGAGCAGCAGTAAGCACTGCCTTGGCACTGTGCCTGGTGGAGTCACCTTGGGACAACATGCCAGAAATATTTAGGTCTGTACAAGAACACAGCAGTTCAACAGTTAAAAAATGCAAAATACCAGCTCAACAGTTAAGCTGGGCTGAGACAACACAAGGACCCAGAGAGCACCAGAAGTGGCCATTGATCTTGGCAGAAGACATAGAAGAGGAGGTATCTGAGCCACAACACCAAACAGACACGGCAGGAAAGCTCTGGGATCTCTGGTTCAAGAAGGACAGGGAACTGCTGGAGAGGGGACAGCAAAGGGCTACAGAGATGCTGAGGGGACTGGAACACCTCCCTTATGAAGAAAGGCTGAAGGACTTGGGTCTTTTCAGTCTGGAAAAATCTGGGGGAATCTTATCAATGCTTATAAATACTTAAAGGGTGGGTGTCAGGAGGATGGGGCCAGGCTCTTTTCTGTGGTGCCCAGAGACAGGACAAGGGAGAAAAACATGAACACAGGAAGTTCCGCCTAAACATGAGGAGGAACTTCTTTCCTGTGAGGGTGGCAGAGCCCTGGCACAGGCTGCCCAGAGAGGTGGTGGAGTCTCCGTCTCTGGAGACATTCCAAACCCGCCTGGACGCGTTCCTGTGCCACCTGCTCTGGGTGACCCTGCTCTGGCAGGGGGTTGGACTGGATGGTCTCCAGAGGTCCCTTCCAACTCCTATCATCCTGGGATTCTGTGAAAGCACTGAATAGATCTGGGAGAAGCTGGAAGGGGAGGGAGGCTGTGTCTTGAATAGGACACCCCATGTTCAACCTGGGCACAAAGACAGCCAAGGTGAGAGAAGAGAGGAAGAGCCATCAGTGGAAGAAGACAAGAAGACCCAGGAAAGTACAGCTAGATGTCGAAGAAAATTATGAAGGGGCTCAAGCACAGACAAGGAATTAAAATATATTTAAGAAATTAAAACAATGGCATAATATTTTTTCTCTCCACAGACTCCAAGAGTTTTGCCATCTTAACTAAGCTGCAAACCAAAAGTTTATACCAAGCCTTATCCATTTCTCAGCATGTGTTTTTGCTGAGGAATTAAGTGGAAACAGAACTGGTTTTGAGCATGCACACCCTGACAAGCAGTTTCCTTTACAGACAAGCTTTTCTCCCCCCTCCCTGATTACCCTTTCCTACACACACCCCTGAAGAGTTTGCCATAATCACAAGTGTGTTGCATTAGCTGGCCCTCCAAGGGCCAGTTTAATCTTCTCTGGAAGGTGTTAGCAGCTAAAGGAGCAGCCTGTCCAACACATTGCTGTAGAGGGCTTGTCATCTGCTTTCCTTAAGACACATCCCCTGCTGCACTGCTGAAAATTTGGTTCAAGCCAGTAGGAGAAGAAGAGAACTGCACGAACCATGCCAATAGCACTCATCTGAGAATGAGCAGAATTCCTCCACACCCACTGCACACACTTTAATTGAAACAGTAAGGGGAAAAAAAAAAAGAAACCCAGCAAGATTCATTTTACAATCAATACTCTGCACGTCTGCTGTGCAACTGCTATCCAGAGCATTAAGCATGAATGTCTCTGGCTTAATGAGAGGTGGAAAGTCCTAGTTAAATGGATTACAAGCTCTTTATTTCCTATGATTGATTCCTTCCACACAGCTGCAAGAAACATTCTTCAAGAAATGTTCTTAAGCAGCAGAGAAGCTAAATTAGCGAAGGAGCAAACTGGCTTTCACGTACTCGCTGCTCCTTCCCTCCCATTCTGCACGCAACCAACACGTGTCACAGCACCAAAGTACCCTCACCCATCACATCGGCAACAAGAGCTGCACGCACAAGAGCCAATCCCTCCACACCTTCCAAGATGTCATTCCTGCTTCCATTTCCAAAGCAAACACTCACTGCTCCACAGCGGTTAGCTGCTCCTCTGTAGCTCCCTTGTTCTACAAGCCGGATACTGTTTTGGCTTCCTACGCCAAGAGCGCATAAATTAATTTGATAAGACTCTAATCGCTCAACAAACTCCTTCCCACTACAAACACACTGGATGTGCTGCGGCCAAAGTAATCAAAAGAGAAGACAGTCAGCAGGATTCGGTGACGTGAAAGACTCACAAGAAATCAACTCTATCTCCCTGATTTTGGAGAGCTTCTGGCGCTAGCACTTCTTGTTTCCTTCTCATCGCAACCAGACTGATTTGGAGCAATCAAGACAGACCATTGGACACTGGGAAGGGCTTCTAGGTATTCACTTTTGGATAGAGCACTCTAAAAAGCCATGAGCAAACTGATGAAGCCCAGGAGAGTTCAACAAACAAAGTCAGCCTAGATTAGGAGATGAATGTAGAAGGACTGTTGACTGATCTTTATAACACAGGCATGGGGTGGGAAATACCAAAGTTCTCAGCAAAAACAAGAGCATGAATGCATGCGATATGAAGAAACAATGGGAGCTGCTGTTTCATGCTTGGGAATGCCAAATATGGTGTGAGCTCTGAAAGCAGTTTGAAAGTTTCATGGCAGACACGTGCACCATCTCTCTCAAACATGAAGATACCGCTACTGACTCAAAGACTCTCAGTGCTAGAGTTATCTCTGAACGGTTGTACAAGGTCCATCCTGGGAGGTTTTCAAGCCCTGTTTGGACACATCTCTGAGTAACCTGGCCGGAGCTCAGCACTGACCTTGCTTTAAGCAGGGTGAGATGGAGCAGAGCCCTTCTGAGGTCCCCTCCCACCCGAGTAAGCAAATGGATCCAAGATTAAATGAAATGTTGAGTGCTAGGCCCAACAGGAGCTTCAACTACCAGAATGCACATGCAGGTTTTTCAAGCAAGAAGCTACAGCACGTTCTGGAAGCCTTTCTCATAAAGCGACTCTGAATTTAACGTGTAGCCCCCCACAGCTATTCCATCTGTGATACGATAATCCCCTTCTGACGAGTTGTCAGGGCAGACTCGCCCAATTGGCTGTTTCCATTTCATCACCTCCACTACAGCTTTCCGCTCACTTGAAAAAAAAAAAAAAACATGGAAACAAAAACAATATCAGAAAAATGAGATATTCATACACCCCATCCCCTCCCTCCCTCACTCGATATTTTGGCTTCTGGCAGAGCAAGGGCTAACATCCCTCTTCTGTTTCAAAGATGCTCAATAAAGCACAGGTTTGCCTCGCGCTCCTAAAGCTTCTTTCCAGTTATTACTGAATCCTTTCCAGTTCGGTATAAATCAGTCTGTTCAATGCAAGGAGACAGGAGTGACAGTTTGCCTCCCAGAGGATTTACAAGCTCAACCTAGACACTGCACAGCGAATGAAAATTGCCTCTAAGGAAACGAGTCAGTAACGAAAGACAGGTTACAACCATGCCACCACACAGTTACTCAGCGCCAGGTAAATATTTTCTTAACTGCTGATGTGCGTATTCTTTCAAAACCTGGTAGCTGATCTTCAGGAAGACATGAATAAGGACACAATGATTTTACTGCTTGCAGAAGCATAAATCTTTCAGAAGGGAATTTTCTCAATTGACTTGGCAAGCGGTTGCGATGTTCTCAAAAGCTCCTCGCTTTCCAAAGAGCATCTCAAAATGCTGGTCAAGGTCATTCCGATGTTAGAAATGACACATCAAGGGAAGAGAAGCGAGGGTGAAATCAGGAAGGAAACCGCCCCTCCAGCCACAGGGTGACTCCCAGAGTTAACAGAGGAGACTCAGAGTCGTTTCCAACCCATGCCTGGAGAGTCCTGTTCTAATAAAAACAAAAAACAGAACTCCATCTGCCAGTTACATCAGCTACTATCTTGTTTTCCTTATGGAAAGGACCAGTCATGAGGGATTCACAAACTCATTTACTGATGCAAATCCAAGACCTATTAGTCAAAGCGCTTTCAATCATTTTTGAGGACTTTTAATACAACAAGCATTAACCCAGTCCACTCCAGCGCCCTCCCCAGCATCACTGACACTCTTCCAGAGGGTTACCAATGGTACCACCACTCAGCACATTATCAACGGTGATGAGCAAACTGGCATGTTCAAGATAATCATAATTAGAGTGAAACAATGACATCTGCAAATTGTCTTCACAGCAAGGCAACGGTCTTCCCTCCACCCCACCTCCAGTGAAACCCTACGCAAAGCTAAACAGGAGTTATTTGGGTAGCCAGTAAATCATAAAGAATAGGGGTACCTTGTAACTTGTGAAATGATCAGCATTGCTGCCCATCCTTACAGCCACTTCTACATCCTTCCCCCGCCTCATTCACAGCCAGCAGGTTATTGATGTCAGTCAAAAACATCCAGAGCAAACTGTGGCCAGGTTATGATGAGCCATGGGGTCTGGGATGCTGGCACAAAGCTCTCCATCTGCCGTGCTTCAAAGCACTAATGCCCGCTGAGGTCATTGCTTATGATCCTCAGCCTCATGCTACAGAGAACATGGGTTTGAGGCAAGACCCCAAGTGGTCCATTAATACATAGCTATGTAGTTTGGTGGGAATTGCTTCCAGCCCAGAGCAGCTCATCCAAACATCTGGAGCAGCAAGTCCCACAGGAGCCCAGAGGCCAGGATGCAACAGCACCAGTATTTCTCTTCCCTTCCTTGTTAAACACTAAGCTTTCTAGGAAAAGGCCTCAGAAAAAGGAGAGGCTGAGAGTTCATTTTTCTTAAGTAGCTCTGTGATATTGCTGTAGCGAAAATAAAAACTACCCGGATTTCTACCAGGGCAGAGTGCTCAGCATCACAGACTAAAGATCAGTTATGCAAACATTCAGGCAGTGCTAATAAGACTGACCACGAGGGAGCATGTGTTCATTCAACGAGATGACCTTTCCTTTCCTACCTAGAAAGACATAGATGTCACCACAAAGACAAGGGCACTCCTCAAGGCAGACCTTTCAGCACCAGAAAAAGGGGAAAAAAAAACCCACACAAATAAAAAAGGCGTCCTGCACATCTTTTGATGAACCACCCTTACGCCAGCAGCAAGGATGCAAGAGAAACATGTGCTAGTCCTCAAAGCTACAGCTACGCTTGCTCTGAAGACAGAAGCACCTACCCAGATGGGTCAGGCACCTCACACATCTGGAATACAGCCCAAAAAGCAGCTACATCCCAGGAAAGCAGAGGAGGACTTTCCAGAGCACAGAACTCCCACAGAAAAGCATTTTTTTATTATTATTATTCTCACACACACGCACTTCCCCCAGGGTTTATTTATTAAGAGGTTCCCAGGAAGTTTAGCCTACGTAACTTGAAAGGGCAAGCCAGCTGCACACAAACGTAGCATTTCCACGATTAAATGGCTTTCAATTCAGCCTACTTCACTTCTAGCAAGCCACCTCGGGTTTTCCTCTGCAGTCAATTCAGATTAAGAGCCTGTCTCGATAGGAACATTGAGGAAAGCTACTGTCTGCAGAAAACAGGCAGATTTCCTTCTACTAGCCAAGAGCTAAAAATATCTTTACTTTCAGCTCGTTTTCCTGAGAAAACAGTGTGATTTCATAAGTGTCTCTCTTCCTGTTCTCCCCTACCCTTCCTTCCCTCCCCAAGCAGCAGTGCCCTGGAGCATCAGACTCTTCCAGCCCACGAAGCGGTTACACGCTGGCAAGCTCTCCAAGAGGAGTTGCTGCCAGGTGGGAAAAGATCAAATGAACCTCCCCCCCAGAAGAAGTGCCGTTCTAGTCCAGCTTGCTGTCAAAGACTTGTCAGCACATACAGCTGGAGACATGAAAGGATGGAAGTGGGAAGATTAAAGATTGGAAATAAGTCCCAAAGAAACTAGACCTCCTTTACTCTTGGGTCAACTTTTTTTTTGGGGTTAAAAAGTAAAACATTGAGAACATCTCACATTAAATAACTTGGATGGATGGATGGCCAACCCGGTTTCTGCCACCCTCTTGAACATACTGAAAAGGTCCTGAAAAAATACTGGTATATTCATCAAATTAAGAGAAAGCAACAAGTACCCAAAACAGCGTTTCTGCAAGTGTGAATTCAACAAGAAACTTCAGGATTAGGCTTTATAAACACTAGAAGCAACCCAAAAAACCCAAACCAAACAAAAAAGACCATGTGCAATACCTTTCTTTTTGTTGGAATAGTTCTTACACATTACCGAAACTCAAGGGCAAAGCAACATAAAAATTGCTGTTCCCTGGATGAAAACACCCGAGTTCAAAGCCACCAGCATCCAGAATTGATAAACCAGAAGACTCTTAATTCTGAAGGAAAAGAGCTGGCCAAGAAGCAAAGAAAATTAAAACTGGAGACTTTTTTCCTGAGAAAATGGTAACTTCCAGACTAGAGAGGTATATATGGGTGTAGAAAAGAGAAGGAGAGTATTTATCTCTTTGCTATACCAGAGACTGTAGTGGAAGGCTGCAGAGAGCATTTCTCAGCTGGGTAACTGGTCAGACTGGAGAAGGGGAGAGGAAGATGGAATTTGGAAATTAGGAAGTCAGAGGTGTAAACACCAGGGAGGCTGTGCCTGATGGTGCAAGTACAGAGTAACAGGGAAAGAAGCATCTGTTTACACAGTGAGGAAGAGGAGGAGGAAGAATCCCAACTCACCACTCATGCTTCAAGCCATTAATGGGAAAATGCGCATCAGGAAAAAAAAAGATTGCATTTAGCAAGAATTAATTTATTCAGATTTGCACAAGGTTGTAACATAAAATACCCATCACTAACAGGGTAAAGAACTACCTAAGGGGCAGGGAATAAAAGAAAATAAAAATTAACAAGAACAATAATTTTTTTTGAGACCATTGTTTGTACCAAGTTCAGAAAATCCCCCTCAAGCACCCTCCAAGCCAACAAACCTTCCCCTCAAAGTATTTCTGGGTAAGAAATTCCCAAGGTCAATCACTTTTCCCAGCCCTTACAAGGTGTTTATAGGGCCTGACACAATCACTCCAGTTGTAAAAGGGGCCAGGATGCTGCTAGCTCTCAAGGACTCATTGAAAGCACATGGCAGAAGGATCTGCACTGGCATAACAAGTCAGCAGGTTAATCTACCAGCAAGAAGAAAAAGAAAGAAAGAAATGGGAGAAAAAAAAAATTAAGCTTGCTTCATGTCTTTGTTCCCAAGCCTGGTGATCTAGCTGTTTCTGCGTGTCTTAAGAACTATTTTCAACTGAAAAAAAGGGAATCTGGCACGAACGCCCAGCCTGCTTCATCACTGCAGGAGTTTCAGACCTCCAATTTCCCCTGCATCCATGGGATGTGGGCATCATGGTCTAGGTAAGGCATAGGAGATACGAGAGCATCCACAATGCTTGCCAGAACTAGAAGACTTTTTTTTCCAGCTAGGACACAATTTATAAACCATCATGGGTGTCTTCACATCTACATTACAGTCCAGCTGACATGCGATAGCAAGTCCCCCTGGCCCATGGTTGATTTGATGGTCGCTTGAATTTCTCTGTTAATCTCCAGCAGGCCATTCCCTCCAAGAGCTCCTTCTTCATTCCCAGTACCATCATCCTATTTTTTGATTCTGTGGGCTTATCAGCAATATGTTTGACTAGAGTTTTATTTTTTTCCCCCATCTCCGCTATCTCTTAAGCTGGTTTAAGAACAGTTATGTAAGAGTCCTTCTGGGCTACAATGGGAAAAGAAGCGCTTCCTTCTCTGAGCTGAATTCTGGCATTACTAGCACATCTTCCAGGTCTCTATCAGCCCCAGCCTTATTGAAACTACTCATTTCAGACATGTAAAACAAACCACATAGCTCCCCCAAATTAAGGTATTTCAGGCATTGGACCACAGAGCACTTCTCATCAGTGACTGTTTCTCCTGAAAAGGCACTGAATGGAATGACTGCGAAACAACACCTATAGTGTCTCACCTTTTCCAACATGGTTAAACCACAGCTCAGATATCATGTAAACCTAGTTTCAGAAGCTCTTAAGCCAGCCAAGCTGGGGAGAAAAAAAAAAAATACATGCATCTTCAAGTCAACAAGAAGCTTATCAAGAAGTCCCAAGGGCAGATGAGACAGAAGATGCCTAATTCATGAAAAAAGTAATTCCAATCTCTGCACCCACTAAAGCTAATTGAGTAAAACTAGTTACCTTCCTTGGCTCTTCTAAGCCCATAGGCATCAAGTGAGAGACATGAGTCAAACTCTGCATATTCTTTCTGCCCTTTACAGGTGAACCCCTGAATTTACTACTTCTATTTCAAAGCAGGCCAAAAGAAATCTAAGCAACTGCTAGAAAACTTCTCCTTTTCTAGCCAATTCAAAGAACACTTGATTTTTACTTTATTTTATTGTGAATTGTAGATTCATCAAGACCACAGCAGACACAGACCCTTGCCTCACACTTTTCTGTGTGATACAAGGTGGGGTTATGGTGGCTTCTGCTAATCTAGCAGGGCTTTTGGAGCTAGCCTACACATCCTGCAACATCATATGAGGCTCTGGCAACCCACAAGATTCAGCTGTCAGGGTTATTTGGATCAACTTACTTTTCAGATTATTTCATCACTGACCTTAGCAAGTGATTGGGCTAGATGACCTCCAGAGCTCCCTCTCAAGCTGAACTATTTATTCTATAATTTTATATTCGTGTACATAAATCACTTTCTTCAAGGAATGTAAGACTCTGACCCAAAATCCAGGCTCAGCATTCCTATGAGTTCTCAGAAATTGCTTGACAGCAAGTTACAGAGGAACATTTTCTGTTCTGCAGACT
Source organism: Chroicocephalus ridibundus (assembly GCF_963924245.1). Classification (NCBI taxonomy): domain Eukaryota; kingdom Metazoa; phylum Chordata; class Aves; order Charadriiformes; family Laridae; genus Chroicocephalus; species Chroicocephalus ridibundus. The sequence continues at coordinate 8,233,214 of NC_086284.1, forward strand.
GCTTGATCAGAGCCAGGCTTACAAACCCACTTGAGCTCAGAGGAGCATCGAGCTCTCAGCACCCAAAATCTGCCCTTACAAGGTAGCCAGGATCCATGTTTTCTAAGCCAAGTTCAGTTAGAGGAAGAGCATTCTCACAGAAGAGAACACGCTGAACCAAAATCATTTAACTCATTTCAAGCATGAATTGAGAACACTGGGGCCCTATAGCTCTGGATACATGCTTGTAAGCCTTAATTTCCTCATCTCATCAATCAAGGCAAAACACAGTCCTGTTCCGCAGAAAACACAGCTAGACTATGTTGCCCATTGCACCGGTAGGACCAGTGTGACCAGTCCTAGGCTGCCTCCTGCCCAGAGCTGCCACTGACACACTGGTGGCAACTACATTGTGCAAGAACATTGATGAGCAAGGCATACCCATGCACTGAGAGCTGCCATCTCCAAGTATTATAAGTACCATGAGGGTGGTGAGACACTGGCCCAGGTTGCCCAGAGAGGTGGGAGATGCCCCATCCCTGGAAACATTCCAGACCAGGTTGGACGAGGCTCTGAGCAACCTGGTCTAGTTGAAGATGTCCCTGCTTATTGCAGGGGGGTTGGACTAGATGGCCTTTGAAGGTCCCTTCCCACCCAAACCATTCCCTGATTCCGTGAAAACACAGGAAGCAAATAGAACAAGCTATTGCTTACTAGCCAACGTGAAAAAAAGACTTTTCAGAAACTTGAAAGCCCAGAGATATTGCATTTCCTTCACCAAACTCATGCCAATTTTTCTCCCATACATCAAGGCACTGCAGACAAGCAAGGAAGTGCTCCAGCAGCTTCCATACAAGAAAGTTTTGGAGAGGTGTCTGTGCCTCCTGGCTTGGCCAAGTACAACCCAGTGACCTGGGGAAAAAAAAAAAAAATAGCCACCACTCACGCTGCGTTCAGAAGCGACTTGGAAAGAGGACTCAGGAGAATTTAGTATTTTCCTTTTTTCCTCCCTTTCTAAATGGATGTTTCCATTAGAGAAACTAATCACTCTACCAAGTTTTGAAACAGCACAAGGTTTACAGCCAACATATAAACTCCAAAAGAGTGCGGCTGGTCAGGATGGAAATACCTTTTCCAGCATAAACCCCTCAAGCTAGCAATGTTGGCCAAACTGCTGTAAATCACCATCTTCTCTTTAATCCTGGCTATTAACTTTTAGCTTTTTAAGCAATTCTACATATTCCAGCAAGTTGGGGTTTATGGATCATGCTGCTTTCCAAGAATGCCTTTTTCTCTCTTTAGCAGCACAGCAATTGCATGCTATTGAGTAGCCTGTGAGCCTTTAGGTAAAGTCCTCATCCCTTAGCTTGGATCTTCCTCAGTAGTACTTAAAAGAGGGCGATAACATTTTCACTGGGCTAGAAAACACACTGTCCCAATATTACCAATATCACGTAGAATCCACTCTGATCCTAGGCGTTTTCAAACAGAGTTGTTGGCTGTTCAATCTTCTGCCAAGCCCTTGAGAACCTCACTTTTTCTCCTTTCTTGTTCCATTTAGTATTGACTGACTGAAACCTGTTAAAACCTTCCCTTTTTTTGCAAGCAGCTGATACCACCTGCTTCCAGCCGCGCGGATGAAAGCAAGAGCATCACGCACCCATTTCTATTCTGGTGACATTACACAAGTGCCTTCTTCACACACCACCTACGCTTCAGTCCTCAATCTGTTTGGTTTCACAGCATCCCTCTGGAGTGAAAACATGGAGGCAGCTCCGTGTCTCGTCTAGCTGCGTCTTTCAATGGGCTGTTCGTGTTTCTTTTCACAGCTTAATAAGGTTTTGTTCCCCAAGCTGGAGAAGCATCTTTGCCACCCAGCACTTGTTCAGCCCACAGGTTTGAACCCAGCATATGCAGCTTGCTCAGCACACCCAAGCTCAAGAGCCCTCTCTGCAACAGGTTGTTGAGGTTTTATGGAGAAGTAAGCGCGATTTCTCTTAAATATCTCCTTGAGCTCAAAGTAAACATTTTAAATGTAGACTCCTGAAAGCCCTTGGGCTTTCACCTTAACTAAACTGACATGTCAAAGCCTTTTTTTTTTTTTTTTTTTTTCAAACCTGCACATGAAAACCGAGGCTATTTACTATAACAGATCTACAAATTTGACAAGCCCAACCTTGGTGGTTGGCCACCACGCAGAAAAACAATCACAGATATAGCCAAGTGGTTTAGAAAAAGTAGAGAATGGTGGAGCCTCTACTATTCTTTGGTAATGAGCTACTCAGTAAGTGGCACCTTTCCCTAGCATGGGATCCTTCCCAATAGGCTTCACAGAATCACAGAATGATAGGGATTGGAAGGGACCTCTGGAGACCATTCAGTCCAACCCCCTGCCAGAGCAGGGTCACCCAGAGCAGGTGGCACAGGAACACATCCAGGCGGGTTTGGAATGTCTCCAGAGACAGAGACTCCACCACCTCTCTGGGCAGCCTGTGACAGGGCTCTGTCACCCTCAGAGTAAAGAAGTTCCTCCTCATGTTTAAGTGGAGCTTCCTATGTTCGAGTTCGTGCCCGGGTTCAAGGGAAGTTTCTTCAAGTTCTTAAGCTTCATAGAGAGTCATAACAGTCTTGCCCAAAACATTTCAACCACACAGCAGGAGATAATCCTACTGGCAGTTTGGTCATGCCAAGAGCTCCACATGGTCCACAGCCCACACATAGCTTGATTGCACCCAACTTCAAGATAATGAGTACAACTCAACACTACGCTGCTGTCTGCAGACCAGAGCCAGGGTAAACCCAGCCTTCTGTCCAGCCAACACAAAACAGGGTGCTTGAGGCCCCATTACAAAGTCCCTGCACGGGTCAACCAGTCCAACCATCCCACTATTGCAGCAGAGGTCAAAACACAGCTGGATGCCACAGGATGTGTTTAAAACTCACAACATTGTTTTAATCTCTCCCTACCATGAACCAATACTTCCACATTTATCGATGGAAAAAGTTTCCAAAATATAAGGAAGCTGCCTGGCTTTCAGATAGGAACAAACTCAGTGGTTACACCACTAAGGTCACACCACCTGTTAAGGAAAAGTAGCATGGGGGAGAACATACTGGACTTCAGACACCTGGAATACACGGAAATGGATTTTACTTTTTTCTGTAGCAAGATCAAAAGAGTTGACATGACCCTCGGCTGGTAAATCCCAACCCTATGCCACCAGCTTCCCCATCACCATCCCCAGATCCTGGTCCTTCGTTCAGAGACTTCAGGAACTAGACAAGATGCAAAGTAATGGCATCTCCCAACTGAACTCCCTACAGCTTGTGTTGTCTTTCCCAAGAGACCTCTTCTACAGACCAAATGACATCGTCCATCCTGGAACAGCACAGTGAGGCTCTCACAGAAAGTGTTGAGGGTTTTAAGCACAGATGGCACCATTTTAATTCTTTGCTGTCAACATAGGGAGAGAAGAATGGAGATTTGGGGATTTTATTTAAATATTTTTCTTATTTATTATTTTTAAAGGGAGTGAATTAAGTGGCTATGAACTTATGCACCTTGCAAGGGCCAATATCCCTAATCTTCAAAGCTTCCTCCCATTATCAACATTACTTTAGGATGAGCAAAACACACACACAGAGTGGCATCCTCAGAACATCAGCTCCAGCCCCCTACCAGAATCCACGGGTATCGCTGGAGGAAAGAGTGGAGCACACAGAGCAGATCAGAGAACAGACGAGACAACAAATCACCAAGTCCTTCATTACAGCCAGAGTGTATTTAATGAAATAATACACTCTTGCCACTCTTTACTCTTACACAAAGAGCTTGAACTTAGCCATATATAGGATTTTCTCTTTTCCCCTCCCACTCAAGCTATCAAGTGGAAGTGATTGAAACAAAGCCCAAGAAGGAGGAAGATCTAACACGCTCATAAGCACCTAAGATGTAGCAGGGAGACACAAAGTTTACAACCTTCCTCTACAACCCACCCAAAAGAGGGCATTATTACAGTTATTATACTTGCAAGTTACTTCTTCGCCCCCCTCCCACCCCAACCATTAAGATCTTGGATCTGCCATATTCCATGCTAGGTTTCAGAACCAGTACCTTTGTTGCTTGGTAGCCCCAACTTTTCCCTACACACCCTAGAAATCAACCAACCACGACAAGATGACTTTTTTAGACATCAGAATAAGCCTGATTTTTTATTTCAGGAGAGTTCAGCAAGTGGCACACACAAGTTTCAAGCCTCTCATGTACCACATTGAAGGCTGCAGAGCCAACTGGATCATCTAGTTTGCCCCAAAACAAAACCTAAACAATCTGTTAGAGCTGACCACTTCATCAAATGGGAGAAAAGCAGGTACAGGATCAACCCCAGCAGATCCAGAGCTAACACCAGACAGTGCAAACATCAACAATGCCATTTAAACAAAACACGCTTGCATTTAACTTCAGGAAAAAAAAGTGTCATCCCTCCCCCCTACCAGCTCTATTGCATTAACCTTTGTCACCGCTGTGACAGGTAACTCTCCTGCCACATCTCCAGCTTGTCAGAAGCATATAAAAAATTAGAGCTTTTAAGACAGTCAGTATTCTTGGCAAGAAGTTTGAGATGATCCGAGGGCTGGAGCCCCTCTGCTGTAAGGACAGGCTGAGAGAGTTGGGGTTGTTCAGCCTGGAGAAGAGAAGGCTCCACGGAGACCTTAGAGCCCCTTCCAGTCCCTAAAGGGGGCCTACAGGAAGGATGGGGAGGGACTCTGGATGAGGGATTGTAATGATAGGACACGGGGTAACAGCCTCAAACTGAAGGAGGGGAGATTTAGATTGGATCTCAGGCCAGCATTCTTGGCTGTGAGGGTGGTGAGGCACTGGAACAGGTTCCCCAGGGAAGCTGTCAATGCCCCATCCCTGGAAGCGTTCAAGGCCAGGCTGGATTCAAGTTGTACTCAAGATAGTCTCTGTCTTTGTACTATGACAGTCCTGAATTTTTGCTTTAAGGTACAACGCAGTTTATTAGCTGAAAGGATTTCCAGCTGTAGTTATTGCCTACTTGGAACTGAACCAATATCCATTCATTGTCCCTCTACTTGCAAGACAAGACTGCACAAGAAAGCCAAAGCTCACCATTGATTTCCTGCTAAAAATCAGGTCCTGGAGGCAGAATAAACTCATTATATATTTTAATCTTGTTGGGCTTTGAAATTCTTCTCAAAGGATGGTTTAACTAACACAATTTGGAAACAAGAGGTGGCCAAGACTTTACCTGCACAACAGCTCATTTTGCCGGTCACTATCCGTGCAACGCAGAGAAGAGAATTCCAGATCTAGGCAAAGGATGGCAGATTCATGCCTAGATCCAGCAGCCATTGAGCTATTCTTTGCAGCGATCTGTGTACTATTGAGCACACGTAGAGCAGGCTATTCACTGAGACGCTTGCCCAAAGTACAAATATCACTTGGACTTTGGCAGCTGAACAGAGAAGTTTAAGACTTCAGAATAATACTGCTTTATTTGAACCACACCTGGAGGTGAAGGGAGGGTCAAATGCCGCACAACACAGAAAAGCACTTTATGGAGACAGGGGTGTTGAGCAGAAGGTAACAAGATCTTCACAGCCCTCTCGTGTGACTGCAGTATCATCCAGGGACTAGAGCCATATCCCACGGTTGCAAAACCAGAATGCGATTCCCCTCTTTGTTTGCTGGAATCATAGAATCATTTAGGTTGGAAGGGACCTTTCAGATAATCTAGTCCAACCATCAACCTAACGCTGACAAAGCCACCACTAACTCACATCCCTCAGCAGCACGTCTGTCTATCTTTTAAATCCCTCCAGGGATGGCAACTCCACCACTGCCCTGGGCAGCCTCTTCCAATGCTTGGCAGCCCTTTCAGTGAAGGGATTTTTCCTAATATCCATCCTAAACCTCCCCTGGCGCAACTTGAGGTCATTTCCTCTTGTCCCATGGCCTGTTCCTTGGGAGAAGAGACCGACCCCCCCAGCTACCCCCTCCTTTCAGGGAGCTGCAGAGAGCGAGAAGGTCTCCCCTCAGCCTCCTTTCCTCCAGGCTGAACACCCCCAGCTCCCTCAGCCTCTCCTCACCAGACTTGGGCTCCAGACCCCTCACCAGCTCCGGTGCCCTTCTCTGGACACGCTCCAGAAACAGGAATACATGATGGAGGAGGTGTATTACTGCCACAAAACCTTAGAAGTCTGTATAAATCGTGACAGTTGAGTGCCCTGGGTGGGGAGGATTAGCAACGTTCATGCACACACACATGCAGGATACGTTTCGTCTCCAAGGGTATTCCAAACAGAAAGACAATAGCTCCTTATTGCAACACCTCCCCAGATGATCTTTTATACGCCCACGTGCCATGCAACTCAAAAGTGGTTCTCAGCACTGCTTTTAAACACAACAGCACAATTAAAAACCTAATACCCGAAGGGAACAATAGGACACCCGTATGGATTAATGCGAACGGCAGGTACGAGAGGGAACAAAAAGAAATCAAAGGTGCTTTCATTGCAATTCCCAAACCAACCCTCAAATTAAGTTCTTCCAACCCTTTAAAAAGGTTCAGACTACCTTATATTTTCTCTTAAGCAGCCTTCCCACTATCAATGTTTGAACATGTGAAAGCCCTGAAGGAGAGAGCTCAAACAGCGGGGCAGGATGGGGAAAGAGTTCAGCTCTCAAAAGGTCATTCCTGTGCAGAGGTGTCTCAAAGCTGCCGACACTTTTTGGCAGCTAAACCTTCGTGAAGAAGGCACAAATGGGAACAGACATGACATCCCCTGCTATTTGCACAAGCCTTAGACAGATTCAGGTTACAGTTTCACCTGCGTAGAGCAGATACACCAGGTAAGCCACCCCAAAGCTTCCTTGGAAAAAGGAAAAAAAAGAAATTATTTTTGGCTAGATGTGTGTACATGCTACAAAAAAAACACAGAGCAAAAGTCTGAGTGAAATATTATCCCTACTTAAAAAAAAAATAGAGAAAAACCCATTAGGCCAATAATCATGTCACATTAATATAGTTTCTATCACTTTTACCCATATACCTGTCTTCAGACTACACAGTTTGCTTTATATTTCAGACCAACAAAAAAAAGCAAATAGGCTTCTAGAGAATAGAAACACAAAAGCCCACGGCAAAAGTCACCTACACAGATGAAGACAGACCAGAATCAGGTTTTTCTTTCCTTCATAGGTTGAAACCCTCCACTGTAAAGAAAAATAATCACCCAACTTCAGGATGTTAAATGCCCCTTTTTGCCAGATTACTGACAAAAAAAAATAAATCTGCTGGAGATGCTGAATCGCACAGGAAACAAGCTTGTTTTCTCAACTGGGGACGAGAAACGGCAATGAGACCCAGAAATCCTAAAAAGAGACCCCACCATTCCCCAAACCACAGGACAAATTGCCATCCTGCTATGAGGAGTAACACAGACCCACCTATACGTCTGAAAATTTTGGGGGGAGGGGGGGTGGAAAGAGACATGCCGATGGATGGTGCCATTTCACACCTTAAAACCTACAGATTGAGGCAAGGATGCTCCCCACCATGCAGCCCAGCAGCCAGCCCCGCTTCTCCTGTCCCAGCCTCTGCACGGGATGCCCCATCACACCAGACCTCATCTGGCACCTCTGTTATTTCAGGGCACTGATTGCAACGAAGCTCTTCTTCCTCACCATGCACAAAACCGCCACAAAACGATCCTTCGACTGCCCTGCAGCGCTTCAGCAACGCTCGGATGCTTCTCCGGCTGCCACGAGCCTGCCGCGCTCCATCTCTTTTTCATTTCCCCCCCCCACCCCGCCCCATCAGGACATTGCAAACCAGCCACAAAAAAAAAAAAAAAAAGAAAAAAAAACCCCACACACAGAACAGCGCCGAAAAGAAATCTCACCATCACATTTGCAGCACGGATGATTTCATCCCAATTACTCGCTCTTGTCATGCAAAAAGAGAGCTACAGGAGAAAATTTAAATCCTGAGCCAGACAATACAACAGCCAAAAATTGAAGACACTGCCCCAAGCATTTATTTCAGATTTTTACATGCTGGGATCAGCCCTTTGGAGCCTGAGGAGTCTCCCAGAAGTGCTCTTGGAGGGAAGACAGACATTAAAGCCCAATTACACATCCGAATTTAAGTCTTCACCCTCTGATTCAGGGGAGCCCAAGGAACACGCACATGCAGGAACAGCTCGTTTAAAAAGAGGACATAAAAAAATAGAAAAGTGTGCAAGTTATGCAGAGAAGCCGAGCACAGAATGCAAATTCTGACCTACTTCTCCCTCCTGGCTGGGAGAGGGCACGAGGCAGCTGCTATTGCTGCTCCGCAAGCACAAGAGATGAGCAGGAGCCCTGCCAAAATTTCTGCAGCAATGCCTCTTCCACACGCAAGCTGCTCTGTGCAGGCTGTTTGCAAGGCAGGGACAATCCTCCTCCTGCCCAGGCTAAAAGACCACAACCACCCGGTCTAGCAGCAGATGAAGTCAGGACGGGCAGGGTTCTCCGAAGATCCTGGATTCAGCTCTCATGCCAGAAGTATTCCCCACCAGACTCCCTGCCAGCACCTGCCTTAGTTCTGCTACACGTAGCATGGGGAACAGCAGTGTCTTCCAGCGCAGACGGAAGGTGAGATGCCTTCATAAAGCCTCGCTCAAAACCAGCCTCCAAGATGGGAAGGAAGGCAGGGACAAAGCCATTGAGGTGAGGGACACACTGGCTTGACTACAACTGGACAGCCACAGACAGCAGTGTCTTCTCTGACCAAGATCCATGAGAAAGCCATCCACTCTCCAGGTGCAACAAGACAAAGGTGCAAGGAAAATACCAGAGGAGAGGAACAGCCAGCCAGAACAGGAAGAGTTTTACTCAGCAACTCCTCCACTGGAGGAAGTCTCACTCTTATTATGCAAGTTGAAGCTCTCAAACCAGATCTTCATGCTGGACTACCTACCCGAGAAACACTGACCTTCTGCAAGGTCAGTCTGCTGGAAAGTCACTGGCCTTCATCCACTTCTTGCCCCAGCAGGACAGAGTCCAGTCAGACCAGTTACCACAACCAGAGCTAAAGTGGAACCAGTGGCATTCATGCAAGGCTCACGCTACAGTACTTTCTGTCTCAGAAAGTTCACATTTCCTGTGCACTTGCAAAAATTGAGAGTAATCTTTAACAGGATTCATGAGAAGTCTTCTTCCCATGCAATCCCAGACAATCTTCTATAGGAGAAAGTCTTTCAGGGAAAAAAAATTCATCTGATCTCACAAAGACACGAGACAACACGAGCCGTCAATGTGCGCTGGCAGCCCAGAAACCCCCCCACAGCCTGGGCTGCATCCCCAGCAGCGTGGGCAGCAGGGCGAGGGGGGGGATTCTGCCCCTCTGCTCCGCTCGGGGGAGACCCCCCTGCAGTGCTGCCTCCAGCTCTGGGGCCTCAGCACAGGAGAGACACGGAGCTGTTGGAGCGGGGCCAGAGGAGGCCCCGGAGATGCTGGGAGGGCTGGAGCCCCTCTGCTGGGAGGACGGGCTGAGAGAGCTGGGGGGGTTCAGCCTGGAGAAGAGAAGGCTCCAGGGAGACCTTGGAGCCCCTTCCAGTCCCTCAAGGGGCTCCAGGAAAGCTGGGGAGGGACTCTGGATGAGGGAGGGGAGCCATGGGACGAGGGGGAAGGGTTTAATCTGAAAGAGGGGAGATCTAGACTACAGATTAGAAAGAAATTCTTGGCTGTGAGGGTGGTGAGCCCCTGGCCCAGGTTGCCCAGAGAAGCTGTGGCTGCCCCATCCCTGGAGGGGGTCAAGGCCAGGCTGGACGGGGCTTGGAGCAACCTGGTCTGGTGGGAGGTGTCCCTGCCCAGGGCAGGGGGTTGGACTAGATGGTCTTCAAATCCCTTCCAACCTAAACCATTCTACAATTGGGTTAACCATTAGCTTAAGTTAGATGAGTCCTGGAGATGTCTTCTTGCAAAAGATTTTCATTAAAGCACCGAGCTGCATCAGCACAAGGTGATATAGAACAAATGCAAGCAAGAAACAAGAGCTACTCATCTTACATCAACCAAAGATCCAGCTCATTTTACACAGTCACAAGGCACACAATGCAGCTGGCTTTTGCCAATGAGGTCCCAACTGGAGCTGTTGGAGCAGTGCTTGGGTGGAGGTTATTGGATGTTCCTGGCTTATTTCAGCCAGACAAAAAAAAAAAAAAAAAATGGGAGAAGGAGAGAAGCACCAAACCTAGCAGTTTTCAAATGGCTCCAAATCTCAGCCCTTTTCCAGCACTAGCATAAAGGCACACGGTGCCCACAGCAGGCAGAAGTTGCCTGTCAATTTTCAAGCGGTGGGAACATGAGCGGCATAGACAGTCTCACATCCCAGCAGGAGAAACAAGCTTCTAGAACTCTGTCCCGTGATGCATTCCCAGAAACGCACTGGTTTCTCATCAGTTCTTGACATGCAAATACTACCATTTATTATAGACATTAATCTCTTAACAATACAGTCTAAGGTGTATTATAGATATACCTCCCAAATCCCCTGGTTGGCATAAATGCAGTTATAGATAGAGCCATAAAATCCTTGCTGTACTAGCCAGCAATTGCAATTTCTGTCCAAAGCCTACTGCAAACTCTGATTATAGGGAAGGCTTTGTTCAGCCAGTCTCCTTCCTTTCCCTTGGGAAACCTATATGTCAAAAGACCAATAAATGCTGGTAATTTATTATGTGGAAAGACAGTCATGCAGAGTAAGAGAGAACTGAGAGCTAAGCTGAGTTTACATTTGAAATGGTCGCGGATCCCTGTGGTAGCAAGTCAAATTTGTTACTCCTCTGTTTATATGCACATAAATATTCGGGGGTGAAGGGATGTAAAGCAGAGAAGGATTATCAGCATCACAGGGATGTTGGGCAGAAAGATGTAGTCCAGACCTAAAGACTGTTCAGGGATTGTGTCGTAAGAAAACAGAGGGGGGAAAAAAACCCAATTTACTAGGAATCCGGTAACTCCAATTTAAAGAGCCTCTCTATCAATGTTGATTAAGGAAAGATTGGTTTCCTCCTAAAGGACAGCAGGTGAACCACCACAAGTCCTTAGAGCTCTCACTCCTCATTAACAGATGCCGCTACCCTGGGCTCTGGAGGCATCGCTGGTATAATTTTGATGTTTAAATAAACAAGAATTAGATACCCGGTATTTGAGGTTCTTCCAGCCTCCTGAGCATCTAAGTAACCTTCCAGCAGACAGAGGATTTGGTACCCTCTTCATCTCCACCTATGCAGACACCTAAAGCACAACCTGCCAGATGAGCACTCCTTTCTCCCCAGCCTCTCCTGCAGCATTCATACACCACCTGGATCATTCACTCCCCCATGCCTTTCCTGTAGGGCTGCAGTCAGGGCAGGCAGGGAAACATGCCAGCACTGCAGTTAAACAATCATGGAATTAAGCTTCATGGGATGCAGCTTACAAAAAGCTCCCTCTCCCACCCTACGCAAGAACGAGCTGAGATGGTAAATAAAGCATCATCCTTCCCACCAAAGCCAGCCTGTAAACAGCCCAAGGGTTTAGACAGGTACCTGGGATGTGCAAGACTTTCAAACTTGTGTTGTCTTCCTCCCACATCCCAGGTGAGCCGCCTACCTTGTCCATCAACAGCATTCCTACTCAAACCAAGAGGAAGAGAGCTCTCAGCTCCAGGATGGAGAGTCACCAAGCACATTATGCCTCTGTTGTTTTGGTTTTAGACCACGAGCAGATGTTTAGAAGAGCTCACAAGGTCTGCCCTCATCTGAACCACTGCTACAGGAATAGCAGAGGGACAGGGAGCTTGGGAATACTTTACCACTCAAAAATATTTGTCCTCAGCAGCACCCTGCCGGCCCCCTGCCAAGCCTGTTTGGACATATAACTTAACCAGCCAATTCCCATCAGATTTGTTGGCAGCTGCTGGCTGCTCTTCACAAGGATACAAGGGTTTAGCAGGTCCTTCAAGGTTGCTGTCAGGACACTGCTACCCCTGCTTTCACACACACCTGTGCTGGTGCACCACGATCTCAAGCCAGTTCTGAGCAAGTCAATGCATTGAAGCTGATGAGATGCTCTAATCAGGGTCCAGGTAGTTCCCCCTGCAAGGAATCAAGCACGACATGGACACCTCTGAGATGTCCTGCGTGGTGCTCCCATGGAGATCTGTCCCCACCAGGGGTTAGACAATAAAGACATTTAACTCTACATCGATATTCTTTGGTTTGGAGGAATTTAAGATACCCAACTTGTGTATAAAGAAGACTGGAAGGGGAAAAGAGTGGTACATAAAGCAGTAAAGTGTTTTGGACACAGAAAACACCACATGGGGGATCAGAGAGTGCTATAGCCTGACAAATGAAGTAGATGGCTTGAGTCTTGGTGCGGCCAGTCACAAAGCAGATATTTGAAAGAAATAAACACACACCACTGCCAAGGAGATGGTGGTAGATCCACCGAGAGAAAAAGTAGAGACATTCATTAATTCATACCAACTGGAACTGCTCAAAGAACACAGTTCTTGCCTCTGACACTGCACTGTGTTTGTGAAACACGTGCTTGGCAGCATCAAAACCAGGCAGGATTTCTGCCTGCGCCATTTTCTACCCTTAGCAGCCCTCAGCACAGCTTCACAACAGCTCCTGGACCCACCTACGCACCCACTCAGTCTACATCAGGTCACTCATAGGCTCTCTGCTCTTTGCAAGGAGTCTTTCCCCATGGGTTTGCAGAGGGCCCAGCAGAGAGGGACAACCAGTTTAGTTTTATTTGCTGCAGAGTGGTAGAAGTGCACCTCAATAACTTAAAGGTTTTTTTTTTTTTCTTGTAACAGCAGTAGGAACAGTCCGCTCAAAACAACCAGGGAGGCAGACAAACCCGAGTTCATGCTGATGAACATGGCAACTGTTCCTCTACGAAAGGCACCGCAATTGTTGTGCGGGAAATCCAACATAAAAAGCTGTGCTGCCTGCTGAACAGAGCACTGCTGGTAGCTTGGGTCACTCTGCTCTACTCGTGTCCTCAAGCTGTTCTCCATCGCTGAAGGCAAAGCTTTTACTGAAGGCAGAAGTTCGCAGGTTGCTGTGGACTCCAGACTGGGAATTTCAGAAAATCCCAACAGCCACACACCAGATTCAAAAAGGGAAAGGTAGGTGCCAATCAGAGCTACGAGCCCATCACAATCTGCCCCAAAGGGCTGGGCACTTCTCCCTTCTTCCATATCACCCCTGGCCTCTCTTCCAGCAATCTCATGCTGGTAATGTAACTAGTTAGCTGGGAAATCAGTAGCTTCTCAGCCAACCTTCCTCTTCCTCCGTGACTGAGTCAGGATCCTCTCCTGGCCTTTTCCAGAGAAGCTTTTATTAATGCATTGAATATCTATGGGCTCATGCACTAATGCGCAGGCCCTACTTTTGGGGCATCATCCCAAAAAAAAACACATACCCCAAGCTACCAACCACCAGTTCCAGGGATGCTCTGTACCATCTTCAGTGGGGACAGTCACATCCCCCCCTTTTCCCTGGAGCTCGCTCTTCAAGCATGACTCTCACAAGTGGCTTCAACACCATCCTACCACACAGATTCTGGACCAGAACCTGCTGCTTCCTCACCACTTTGGGAGACCAACCCTTCCCTAACGTTTTCAGGGAGATAAGGATGTAAAGTAGCTCCTTAGCATATTTAGATAAATGTTAAATAACTGTGTCTCTACTCTTACAGACCTAGCTGTTTTAGGAGTCTTAACCGCCTCAGGTTTTAACAAGAAGGTCACTTCACTATCTGCTAGGAAAGCTGTATTTTATTCCTCACCACCTCTAGCCTTTTTTAGATTCAGAATTAAAGTCTTTATACACGGCTTAGAGGGAGATGAAAGAGAGCATATGGATTTCTCTTCACCTCCGAGGCGAGCTAATACCGATCAATCAAAAGGAGAAAGGCAGGTCACACAAAGTAGGGTTTAAACCTTCCTAGAAGCAAAGTCATTTTCACAGCAGAAAAGACAGACCAGCTGCTAAGAGAGTAGCCGGTTGCACTTAACAGTGGCTGGGATTCACAGGGGAATTAGGGAGCCCACAAACATCTCACATCCACATTCTGCAGTGGACACAATGGAAGAGGAGATCGCAAGTCATCATCCTCACTTCCAAATTTCCTACTGCTTTCTCCATTCTAAACAATAAATGCCTCTGCAGTTTGCATTAAACCAGGGAGGGACAATCACCTTTTTCTGCAGCGTTAGAGAGTGGTGGTGGTGGAAATCAATACATCACAAACATTTCCTGCCTTGCAAGGTTAATCACTCCAGCCTGCTATTAGCATATTTCAGAGCACAGTTATCTGCCAACATACTGCCCCCAGTACCTAAAGGGGGCCTGCAGGAAAGCTGGGGAGGGACACCATAGGATGAGGGGAGACAGTTTTAGACTGAAAGAGGGGAGATTGAGATGAGATATTAGGAAGAAATTCTTTCCTGTGAGGGTGGTGAGACACTGCAATAGGTTGCCCAGAGAAGCTGTGGCTGCCCCATCCCTGGAGGGGTTCAAGGCCAGGTTGCACGGGGCTTGGAGCAAGCTGGGCTGGTGGGAGGTGTCCCTGCCCAGGGCAGGGGGGTGGAACTGGATGGTCTGTAAGGTCCCTTCCAACCCTAACGCTTCTATGATTCTATGATACTAGCTTTTCACTTACACATAATAGTGAGATAGACAAGTCTCCAAGAAGCAAAGAAATGGTTGTGCAACCTATCAAGGTCTCAGCTTGGCTTCCTCCGAGCAGCTCCGATGTCCCACCAAGCACCAGCTTGCACAGAAATGCTGTGTTCAACATTCTGCCTCGGCTAAGTTTTCTTTAATCTGCCCCACAGGTTCATGTGCTAAAAAAGAAAAACTGCACAGTTGTATAAACCCTGTTTTCCGAGAGGCCAAAAAGGAGGAAGAAATTAAAGTCAAAGCCCTGATTTATAGAGATGTTGATTTATATGCTGCAAACATACGCTGGAAGGGGGAGGAGGATAAATTAGCACAGACAGTCCAAGTTGACACATCTTTGTTATTAGCCTCCTGTCGTCTCTGGGACAGCGATCCAACCACAACGGAGAGCAGGACTCCAATCCAGCGTCTCCGGGTCTGCCAGCCCCGGTGATTAACTGCACAGATGTTAATTACAGGATGTAAACAGTGCCCTCGCCTGACCCATAACTTGAAGTCAGGCATTTACAGCTCAGCCACTGCTTTAAGGAGCCAGTCGGCCATACAACGTGGTGGTTGCACACATGCCACCTCTTGTCATGCCATCACAGCCCCTTCCCACCATCCTCCCCATCTGGGGCAGCAGATGACATCAAGTGTGACACCACCTGTACTTTGCATTCTGTATTGCTACCCCCACCTTTTCCATTCACAGGGTAAAAAAAAAAAAACCTCCTCAATTCTAAGAGCTCACAGAGCTTCTGCCACAAATAACAGACGAGGATTCAAGTCTCATGTCAGCCCAAGCATTCAAGAAACACCTTGAGGAGTGCAGATCAATGCTTTCCAAGGCAACCCTGGACCAACACCAGTCCACAGCATCATAGAATGGTTTGGGTTGGAAGGGACCTTAAAGACCATCCCGTTCCAACCCCCTGCCCTGGGCAGGGACACCTCCCACCAGACCAGGTTACTTGAAGCCCCATCCAACGTGGCCTTGAACCCCTCCAGGGATGGGGCAGCCACAGCTTTTCTCTGGGCAACCTGGGCCAGGGGCTCACCACCCTCACAGCAAAGTATTTCTTCTTAATAAGAACCTGGTGGCTGACTCTCACAAGAGGCACGACACAAGATCCTTGCAAAATTTACTCTGCCAGAAAGGCACCGCCGCTGTCACAGTGGTATTTGGCAATGATGGACTCCTCAGGCAACAGCCTACAAGGACTGCCACTGTGTGACCAAGACAGACAACGGCTGGCATGTTAATGCATGTCACCACGACCTTCTGCTGCTCCAGGAATAAACAGAGGCATAACAAGATAACAGAAATGCAAGTACACCAAGGAATAAAACAGTTATTCCTGATGAACATTCATTAGTGTCTTTCTTTGCTGTAATCTTTCCAAACATTTTTTTTTTTTTATCCAAATGCCTAGGACAGGAGAAGAGTTAGATACCACCAGCCTGGGAGACATCTGACTCTGCTAGTTAATAAAACCAAGGCACAGCTTTATAAACACACTCTGAGCCTTTTCCACCAAAGGAAAGGCAGAAACAAACACTCTCTCATCCCTCAGAAAGTTTGCCCTCCTGTTAGCTTTCCTCCCTGTATTTCTGTAGGCAGCTTTTGAAGCATCTGAAAAAGCATCGTTTCATGCTGAATTCATATCCAGAAGGCAGAGGCGCTGAAAGAACACATGAAGCAGAGTCAGGATTTCTAGACTGCTTTTTAAACTGCAAGCACTTAGAAGAGGAGGTGAGAGATCTGTAGAGAGCTGTTAATGAGAATTCAACACCAGTGTCTAGTTTTGGGCACTCACTTTGGATGCTGAGCATCGGCTCTTCGCCATGAAGGGGCTAAAGAACGACCGATGCATGGCATTCCCAAGGTTTTAGCATGTGGTCACACACATGCACAGAGGCTGAATCCTGAGTTTCTGCCCCTCCATCCACCCAACTGTGCATCCACAGGGACTCCTACTCATCTCACAGGGATCAATGTAGAAAAACACGCAGGATCATTCCTGCTTCAAATGAACGGGGCTCCTGCACCCTACACTGCAGCCCCTGCTGCAGAGCGGCCTAAAAAGACAAGGGGTTTGGTTATCCTCCATTTTGTCTAACACAGCCCCAAAAGCACAGATTCGTTTCTTCCTTGAGGTCCCAGGAGATGCAGGGAATCGGGCTGGAGGAAGGCCAGGCACATGCAACGTCACTGACTGTCCCCCATCCCAAAGGGCTAGGAAAGTCTCAGGGGGAACTGGGACAGCACAACCCACCACCACAACATTTCAGAGTTGCATCGAGATACACCACGCACACCCGTGGGTTTCTTTAGGCAGTCCTTCCCTTCCAAAGGCTCCTCTGATAGTTTAAAAACCTGTATTTTCCCTCCTTATTTTATACACACACACCAGAGTACGAAACACAAGCTAATAAGCTCCCCTCAGGCCAAACGTGATGGACACAGATAAGGTCAGTCTGGTGCTTATCTCCCACAAAGCTGCCTATTATTAGCAAAACAGGCTCGACTCCACAAACAGTGCATTAGTGCAGATCAACCAGAGCAACACAGGCAGCCGGGCCACCCCACAGCTGTCACCTCCAAGGTACCCGGCTCACGCCAGCGTGCTGCGGGAGGCCAGCAGAGAACTGGGATGGTTTTACTTAGGGATGAAGGAGTTCTTGCAGTAGGAATCCTTTTGCTCTACAGCCCTTAAGGCAGCTCTTCAGTAACTAGCTCAGAACACAAAGCAAACAAAACAAAAAAACAAATAAAAACAAGAATTTGGGGGTAATTTTTACCTCTAGAAAACTTTGATTTTTCTCTCCACGCTTTTGCGGGCAGCCTCATTCATCCGCCGCTAATCTCTGCTCAGACATTCTCTGTTGACACCAATTTTGAATAAGTACAGGGATTAAGCAGGGTGATTGAAAGAACCAAGGTCAGGCTGAACTGTGGCTGCAGCCACTCTCACAGCAGCAGCGTGGACCTGCCCCATCCATGTCATTCACGGTCCCTATCCCAAGGGACATGACACAAAGGCCCTCCACGGCTTTCTGTAGCACTGAGCTGAGGCTGATGCCTTTGCACATGGTCTGTCTGGGGACAAAACCATGGAGACATAGGAGCATACAGGAGCCCAAAACTCACCCCAGGAAGCAAAGAGCCTCCTGCGCTCTTCACAACATGGTTCCACCAAGAGCAGGAGGTCCAACACTCGAAGTGATGGTCAACAGACAGCTCACCTGCAAAACTCCTTGGCATAGATCTCAATCATCTTAAAGGCCTTCTCCAACCTAAATGATTCTACCATAGGACACTGGCGAGACCAACTTTATAGATTTTCGAGAGGGATATGCTTTTAAGAGCAAAATCCACCAAGACCTATTAAAAAAGCCAAACCCAACCAGTTGTATTTAAACAGGGATAAGTTTTACACAGTTAATGCAAGAGGTCTCCAAGCAACAAGCATGGAGACTGAAAATGTATATCTGATGACAACATATCTTTAAGCACCAACTCTGTTCCTCTGCTCTTTCCTATGCCTCGGGATCAGCTTTGCACTGAAGACTTTTCAGAAGTACCTTCCGTGGGGCCCAAACTCCAGGGCAAATCAGCTAAGGAAAGAAAAAAAAAAAAAGGATAAAAAGGATGCAAGAGAAGAGCAAACAACTTATGCGGAGTCAGCAGTGTATTCTGGCACCTAAATCAACTGATTTGTTTTCTTTTGAGGAATTGGAAAGGAAGGAAGCGGATCAGCACTTCAGAAAAACAACACTACTACAGCTGTATCCGTGGAGAATTTCTGATTCAAAACAGGCTCCAGCAGTCTACAGGCTGCTGCAGATTACACAGGAGCTTGTCTTGGAGACTTATTTGACATTTCTAGTCATTTCTAGCAGAGCTGCATGCACAGTACTTAGAGCGCCCAAGCTGGTCTCTACAGGAGTGCTCCCTAAACTTCTGCCATCCTCCTCCAGGGAGGGATGCCATGGAGAACAAGTTATTGCCTCCCAAGAGGAGGGAAGAGGGAAATCTCAGCCCACCTCCCAGAATAAGTCAACCGTGAGGTCTCTTAGGCCCCAGATCCTCCAGCCTGGCCAGCACCAGGTCAACATTGCGTTGTTTGGACCCCTGCTAAAGAGAGACTCACCATTTCCTGCATATCTCCTAATAGCTCCTCACTTTGAGATTTTATTTTTTTTTTTAATTAAAATTAGTGATAAAGAATCAGAGAGAGCAACCTAGCAGTTCTGCCCAGCAGCATCAGGAGTAGCATTTTAGGTGCTGCAGCCACGACAGTCCCAGTTCCCGCTGCATCAGCATCGCCCTCTGTGCTTCCCACAACGCCCAAATGAGCTCTCAGTACAAAAGTCCTCCGTGCAACATCCACCCTCGTCCCCGTGAGACAGCATTAAACAGTTTGGATAGTGTCTATTTAAACATTGTCTAAAAATACATCTGGCTTTCGACCGCTGAAGATGCAGGTAAAGCCTCACGGTGACTGCGACATGGCAAGGACAGATGCTCAGGGACAGCCCAGACTGCACTCTTTCAGGGTCTTATCTGTCAAGTCAGCAAACATCATCGTTTCCGAGCAATTCTCAGTCAATAATCGTTTCAGAGAATTACTTGCAATTCCTAATCTCAGTGTGCTTTGAGAAGGGCACAAAAAGGATTTTTATTCCCCCCACACACACACTTTTTCAATACAGTAAATAGGAACAACAACAGATGCCTAACTAACAGCTCACGGGAGAAGCCAGAGTAAGAATTTGCATTGGTTTCAATTCTTTTAGACAGCAAAGAGTCTCCATTCCTGCACATGTAGGAAGGTAGTCAGCTGGCACCTCGTGGTACCCATGGCCAGTTAGGCTAGCATACAAAAGCACAAAAGAAAAAAACCACCTTGGCCAGAGCAAGCATTAGATTTGCTCCGCAGTACTTATACAATACAGATTTAGCCCAGTATTTTTGTAGGCAAAACATCTGCTGGGAGGTAATTTCCATTCCCGTGGACCCAGGAGGACTTAAAGGTGCTATTGCCTCTCCCATGCCTCTCCCCTCAGCCTGGCCCATGTCGCGTCCATCCATCAACCTCTCCTGCAAGCAAAATCCCCTCACCATTTCCAAAATCCAGGCTGCTTGGTACTGAGCTTGGCCACAACCTGGGACATGAGAAAGAAATGTGATCGGAGGTAGGAAACCACTGCAGTTCATTCAAGAGCCTCACTCGTCTCCGCAGCCTGGAGAACTCCGGTGTCTTCTGCTCCACTCATCCAGAAAGTCACAGTAAGGCCAGGCAATGTATTCACACCCCTGTAACCTTTCAGTTTGCTTCTCTAAAGGAATTAAACTAGTCATGTCTAGGTCAGGTTCCACCTTACCTACCTGGACTGCCCAATGCCTCAGCTTTTCTGATGCCCCCTTGTTACGTGTGGACGAAGTAGGTTAAAAACAATAATTTAAAATTAATCCTCAAAAATTCCTTTATTAATATTAGAACTGATGACTCCACAAATACAGAGTTACTGTATGCACTAGAACACCACCCCGCCATATTTGGTTTTTGGAGTATTCTTGCATTAACAATGGAAAGCCACTCCCCTCCTCCCCATTTTTCATTAGCTGCATTGGCTTTGTAAGGACAACCAGGAGATAAAAGGTGTCTAGAAATGATTCAACTAAACCATTAGTAATGCCACTGAAGCCAGAAAACTTGACTTTCACATTCCTAGGCAAAGTTGAAGCCTTCCAGTGACAACTGGATCCCAGACTTACCCTCTGGACTGTACTGGAAGCAGAAGGTGGTGTTAAATCCTCAGATTTGGCTGATTATTTGTTACAGCTCTATCACAGTTCTCACCATGTGTCTTAGAATTTAAATCTACTACAGGATCCAAGCCAGATATTACCATAATTTCCAGAAAAATTGGCCTCATCCTCCACGTTACTGCACGAGGTGTTTTCCTTAGAGAACCTCACTCCAGCAGAGCATCCAGTTATGCAAGCCTCCACCACAGAAAGCCCCCAGTTCAAGTCGACACATAAATCTGAGCTTTCCAAGAGAAGCTCCTATCCAAAACCATAACTGTGGCAGTAACCAGTCCCATGAAGATGAGTTTCTGCAGCAGAGCTGGACTAAATAACCTACACGCACCTTCCCTGCTCTGGGGGCTGGAATAGTCACCCACCCCATCACATAATTTCGGCTCTGCCAAGTGGAAAGTTTTCAGAGGCTCATCAGCTCTTTACTCCAGGGAGACAACACCCTCTCCTGCTCTACACTAGTAATTTTTAGCAGGGAAGTGCAGATGTGCTTTCACTTTTCAGTTTCTTCTTCCTCCTAAATTCCAACCCCAAAGCTCTCATTTGCTAGAAGAGCTGTTTATGCACCAAGTTTCTAGAACGGGTCCTGTAGCTGCAGCGTTTTATTGCTGCTTTGCAAACAGATGAATGAGAGCACAGAGCGAGCTATGAACTGCTCAAGGCCAAGGGCTCCTGCTCCAAAATCTACATACAAAAAGGAGAGGTCAACAGCAACCCAATGCCCCAGGACAGACCCTGGACACCAGGACAGTCTTTGAAACCCAACTATATCATTCCATCATGTGTAAGTTGCAGCTGGAAGGACTTTGGTTCACTTCTCTCCATGAAGTTAATTATGTACCCTATGCAAGAAGGTAGTTTACCACTGCCCAAGGGAACAAGGTTTTAAACACCCACCCTGGGCTTCTCCAAGCTTCTTTCTTATTCTCAAGTTACAGCTTTCCATTAGAGCATCTCGCACAGGCTCAGACTGTTAATAACCGTGTTTACAGTAGGCGTTGGCCTTATCAACAGGATGAAAGTGTTCTGGCTGCGTGCCCCATTCTGCTAAAGCATGATATAATCCCTTGAAAACATATTATCAAGAACTTCTGTTGCTTAATTAGACCACATGATTTCCACCTAACAGGAGAGGGCAAAAGCCCACCAGTTTGCTGCTGCCTTTCCTAGCTCACTCCATGAGCTAAGCAATCCAAAGCCTATCCATGAAACATTCACACCACCCGCCTTTCCTCTTCCTCCCTGGCATAAATCACCAACAGCTCCCTGCAGGAAGCTCTTCTGATAAATGCTGAAATGTCCTGGAAGTTCTTATCTTCTGTGCCATGGAGTCTAGGGGATATTTTGAAAAAGAAGTAGGTCATAGCGAAATAACTGCATAATCAGGTGGTTACTTATATCCTTAAGCCTGTAATATCCAAGGGCTTATTATTTCTGCAGATGGCACACCATGAATTACTCAGGTCCAAGTCAATCCATGCATCCGCAGTGAAGGCTAAGTGAACAGCTGAGCTTCTTTCTCATGCTGCTCTGTCGAGGCCTGATTTATGACAGCTTTTCCTCAGAAATGCTCTTGGAGAACAAATCCAGTCTTATCATGGAATGGTTTGGGTTGGGAGGGACCTTTAAAGGTCATGTAGTCCAACACCGCTGCCATAAGCAGGGACACCTCCAACTAGATCAGGTTGCTCAGAGCCCCGACCAACTTGGCCTGGAATGTTTCCAGGGATGGGGCATCTAACACCTCTCTGGGCAACCTGGGCCAGAGTCTCACCACCCTTATAGTGAACAATTTCTCCCTGATATCTCATCTCAATCTCCCCTCTTTCAGTTACCCCTTGTTCTATGGCAACAGGCCCTGATAAAAAGTCTGTCCCCATCTTTCCTGTAGACCCCCCTTTAGGTACTGAAAGGCCACTATAAGGTCTCCGCGGAGCCTTCTCTTCTCCAGGCTGAACCCCCCCAACTCTCTCAGCCTGTCCTCGCAGCAGAGGGGCTCCAGGCCTTCCAGCATCTCTGGGGCCTCCTCTGGCCCCACACCAACAGGTCCGTGTCTTTCTTATCAGTAGCATTCAAGGCAAGTACTAATTTTTGGTACAGCAGATGGCACACGGGATTGATATACTTCAGAAGCAGAGATTCGCATGGCTTCAGCATTTCATCAAGTTATTTCCAACATAGTGTCCATCTCTAACCAGCCAGTATCTCCACTATTTTCTTCTTCCCCTACCCCAAAAGAAGAGGTGGGTGTCTGTCTCCAGTTAACCATGTGC